>NW_006921705.1:523410-535765 GCF_000298275.1 Orycteropus afer afer | reverse complement strand
GGAAGGAAGGTTGGGCAATCCTACTTCCGTAGTGATACTGCCTCGGAAACCCAAGGAGGGGTCGCTATGAGTCGGGGCCGACTCGACGGCACGTAACAACAACAACAACAACAGTATGTTGTTGTTGTTAGGTACCGTCAAGAAGGCTCCAACTCATTGTGACTCTAAGTGCAGTAGGTTGAAACTCTGTCTGGTCATGTGTCATCCTTGTAGACTTAGATAGAAATCTTAAGATACCACTACAACAATAATATTACAAATAACTCTTCCCATTGTTGAACATGAAATGACATGCTGACTTCACAACAGATGACTCATAAATATTAAAGGAGTAAATAATTTACCATTATTGCCCTATAGTTTTCTTATTCAGTATATGTGAAATTACCCAAGAGTAGTTATTATTTTCAATTACAGTGTCTCATTCTGAAAATAAAATACGTGGGAAAAAGACATGTCATTTACCACAAAACTTTCTTTGAAGTCTTTTAACATATATAGATATGTAACATAACATATACATATATATAGGAGTTCTGGTGGTATAGTGAGTAAGGCATTTATGTTTGTATGTATGTCAGGAAAATTGTGAGTCACCACTGTTTTCTTTAACCACTCTGATTCAATCTGTATGTTGAGTAAATAATCCAAGAAGTTGGACTACATGAAGAAGAACATGGCATCAGGATTGGAGGAAGACTTATTAACAACTTGCAATATGCAAAAGTACAACCTTATCTGCTGAAAGTGAAGAAGACTTGAAGTATTTGCGGATGAAGATGAAAGACTACAGTCTTCAGTCTGGATTACACCTCAACACAAAGAAAAAAAAAAAAAAAATCCTCAAACTGGTCCAATAAAGAACAACACGATGAAAAGGAGAAGAGATTGAAGTTGTCAAGGATTTCATTTTACTTGGATTCACAATCAATGCCCATGGTAGCAGTAGTCAAGAAATCAAACGATACATTTCATTGGGCAAATGTGCTGCAAAAGACCTTTTTAAAATCTTAAACAGTAAAGATGTCACTTTGAAGAAGAAGGTGGGTCTGACTCAAGCCATGGTATTATCAATTGTTTCGTGTGCATGTAAAATGACAACAAACAACAACAACAAAGTCTATATATATATGTGTGTGTCAGTGTGTGTGTATGATTTATAAAAAGGTTTAAAAGGTAAACTGTTTTTGTTGTTGTTGTTATGTGCCGTCAAGTTGGACCCGACTCATAGCGACCCCTCCTTGGGTTTCCGAGGCAGTATCACTATGGAAGTAGATTGTCCCATCTTCCTTCCAAGGAGTGGCTGGTGGGTTTGAACCACCAACCTTCTGGTTAGCAGTCAAATGTCTTAGGCACTATGCTACCAGAGCTCCCAAAATTTTTATTACTGAAACATAAAGATGCATATATTTTATAAAGAATAGCACAGTACAGATTACAGTCACATGTAGTACCTAGTAAATCTTACTGGCTAAACTTGTGCACATATTTCCCAAATATGAGTCCAAAATCTATTATTTGCCATCTTGAAATCTGAAAATCTCTAAAAAATAAAAGTTGTTTTGCTCCCCTAAAATTGGTAGCAAAATGTAGATGTTTGCTGAAAATATATGAATATGTTCTTGATGGAATGGTCACATAGAACACACCAGAGATATGATATAATTTATTGTATATGCATCATATTACTTTTATAAAATTAGAAACAATATCTAAAATTTGAAGCATAACTGGCAGCAAATATTTAGGATAAAAGACAGGGAACTACAGGATAAAAAACATTCTGCTTCAAAGAGCCCTTCATCACCTTGAATCATCTACGAAACCTTTTGGCACATGTACTGAAGGATGAAGGACTAATCCACTTTCAAGTCTCTACATATCTTAAGTTAAACTGAGCCTAATTCAAGGATCCCTGGTGGTGCAGTGGGTAAGTGCTCATCTGCTAATTGCAAGATCAGTGGTTTGAATTCACCAGCTTCTCTGTGGGAGAAAAATGTAGTAAGTTGTTTCTGCAAAGATTACAGCCTTGGAAAATTTATGAGGCCATTCTCCTCTGTACTTTATGGCAGCTATGAATTAGAATTAACCCTACAGCAACCAACAAGTTTAGTTTTTATTGTTGTTGTTGCTGTTTAATTCAACCCAAATATTACAAATGTGACTATTTGAGAATATTTTTATTGAAAAGCATTAGCCCTCAGTTGTGATAATTATAGTAGAGATTTAGAAAGAATTTAAAACTTCATTATAAAAATAAATCTTTTACTCTGAGCAATATGCTCAACCTACAAAGGTCCAGAGCATTAATATGAATATTTAGTCAAGACTTCTTGGCCTTTTTTCCTGTGTTAATTGAATAGTCTGGTGTAGGTTACATTTCTTTACTTAGTAGTTTATATCAATATTTATATATGACTCTTGAAACAGAAGACTTGACATGCTAGATAAAATCTTCAAATCCACAGGTTCCACAGTTCAATCGACCATAGATTGAAAATATCTGGAAACAAAAAAGGCTCCTAAAAAGTGATTAACTGGTCAAAGCAATGGAGTGTAAATGTTATTTACATATCATTTACATTGTATTAGGTATTATAAGTAGTCTAGAGAAAACTTAAATTATATGCAAATATATGCACAGGCTATATGCAAATACTACACCATTTAATGTAAAAACAAAACCAAACTCACAGCCGGAAAGTCTATTCCAACTCATAGTGACCCCTCGTTAGGTTTCTGAGGTGGTATCTCAATGGAAGTAGATTACCCAGTCTTCCTTCCGAGAAGTGGCTGATGAGCTTGAACCACTAGTCTTCTGGTTAGCAGTCAAATGCCTTAGGCACTACCACACCAGTGTTTTCATACCATTTTATATAAAGGATTTGAATATCCATGGATTTTCATATCTGAAGGGATCCTGAAACCAATCCCCTGTGGATACCAAGTGATGACTATGCTGGATATTAATTGTTGCTGTGGTTAAGTGCTGTCGTGCCAACTCTGACTCATAGCAAACCTGTGTACAACAGAACTTAACACTTTCCAGTCCTGTGCCTGCCTCATAATCTTTCTATACCTGAGCCCATCTTTGCAGTCACTGTGTCAATGCATCTCATTGAGGGCCTTCCCCCTTTTCACTGACCCTTCACTTTACCAAGCATGATATTCTTCTCCAAGGAATGGTTCCTTCTGACAACATAACCAAAGTAGGTGAGACAAAGTCTGGCCATTCTTGCTTCCAAGGAGCATTCCAGCTGCACTTCCTCTGGGACGGATTTGTTAGTTATTCTGGCAGTCTATGGTACTTTCATTATTCTTTGCCAACACCATAAATCGAAAGTATCAACTCTTCTTGGTCTCCTATTCATTGTCCAGCTTTCACATGCATATGAGGCAATTGAAAACACCGTGGCTTGGATTAGGCACACCTTCGTCTTCAAAGAGCCATCTTTGCTCTTCAGCACTTTAAAAAGGTCTTTCGCAGCAGATCTGCCCAGTGCAATAAGTCATCTGATTTCTTGACTGCTGCTTGTATCAGATTGTGGAGCCAAGTAATATGAAGTCTTTGACAATTTCAATCTTTTCTCCATTTATCACACTGCTGCTTTTTGTTCCAGTTTGAGGATTTTTATTTTCTTTATGTTGAAATTTAATCCATACTGCAGACTGTAACCTTTAATTTTCATCAATAAGTGCTTTGAATCATCTTCACTTTCAGCAAGCAAGGTTGTGCATCTGCATTTCGCAGATTGTTAATGAGTCTTCCTCCAATCCTGATGCCGTATTCTTCTTCATATAGTCTAGCTTCTCAGATTATTTGGTCAGCATACAGAATGAGTAAGTATGGTGAGAGGATACAACCCTGACAGACTCCCTTCCTTATTTTAAACCATACAGTATCCCCTTGTTCTGTTTCAATGACAGCCTCCTGGTCTATGTACAGGTTCCTCATGAGCACAATTAAGTGTTCCAGAATTCCCATTCTTTTCAGTGTTTTCCATAATTTGTTATGATCCCCACAGTTGAATGCATCCACCACTGGATGCTGCATGTAGATATATCAAAATTAATTAATGACCACCTTCTCCTGGGAAAATTTATTGTTTCCTTTTAAAAGTGATATTCTTTATAAGCAAATAAAAGGCCATAGGAATTTAAACATACCAACAGATACTATTCTATTCTGTTTGGTATAAACTCAATTGAGATTCACTCACAGAGATTTGGGGATTTTATTATACTGAGAATTGAAGCATAGAGGTCTCCTGATTTCAGCATTTTCAGTGTAAAAGCTACAGCATTATTTTAGCTATAACTCAGGAAGTAGTACAGGGCAACCAGCCCAATGGATTAACACAAGAGATAGTTTTCATAACACCTAATCAAAGACTTCATCACTGTAAAAGTGGGGAATAATATCCAAAGACTTAGACCCAAAAGGACCTCACATAACTTCAACTACATAAGATCAGAAGTGGCAGTTATAAAAATTCTTTCTCTAAGCACCCATCTTTCTTAATCTCAATCTTGCAGGAACAAGATCCTTTATCACAACATACCATGATTTCCTTGAAAAAGTCTAATCAAAAGATGGCAACACACACACACACTCAAAAAAAAAAAAAAAAGAAAAAAACCTCTGAGCCCATTGAGATATGACAATGTAATTTGTCTCACAGTTTATGTCCCAATCCTCAGTAATCTTTATTCATTGATCTTTGATGACCACACCCTAACTTGTTCTTGACTTTTATACATAACAAACCATATTGTTTTGATTGCAGAATTAGAATTCCTAGCTCTAAGCCTCATATCAGCTTCTTCAAATGTCCATCTGGTCGTTCTAAACATACTTTTACAAATACTGAAATAGCCTAAAGTTGTATTCCACCTTTATAATGTTGCATAACATATAGGCATCTCCATCACATGAGCAATTAACAGGACAAGAAATCCAATGATAACAATTGCTGTGCCAGGTCCTGAAGTTTATTTTAATGACTTTGAATGAAATATTTTCTTATTTCTGAATGTTACTTTCTTGCCCTTCAATCTGAAGAGAAGTGCTGACATAAATCTCCGAGGATTTTGCCCGTGGAAGGATGTTAGAATCAATTTGCAGATCTGAAGTGTGCATTTTTGTTCAGTGTTTGTACCTTTGCACTGTGGGTCCAGTGAACAATGAATTCACTCCTGTACCCCTATCACTTACAGCAGTAGCTGTCAAAGAAGTATTCTCAAAGAAGTATTCGGTTGTATACATCAAATATAAAAATATCCATAAAACTATTTTCAGAATCATATACTTTCGAAGTCAAATGAAATAATAGACATAAACTAATTCAAATGCTGCATTTCACTGAGAGTAAAAAAGTTCTCAGAATTGTGGAAGGATTTCCAGAAAGTCTCACTGTCAATGATAGGTGAAAAGGAATTATAATTAAAAGTTTCTAAATTCTAACTAGGGATCCCTCAAAACATGTTGCTTTTATACCTTTGATTTCAATATTAAATTTTACAAATAATACTTCCACCCTCACGGTATTCTTGCTACTCTTCATTCATATACCAAATCTGTCGCCACTGAGTTGATTCTAACTCATAGTGACCTACCTACAGAACAGAGTAGACTGCTCCATAGGGATTTCAAGACTTAAATCTTTATAAAAGTAGACTGCCACATCTTTTCTCCCAGTGAGTGGCTGGTGGTTTCAAACTGTCAACCTTTTGGTTAGCAGCTAAGTGCTTTAACCCATGCATCACCAGTGTTCCTTTGTTTATTCATATAGATAGCATGAAACCATTTTAAAGCCATTATTTGCCCCTTTCTTTAGTTCTCTGATTGACAGATCTTAGTCTCGATTTTACAGATCTTAGTCTACCAGTAAGATAGAGGAACAGACAGACTAGTGACACAGACCCTCTTCAACAAAGAAAAGAAAAAACAATTGACAGAGATACAGAAAATAATCCTGGAACCCTGAGCTTTGAAAGGAACTATACAGAAGTGGATTAGGCACCAACCAGTGGAAAAACCTGAACAGAAACAGTGAGTACAGAGATGGTTGGAGCTGTGGACTGTCAGCTACTCTGATGAGACCAACAGCCTGAATATTTCCAAGTGGTGTTCAGACCTGAGAATTGACCTAGAGATCAGTCCTGGTCACCAAGGGCTGCAGGGACAACTGCTTTGGTGGCCTATGACTAGGAAGGGAAATAGCAAGAAGGGAGACAACCTGAGTTGTAGAATTTCTGATATTCCGAGGGCGCAGCCATTTTGATTGTTTACACATGGCAGCCATTTGGGATACTTAAAGTGACCAAGGATGCAGCCATTTTGAATGTTTACAAGTGGTGGCCATTTTGGATATTTAAAGTGACCGAAAAAGGCAAAGGGGACAGGAACAGATCAAGAAGTCGGCCACAGGGACCCAGGTGGAGAGAGGGAACCCAGGCCATGCTCCACAGGCAGTGAGGCAGAAAGGCAGGGAGAGGACAGAAAAGGCAAGGGGGACCAGAATAGATTGAGGAGTCAGCTAAAAGGATCCAGGTAAGCGTGGATGGAGGGGTCCAACAGCTAAGGGAGACAAACTTGTCTTTCGGTTTCTCCTGCTGTGGTGACATGTTGCTGTGAGTCTCAAGGCTGTGTCAATGGTGTTTCAAACCCAGCGGGGTGCATAGGGTGCACAGGTATCAGCCTGGCTTACAGACTGAGACAGACTAGGAAGAAGGAAGAGGCCATCCACTTCTCAAAGAATTGGCCAGGGGAAACCTTAGGAATAGCAAAGAAACACTGTCTGATACATTACTGCGCAACTTTATAAATAGTCTTGAAACATTGTTCAATATAGAGGAGGAAGATGAGTCACTTATCTTAGAAAGCTCTCAAAGTAGAACTGGGCAAGAGCTGCATTATCAGAGTAAAAACTACCTTATTCATATGGACAAGGTAAAGCTTTTGAGACCCTCATTTGCAGATGTAGCACCACTCAAATCGAAGAGAAACAGCTGCAGGCATGCATCAATAATTGGAATTGGAATGTACGAAGTATGAATCTAGGAAAAATAGAAGTTGTCAAAAAATGAAATGGGATGCATAAAGGCTGATATCCTAGACATTACTGAGCTGAAATGGACTGGTTTTGGCCATTTTGAATCAGACAACCATATGATCTACTGTGCCTGGAATGACAGTTTAAAGAGGAATGGTGTGACATTCATCATCATAAAGGATGTTTCAAGATCTGTCCTGAAGTACAATGCTGTCAGTGGTAGGATAATATCCATACACCTACAAGGAAGACCCGTTAATACGACTATTATTCAAATGTATGCACCAACCACCAAAGCCAAAGATGAGAAATTGAAGATTTTTATCAACTCTTGCAGTCTGAAATTGACCAAACATGCAATCAGGATGTGTTACTTATCACTGGTGACTGGAATGCAAAAGTTAGAAACAAAGAAGAATTACCGGTAGTTGTAAAATTTGGCCTTGGTGACAGAAATAATGCTGGAACTTGCATGGTAGAATTTTGCAAGACCAACATGTTCACTGCAAACACCTTTTTTCAACAACATAAACAGCAGCTTTACACATGGATTTCACCAGATGGAACACTCAGGAATCAGATTGATTACATCTATGGCAAGAGGCCATGGAGAAGCTCTATATAACCAGGCCAGGAGCTGATTGTGGAATAGACCATCAACTGCAAGTTCAACTTGAAGTTAAAGACAATTAAAACAAGTCCACAAGAACCAAAATATTATCTAGAATATATCCCTCCTGAATTTAGAGACCATCTAAAGATTTGATGCATTGAACACCAATGACCAGAAACCAGATGAATTGTGGGATGACATTAAGAGCATCATCCACAAAGAAGGCAAGAGGTCACTAAAAAGATAACAAAAGAAGAGAAGACCAAAATGGATGACAGAAGAGACGCTGAAATTTGCCCTTGAGTGAAGAGTAGCTAAAGCAAATGGAAGAAATGACAAGATAAAAGAATTGAACTGAAGATGTCAAAGAGTAGCTCAAGAAGAGAAAGCCAATTACTATAATGAAATGTGCAAAGACCTGGAGTTAGAAAACCAAAAGGGAAGAACATGCTTGGCATTTCTCAAGCTGAAAGAATTGAGGAAAAAGTTTAAGCCTCGAGTTGCAATATTTGAAAGATTGTAAGGGCAAAATATTGAACATCAAAAGAAGATGGAAAGAATACACAGAGTCACTGTACCAAAAAGAACTGGTCGATTTCATCCATTTCAGGAAGTGGCATATGGAACCGATGGTACTGAAGGAGGAAGTCAAAGCTGCAATGAAGGAATTGGTAAAGAACAAGGATATGGGAATTGACGGAATACCCATTGAGATATTTCAACAAGTGGATGCCACACTAGAGGCACTCACTGAGTTATGCCAAGAGATTTGTAAGACAGCTATCTGGCCAACTGACTCAAAGAGATCCATATTTGTACCCATTTCAAAGAAGGGTGATCCCACAGAATGTGGAAATTATTGAATAATATCATTAATATTGCACACAAGCAAGATCTTACTGAAAAATAATTCAAAAACAGTTGCAGCAGTATATTGATAGAGAACTTCTGGATTCAGAAGAGGATGTGGAACAAGTGATACCATAGCTGCTGTCAGATAGATCTTGGCTCAAGGGAAAGAATACCAGAAAGATGTTTACTTGTGCTTTATTGATTATGCAAAGGCATTTGATTGTGTGGATCATGAAAAATTATGGATAACACTGAGAAGAATGGGAATTCCCAAACAATGGATTGTACTCATGAGGAACCTGTACCTTGACCAGGAGGCTATCGTTCAAACAGAACAAAGGGACACTGTGTGGTTTAAAATCAGGAAGGGAGTGTGTCAGGGTTGTATCCTTTCCCCATATTTACTCAATCTTTATGCTGAGCAAATAATCTGAGAAGCTGGACTGTATGAACAAAAACATGGCATCAGGATTGGAGGAAGAATCATTAACAAGCTGAGATATGCTGATGATACAACTTTGCTTGCTGAAAGTGAGGATGACTTGAGGCACTTACTATGAAGATTGAGGAACACAGTCTGCAGTATGGATTACATCTCAATATAAAGAAGACAAAAATCCTCACAACTGGACCAATAAGCAGCATCATGATAAATGGATAAAAGAGTCAGGTTGTCAAAGAATTCACGTTGCTTGGTTCAACAATCGAGGCCAATGGAAGCAGCTGTCAGGACATTAGACGATGTGTAGCACTGGGCAGGTCAACTGCGAAGGAACTGTTTCAAGTGCTGAGGAGCAAGGATGTTTCCTTGAGGACTAAGGTGAGCCTGACACAGGCCATGATATTTCCAATCACCTCTTATGCATGTGAGAGTTGGACAATGAATAAGGAAGACCGAAGAAGAGTTGATGCTTTTGATTTGTGGTGCTGGTGAAGAATGCTGAAGGTACATGGACTGCCAAAAGAACTAACAGATTTGTCCTGGAGGAGGTGAAGCCAACATGCTTCTTGGAAGCGAGGATGGCCAGACTTCATCTCACCTACTTTGGTCATGTTATCAGAGGGGATCATTCCCTGGAGAAGGATGTCATGCTTGGTAAGGTGGAGGGTCAACGAAAGAGGGGAAAGCCTTCAATGAGATGGATTGACATAGTGGATGTGATGATGGGCTCAAGTATAGCAAGGATCATGGAGCTGGCACGGGATCGGGCGGTGTTTTGTTCTGTTGTGCATGGGGTTGCTATGAGTCTGAAATGACTCGACAGCACCTAACAACAACAGTCTTGATTTACAGATCTTAGCTCTAGCATTAGAAATGACAAGCAAATGGCAATCATTTTTTCTAAACTCTAGTGTATTTTTTCTGGTTTAGTTTTTGGTGTTCTGAAGGATTCTAGTTCTGTAATTGGTTGGCCACCCTTCACTGAACTTCAGCATGGTACTCTAATAGGAACACACAATACATACACCAGATTTATTTGTAATCTTCATTATTCCTCTTATATAAGACATACACATCTCCATGACTATGTCATAATAGAACAAACTTTATCATACCTTTAAAACCCTTTATAATAAAATTGTTTTACATGTATATTCATAGATCCATATTTGTGCCCCTTTCTAAGATGATCAACAGAATGAGGAATTATTGTACTATATCATTAATACCACACACAATAAAATATTGTAGATGATAACTGAAAACAATTGCAATAGTATACTGACAGGGACTACCAGAAATTCAAATTAGATACAAAAGAGGATGTGGAATGAGGATATCATTACTGATATCTGATAGATCGTAGCTGAAAGCATAGAATATAAGAAAGATATTTACCTGTGTTTTAATGACTATGCGAAGACATTTGACTGTGTGAATCATAACAATTATGGATAACATTGTGGATAATGGAAATTCCAAAACACTTAGTGTTCATTTGGAACCTATATAAAAAGCAAGAGTCAGTCATTTGAACAGAACAAAGGGATACTGCATGGTATAAAATTAGGAAAGGTTTGCATCAAAGTTGTGTCTTTTGATCATACTTATTCATTCCATCTGTATGCTGACCACATAATCCAAGAAGCTGGACTGCATGAAGAATAGCACGGCATCAGAATTGGAGAAAGAGTCATTAATAACCTGTAATACACAGATGACACAGCAAACTTTGTTTGCTGAAAGTGAAGAACACTTGAAGCACTTACTGATGATGATCAAAGATTATAGCCTTTAGTACGACTTCCAAATCAATATAAAGAAAACAATTATCATCATAACTGAACCAATAAGAACATCATGGTAAATGGAGAAAAGATTAAATTTGTCAAGGATTTCATTTTACTTGGATCTGCAATCAATGTCCATTGAAGCAGCAGTCAAGGAATCAAACATCATACAAACCTGCCACAAAGGACCTTTTAAAAGTGTTAAAATGCAAAATGTCACTTTGAGGACTAAGATGTGCCTGAACCAAGCCATGATGGTTTCAATCACCTTACATGCAGGCAAAAGCCTGACAATGTATAGAGAGGACCAGAAAAGAATTGATGCCTTTGAGTTATGGTGTTGGCAAAGAATATGATTACACCATGGGCTGCCAGAAGAATGAACAAATCTGTTTTGGAAGAAGTACAACCAAAATATTCCTTAGAAGTGAATATGGCGAGTCTTTGTCTTATGGACTTTGTACACATTATCACAAGGACCAGATCCCGGAGAAGGGCGTCAAATGTGGTAAAATAGAGGGTCAGCAAAAAAGAGGAGAGAGGGATTGACACAGTGGCTGTAATGATGGGCTCAAGTACAATTACAATTGTGAGGATGGCACTGGACCGGGCACTGCTTCATTCTATTACACATAGGGTTGTTATGAGATAGAACTGACTCAATGGCACCTAACAACAACAACAACATAATGCATGCATATATGTGTGTATGTGTGAGTGTGTATAAATTTGTGTGCAAATAGGTAATTTACAATGGATAATACCTTTTGTGGTGAGTGACATGCTTTAGTCTATGTATTTTAATTTTAGAGTAGAACACCTTACTTGAAAACAATGACTACTGGATAATTTTACATATACTGAATAAGAAAAGAAAATTATAAAACAATAATGAGCTAATTCCTCTTTAGAATATTTCTCTTAGTTTTAAAAAAGATATATACCTATAGCTTTATATATTACTGATATTAATATGGTAGTTAAATCAGCATGGCCTCAGGTTAGGAGTGTATCATTATTCCTTAAGGTAAAGTCCTCTTTTTATTATCTTCCCTGGCTATGTCTCAACTGAATTCATATTACCACATTTTCTCTTTATGGCCCTCCCTCAGCTTCTCATTTTTCTTGCATGGAAAGAAATATGAATCTGCTTCTGTTTGTAAAGGCACCTTAATAACTATCATTTATATATCTTACTTCCCCCAAATTAATATTCATAAATCCCAAATCTAACTAGTAATAGTTGGCTTCCATTACAATAAGCATAATCCTTTCATATCTGTCCTTCTCAGTCACACTTTTTAATTTCATCACCTTTCTCCTTTCCATTCCTCTGTGTACTTGTCCTTAGAAAAAGAATATGAATTTGTTCTTTTGACTTCCATTTTCTTTCTGGAAACTTTTCTCATATCCTTACTATGAAATTTTTTTTTTTTCTTAAAAATTTTTAGTGAATATTCATCTCATCTTGTATATGAAGTTAACTGAGAAATTATTTGGAAATTATTTGCTTAGCACCACATATACCTTTCCAGCTCATCTCCCTCCTCTACCTGTTCTAGTATAGACGGTTGTATTTTTCCGTCAGGTACGGGGGGGGGGG
>NW_006921705.1:499867-523310 GCF_000298275.1 Orycteropus afer afer | reverse complement strand
GGGGGGGGGGGAACTAACAGTGTCAACTGTATCCCTCAGTTGCTTGTGTTGCAGGTATCTTGTTTGTACAATGAAAACAAGGCTCTGAAAGGCTAAACAATTTGTTCAAATTCAGAAACTAACAAATGTCTAATGCTGAATATTATATAAAGCAGTTAATGTTACCCACATTTTTTTTTCTTTTTTTATGTAAAGGGCTCTCTCTTTCTTTCATTTGTTTTTCTTTTTTCTGTTCCAACTAATGTGATTTTGGGCCCTTTTTCTAAACTGGTCACACCCTTCAAGATATATTCCCATTTGCCAGTATATTTTATAAACTATGACAGCTCATACTTAACACAAGACACTCGCTAGGATCTGACCAGTGCAGGTCAGGAAGAATTTATTTTACTCTCCAGTTTTGGACAGTATGTTTTTATTTATGTTTATAGTTATTCTTTATCTTGCTCCAGGAAAGATTTGAAGTGGATTTTTATCCATTTAGTGTAATGTATTGATTATTTGTGGGCACACTTAGCACACTTGGTATTTAGATTAACCTTATACATAACTATTAAGTGATAAGAATTTTCTAGATACTTTTACCACATGAATAATTGATAAGGTAACTATGCTTCATATTTCCCATATAGAAATGATATATTAAATTCAGATATAGAATATTCTAGTTAATGGTATCTGTTAAGTACTATATTCTGAAGTTTTTAATAGCATTTTTGGTCAAGTAAAATATGTTGCAGATGCACATGTATAATAATGTGTCTTATTATTTATCTTGTAATATTTATTTATAAGTCTCCATGTTCCTTTTCCTTCATGTAGAGGAAAATCACTGGAGGAAGTACTATGCTAAGGTGATTTATCCTTAAAGAATTTGAAATGTATTTTCCCCTACAACTTTTATTTTCTGGTCTTCTTTAGTAATTCTTACAAAGGCCAGATTTCAACATCTTTTCTAGTTGCTCATCTTAGGATGTTATTTTAGTGTACATCATTTAGTGAAGTATATGGAGCTTTTAGTTAAATATGTTTGTAGTTAACTTTATGAGTATCTCTGATAGGACTGATTAAAATGACATTAAATTATATGAATGTCAAATTCTCCAGGGATTCAATTTGGCCAGAGAGAACTAAATATATAATAACTTTTTAAAGAGTTTTCAGAAATATAGAATATGCATAAAATTCTACAACATGTCTCAATACAGTCCATTAGTTTTTCTATGATAAACAAATTAAAGAATAAGTAGCACTAATTACAGACAAAGTCAGTGAAAATGTAAGTGTTTGGATCAGCATCCATAACTGTTTCCAGGAAATATTTGAGTCAGGTTTCATTTTGCTTCCTTTGATGAAATTGCAACATTTTAAATAATTGAGGTTTAGAGCAAATATTGATAAAAGACTGAAAAGAAGATATAGAGTAAAAGTTTAGCATTCAATCAAATCCTTTGTCAACAGACAGGAGAGGAGGATTTTGGAGAAAATTATTTTAGCTGAGGTGGTGCATATAATTTTTATGGACATTTTAATTGTCAGCCAGTTTTACAAAGGTTAGAAATGAACCTCTATCAACTCGAGTAATTACATACATATTACAATATCAATATCTGAAGTTTTTCTTATTTTTCAGTTTCAAGCTTCCAAAATTTTCATCATTAATGTCACCAAAATATGATTAGGCCACATATTTCATGAAATGTGATATCCTGCTTTAATATTTTATAGATTATTGAAGATATGATGATGTTTTTCTCATGAATATTATGATGATAATGTTTTATTACAAACGATTAATGCCTGGCTTTGGAAAGAGTACCTATTTTTAAAGATTTTTAGAATAAAAGCAGCATATTGATTGAATGGTGTTACATAAGAAACCATAAGACATATGAGTGAGTCGTCTTTCTTTTAACAGGAGAATAAGAGCCAGTGGAGAGTAGCTTCTGTTTATGTCTAGAGGGGACTGCAGCATCTGGAGGACAAATACTGTGGGAGGAGAAGGGAGAGATTTAAAGCCGTATTTGTCAGGCTTCATTATTTTCGATGGGCTACGTGACAGTCAGGGTTGAAGTTCGTGCTGAACTTCCAATGAAAAGTAAACTGATAATACGGTTTAAGGAGGCTGTCCTGCAGGATGTAACTACATTTTGAGTGATAGTTCCTCATCTGTAATAATTTTAATGATGTCAAAAATGTAGCAGTTATGCTTCAACACTTGCCTAATTAACTTAACTAGTTAAATAAGCTATCATTTCTAAAGCCCTCCTTAAAAATCCCTTTAAATATCAATCATGTCATGTAGATCAGTGCAAATTCAACAGTGGATTTTTCAGAGGAGTTGACAGCTCCCAGAAAGTTTAAACAATGATGGTTTTATACATTCCTGAATATCTCTGAGGACATTTAGATCCAGAAAGAAATGGCTTGCCCATAATATTTTCATACACAGGGCATTGTTTGCATATAATGGGATACACCTTAGGGAAAAAAGAAAATGAAACAAAACATGATCATCAACAAAATCAGCGGTCATTCAGGTGGGAAAAAGATACAAGTGACAACAAAGCATGTGATATAGAAATTATGAAAAATAAAAAATAGGTAAGGGACAACAAAGAGAAAAATCCTAGGTTCCCCACCGCAGTGGCATAATGCCTAAGGCACTTGATTGCTAACAAGAAGGCTGGCGCTTCAAACCCACCAGCCACTCCTCAGAAGGAAGGTTGGACAATCTAATCCTGTAATGATACCTCCTCGGAAACACAAGGAAAGGTCGCTATGAGTCAGGTATGACTCAATGGCACATAATAACAACAACAGCAACAGAAAAAAAGACCATTTTATTATGAAATATAATACATAAAATTTCTGAAGGAAAGTATGATGCACTACTCAGCTGTGAGAGTTACATAAGCAAAAAATTTTAAAAATAAGTTAATATGTAGATACTACCACAAAATTCAGAGAGAATTTGTATCAATGATGACGTACTTGGCTGTCTCTACATAACATATTACCCTAAACCTTTAAAGTGGTTTAAAAACGGCAAACATGTACTAGCTCCATTTCTCTGGGCCAGGAATCCTTAGCTGGGTGACTCAACATCAGAGGCTCACAGGAGGTTGCAGTAAAGTTGCTGGACATGGTTGTAGTTTCAATTGAAGGCTTCACCAGTAATGGTGGTGGAGAAATGCTTCCAAACTCACTCACATGATTGGGCTCAGGCCCTTGCCATATGTGCTTCTCCACTGGACTGGTTCAAAACATGGTAGCAGGATTCCTACAGAGTGAGCAATTAGAGAGAGAGCAAGAGACAGAGCCCAAGAGAGATGATATCACAGTTCTTTTACAAACTAATGTCAGAGTGGAAATCTCATGACTTTGTTGTTGTTCTTTAGTTGTATTTTATTCATTATAATAAAAGCAATCTATCTAGTCCACATCCAAAGTGAGGGAATTAAACAAAAGGTGGAAATACCAGGATGCAGGGATCATAGGGAGCTGTCTTAGTGGCTCTCTTCTATGATAGACATTATCAAGTATCTGTAAATTGTGCTCCAAGCAATAAGATTACTTCAGCTAAGAAGAAAACTAAATCTAAAGGAAGGAAAATAACATGCCAGACGTGAGTAGCACAAAAGAGAACAATGAATGCTAAATTAGAGAGATAAACAAAAAATAGTGTGTATTTCTTTCAAAAATGTAACTGAGCACATGAGTAAAGAAAAGAAAATTCAGAGCTATTCTGAAGTATTGATGAAGTTTAATCTTGTATACTTCAGTGAGACAAGGAAAAAGAACTTTGGCAGATCAATAATCCTTCTGTCTAATGAAACAAGGCTTGGACTTAAAGGTAGGAAGACGGTGAATGAGAAATTCGACTAGTCCAGACTGGCTATGATTGGGATGTTTATAAAGAATCATATAAATAATTAATTCCTCTCAAAAAGTGAGTCAATAAAACATAAAAATTGACTGTCAACTGGATATAAATTTTGGGAATTACAGAATACTTGTACACATACCCACCATGCATAGAGCTCTGCTAATGCTATATGAGCACTTTTTAATATTTTAGTTACTCATTTAATTATAACAATAATTCAAAGGAATATTATTAGAGAAGACATTTTGTCTAACTTTTTAATACTCATCATGCCCTCAATAGTTTAATTTAAGTCAATTATGGTAACCCCAGCCTCTTTGCCAACAGTCAGTCCAGGACTGGGATTATGGCCCATTTTTGTAGACTACATTGTGAGAAGATGTATACTGGAGGCATCTGCAACAAATTTCCTTCCTGACAATTAGGAGAAAGACAAGGTGTCTCTTCTCCCCCTGGATTTTGTCATGTTTGCACAGCCAGCATCTTGTTACCAGGCCAAAGACGAAGTCAAAAGCAAAGTTGACAAATATTTTCTAATTATTACTGCTAATTATTAATGGCACAGTGGCTGCAAAAATAGGCTCGAGCAATGACTATGAAGCTGGCACAGGACTAGGCAGTGTTTTGTTCTGTTGTGCATAGGGTCACTATGAGTTGTAGCTAACTTGGTGGCACCGAACAATGGCAGTTATTAAGGCTATGGGGATATTACACAATAAACTCATTCTAAGATGAAAGCACCTTGGGAATTCTTGATTTTGACAAAATTCAGAATTTTTATTTAAAAAATGTATTTTTATTTCCTTCATTTTTTTCACTAATTCTAGAATGAAGAATTTTGAATCTAATCCAAAATTATATTAATAGTTTTATTTTCTCTCTCTCTTCTCAAGTAAGGCAGAGAAAATTGTCGTGCAGCTGTTTAACCTCTAAACAGAGAAAGAAATGCAGAAATGGAAAAACAGTACATTGTTGGCTTAAAATTAACACCTTGGCATGTATAGCAGATATCTACTCAGTACCAAACACCTACCAAAGAAAACCATTCCCATTCTTTGCTGTCAAATTGTATTAGAGCTTGCACTGAGCAAGAAAAAGATCTCTTAGGAATATTTCTTGTTTGACAAGAAATGAACACAACGTCATTTTGCTTTCTGTTTGTGGAAAGACAAAAATAAACACATATTTCAGTAATTGTAACACCTTCAGGGTTCAGACATTCTGCCTATCAAAAATGAATTGCAGCATATGATAAAGCATCAAATAACAGCTGTGGCTACCCACCACTAATTCCTTGGTGTCACTGTTAGAGGCGAAGCACTGGGCTGGGAAAACATCCAACAGCCAATTTTCACTGCAAGTGGGGTTTAGGAATGAAAGGAGACAGTGTTTCTCTAGCATTTCTCAGATATTTCCTGGTACAGAAGTGTGTTCTGTAGTTCAGCTTCTAGAGACTGATCTTCAATCTTTAAACGTTATCACTAGTGACCCGTGTTTATTACGTATATGTGTGTGCACAGGCATGTGCTTATCGTCAAAAATATATGGACTTTACAAGATACATAAACTAGGGTTTTAGTGTTATTTCCCAGAGCATATAAACTCTAAAAGGTACATCCTTTGTAATGAATAGGGATAAATATAACCATTAGTGATTAATATTATGTCAAATATTTTTATACATTTTAATATTTCAATAAATTTTCCTTTCCTACTCTTTCCTGACCAAATATTCTAGACTTGGGAACACATAATTACACACACAGAGCTAATTCTTTAATATCTTTTATATGTTTTTATATCTATCCATATTACTCTGGTTAGTCCAATACTCTTGTTCTCGAGCTCAAGTGTATAAGGTACACTGCTAATGGCTGTATTCATCCATGTTTCCCAAACTCAGGAATCTCAAATCATAGGTGTAGGCTATCCTAATATTTCCCAATGTCTTTTGCTACCTAGTACCTCTGAACTTCAGTTTCAGTTCTCAGTAATTGTTGACAGACATCCTTTCTATAGCATCTTTTGTGGGGGGTAAATAACATCTTGAAACAGATGGCTTATTTCATCTTCCTTGTTTTCCAGCCCTCCATCCCCACTGTCCTTTCACAGAATGGCTTTGACTTTGCCATGTCTTACTTTCTTAGGGAGATAAAACTCTAGGTGCTTTGTCATTTCACATTCTATATTCCAGACCAACGCAGAACTATCGTGATCCATTTCTTCCCCCTCTATTTCCACTGCCTTTCTAGTCCCCATCCAGAGTTGCAAATAAGACTTGGATTTCTTTGATTACACAGGAGTGGCAGACCTTTTCTCCAAAATTCTTATCCTGCAATTCTGTTACCCCAAATCCTGTTACCATCAGTACATCACAGAGACAACGTGGCTTAGTGCAAACATCATGAGCACAGATTTTGAAAATAGTTATGCCACCATTCATATTAAGTTACTGTCTGTAATGTTAATAGAAATTGTAAGCAGAAGTCTGACATCAGAACTGTCTGACTTTGGTGACTCTACGAGACATGAGGAATTGAGCCATATTCTAATATTTAGTGAGCAACCCTTCACCCACCCCCAAAAATGTACAACAATCACAGGAGACAAAGTGTGGAAAAACTAAACTAAACTAAGAATTCAATGGATATATTTAACAAGTGTGATTCAGACTTATAAATAATACTCAGTGTCAAACTGTACTAAGTAGTGTCATCCTCATAAAGATTAAACAATAGAGCCTGTCATGATTGAAAAACTAGTTCAGTCTCCTGTACTTAAAAGTATAAACATACATGCAGATACTTCCCTGAGACTATCTGAACAGAAAATAAGTAAATGATAAGTAAACTCCTCTGAGGGTAATATTTTCAAGTGAAAAGTGATGAGAAGAGAAATCCTCCAACCAATGGGAGTAAGCCACATGGGGGCCTGGCTGTTTTTCATCTCAAGTCTGACTGAGCCTTAATCTACTCAGTCTCCTGAAATCTATTCAAAACAGCTGGTTATGCCTAAGAAAATTTGAAATAAATTTTATTTAAGGCTTTTATCTATTTTAGAAGTTATTCTCACATATTTTACTTCTATCAAGAACATGAACATTTTTATTTACTAGTATTAATGAAAGAGCAGAAAAAAGCATGTTGATAAGTGTCTTCCCCATGTGATGAAAGAGTGATTGTTTGATGTTTTCATTAGTTTCTCTCAGTTACATGGAAAAGAAACCCACTCAACACACCTCAGAAAAGACTACACCTAGGTAACTGCATACTAATATTATGAAAGCAATGGTCACAAGTAAAATTTTCTAAGGAAATCTATATCTACTTTAAGGCCATTTATATCTAGTTAATTAATCAGAAACAGGCTAGAGAAAAAAAAAATGTTCTGTAGTACACCATATTCATATATGCAGTATTTTGGTATAATGGGGATTTATATATTAATATTTCTCCTTTCATTTGCTCAAGATTATTTCATATGACTAAAGGATAGTGGTGTCATGGTTCATTATTTGTTAGTTTATAGCATGCTACAGGGAACTTCTTGAAGAGGTTGAATAGCCACTATTTTAGCTTTATAATGAAGATGATACAAACTGTGAATCCAGCTGTGATAAATACTCTTGCTACATATAGTTAGTTTATGAGACTGTGTTACTGATTTTTGTAACTGATTCTTGAAGTCTCAAATTGCCTACAACTATTGGGATTAGAAAATTATTACATGAGTTAGTCATCTATCTCTGATGGGTCAGATATACCACGGAAAGTGGTATACAAAATTGAATCTTTGACATCGCATTCCACAGAACTTTATGAGAGAGAAACAATTTAGTATTCTTTCCTAGCCAGAAAAGGTCTCAGAGGACAAACCAAACCAAGGTCTCAAAAGACAAACCTGCCACTTTGGAAATATTCTAGGACTATTCTACAAATTCTAAGAGCTACCAACCATCAAAGAAAAAGAAAAAAAAAAAAAAAGGAAACAATTTTCTAAAGGTGAGGAATTACATAAGTTACACCAATTTTCTGGGCAGTTTTGTCTTGAAAAAAATGGAAAAACGGTAAATTTGACCTTTTAGGTATTATGAATGCTGCAAACCCAGAAATGAATTGAACTACTTTTTTCTTCTCTTTTTCAAAGGAAAACTTTTTATACATCTGCAAATATTTATAACATTTTCACATGTTTTAATAGTTTGGAAAATTATGGTCTATTTATGATTATCACCTAAAAAGACATGAGTATTTATAAACTTATAGTGGGGATAACCAACTGATGGAATCTTCTTAAACAAAATTGCTCCAGAAATACACTTTGGTAGATTGTTAAAAGGACTGTATATAATTGTTTATTTTTAATTTTAAAAATTGTTTATAATAATAAAAATATTTCTTTTATGTCTTATAACTTGGCTATATTATTTATTTTTAATAATAATAATAATAAAAACTTCTTTTGTCTCATATAACTTGGCTATGTTGACAAAAATAAAAAAAAAAAAATACTAATGAAGTGGCCATTCTGCATATTGGCCACATTTCTGAGAATAAAAAGATTTGGAAACTCCTTGTTAATTGATAAATTACAATCCTACTTGGTTGCAATGATGGGCTCAGGCAGAGCAAGGACTGTGAGGATGGTGCAGGATCAAGCAATGCTTCATTCTATTGTACGAGGGCTGCTATGAGTTGAAGCCTACTTGACCGCACCCGACCACAACAGCAACAACTGTACCTCACTCCCCTAAATGAAACTAGTAAAGGAAAAGATGTAACAGGACTATAATGTTACCTGAGACTTTTCTTTTCTTTTTTCTTTTTTTCTTTAAGACGTAGAATGCAAATCAAAGTATCTTAAGTGATAAAAATGATCATCAAACAGAAGTAATATCAACCCAAATTTCAAATGCATTGTTTTTCATAAACAAATCAATCACAACCTTATCCACTTCCCAAGCGATGTCTTACAATTTAAAATAATTTATTCACATGATTTATGTTTAATTCTCCTAATAAAATTACACCTGTGAGAAATATCATTGTTCTTCAGAAGGGACTTGCATATTTCTGGTTAGGTACTAGATCTCATACTGTAGTGATAAAAGGCATGTTATTTTTATCCAGATACTTTCTGCTAAAGGACATCTGCCTATCATAAATTCCAGGGAATAAAGGGCCTACGGCCCTTATGTCTCTAAAAAGGTAAGTCACAAATCTGACTATGTAAAATAATCTCCAGAGATGTTTTTAAACCAATACTAACCAAAACCCATTGGCAAGGACATCGTTCTGACTTATAGTGACCCTATAGGATAGAGTAGAACTGCCCCAAAGGGTTTCCAAGGCTGTAAATCTGTTGTTATGTGCTGGGGAGTCATAGAGACCCCTCCTTGGGTTTCTGAGGTGGTATCACTACAGAAGTAGATGGCCCAACCTTCCTTCCCAGGAGTGGCTGGTGGGTTTGACTCACCAGTCTTCTGGTTAGCAATCACGTGCCTTAGAAGCTATACTACCGGAGCTCCTTGTAAATCTTTAGGGAAGTAAACTACTTTATGTTCTTCCACAGAGTGGCTGGTGGGTTCAAACTCTGAGCGTTTTGGTTAGCAGCTGAATGTTTTAACCACTATGTCACCAAAGCTTCCTTAAAACAATAGCAATACCTTCTAATTCCAATTCTACATTCAGATCAATTAATTCAAAAGGTGTGTTCAAACGTATGTGTCAAAAACTTACAAGAAGCATTATTGCTGGTAAAGAAATGTTGTTGTTGTTATGGCATTGAATCGGACCCAATTCATAGCGACCCCTCCTTGGGTTTCTGAGGCAGTACCACTACGGAAGTAGATTGCCCCATCTTCCATGCGAGGAGCAGCATATTGAGGCTATATTTTAAAAACTTGCTAAGAAGACACAAACTGGCATTTCCCTTGAGAGTAATGGAACAATATTCAGAATCATTTATTTTATTGGAATGGGACTGAGCTTGGTTTTTCTTATCTCACGTATTAAAACTGGAGAAAGTGAAAGTTTGGCCCTAAATCATAAGAAAAATATGTTAAATTATACATTTACATATAAGGAAACAGGGAAGTGCATACTAGATTTTAGAAATAGTTATGTTAAAATGATGTATGTGAAAGAAAATTGTTGTCATTTAAATGGTAAAACAGACGGTTATTAATAGAAAACACTTTACATGCATTTGATTGACTTCCTGGTGGTGATGAATAAATTACCTTCTACTGTTTGCAGTTTAAGGGAATTATAGCTAAAGGAAAAGTAAAGAACAATCCTCTGATTCTCTCCAAGCATATTTTATATCTGAGATAAAAGTTTCACTGAGATTTCAGGTGGAGATACATAGGCAGGTTTGAATTTAAATACAGCATTGACTTCCAGCATGTTTTCAGCCCTTTTAAAGGGCACTTGAAAAATGAGGAAGGAAGATTTCTGCGATTTGTGATGATTTTACGTGTCTTTGATACTTCTGGTTTTTCTCCAGGGTAAAATAGATAAAATAGTTTGGTTGCCACGTGGGCTCAGCAGCTTCCAGCAGTGACCCTTTGAGGAATAACACAGCGGGGTCAGTAGGAATTAAAGAGGAGTGACAAACAGATCTGTACTCCCCTCTGGGAGAATAAATGTAAGGAAGTCATGATCCCTCTTCCATGCCCTAAGGCATACGAATGGGGTCTCTACAGAGTCTTTTTTTTTTTTTTTTCCCAAACTAACACTCAAGTCATTTCCTATTTGAGTTCAGAGAGGTGGGTATTCAGTTATTAAATTAACAGTTGAAAGTGAATATGTTCCCATTTGGAAGTTCTGCACATACTAAGGCGTAGAAAAACATAATGTCCCTAACCACTGCTTAACATTTTCTTATCTTTTGTCCCTCAATCTTGGATTCTTAGTACCCAGTAATAGAAACAATTTAGGCTGACTGCACCCATATTTTTGAAGATTATTTTGAACTACCAGAATTGTTTAAAATAATAGTATATCATTTGGGGGAACTTTTTTTAACATATCTGTGTCTTAAAGCCAAAGATTCAAGAAATAGAATATTATTTTACTTTCAAAATGTTTTAAAGTAATGGGCAAGAATATTTCATTAGATTTTAAAGTTACATGTAATATTTTAACAGTGTATATCAGAAGATATCAGTTTCCTCTAACAGTTGCCACAAGGGCAGGATTCTTTTCTGTTTTGTGCACAGCTATATCCCTAGAGGGAGCTCTGGTGGCATAGTGCGTAAGGCATTTGACTGCTAACCAGAAGGCTGGTGGTTCAAACCCACTAGCCACTCCTCAGAAGGAAGGTTGGGCAATCTACTTCTGTAGTGACAACGCCTCAGAAACCCAAGGAGGGGTCCCTATGAGTCAGGATCAACTGGACGGCAGTGAGATATCCCTAGAATCTCAAATAATGCCTGATCTCCAGCAGTGCTCAATCTATATTTGTTGAGTAGCTTAATCTGCACTCTGCAATACCAGTGCCATAGGACACTAATTTTTTTAGCATGAAAAACTGAGAGTCTGATAACTTTATTACTAATATATTTAAGAAATTGACATTTAACAAGATTACTTCCTCAGTGTTGTGAATACATATAAAAAGCAAGTATATATTTGAGGTAAAGTAATTAAAATTTGCTTCAAATGTTACAATTTCTCATTTTTACCTTTAAAGATAATATTAAAGGAACCACATCTTATATGTTGGATATTCCTAGTAGCCACATGATATATGCAGAAAATATCTACACCATGGTTACATTCCCACCGGTGTTCTTAACAATTCCAGCAAAGGATTAGAAAAATCTTGATAGAAAAAAAAAAAAAAAAAATGTTAAACTTGATTTAAGTTTCCCTTTAAGACCTGTAGAGGGCAGTGAATAAAAGAAAATTCCATCACCACTGGCTCCTAAAATGACTAGACACTCACATAATCCACTAAGAACTCTACTCTTTCTAATAATATATGATCTGCACTGCAATTATATCTCAAATATGGTTCTTTTAGTAATGTTTATTTTTCAGATTTCAAAAAAACTGATGCTTGATTGGTTTAAGAATTTGTTATTCAGTGGCTATACTAATTTTAGTGTTTTACAGTCAAAGTTTAAAACATTCTTCAAATGAAATAAGCCTCTTCAGAATAGTGTAATGCTCACCTGAACAATTAAAAGTATAGTTACTCAAAGATTTCATGTTTCAGTTTTAAAGTTAATTCAATGAAAAGGATAGTGTAAATCAAAAAGTGAATTAGTGTGATGTATTGCTACCATAAGGAGGTCTGGTGACACTGTTGTTAAGACATTTGGCTGCAGTTGGAACCCACTAGCTGCTCCACAGAAGAAAGATAAGGTAGTCTTCTTCTGTAAAGATTTACAGCCTTGGAAACCCTATGAGGCAGTTCCACTCTGTCCTACAGGGTCACTATTAGTCAGAATCGACTCAATGGCAATGGGTTAATTGCCACCACAACCAGGACTAGCCAATTTATATGTCTAACCAGAGTATGAGGTTAGGAACAATCTGTCCACAAAGTGGAGACAGTTTATCCTAAACCAAAACCGAACTCACTGCCGTTGAGTGAGATATGACTCATAGCCACCCCTCCTTGGATTTCCAAGGCAGTATCACTATGGAAGTAGATTGCCCAACCTTCCTTCCGAGGAGTGGCTGGGAGGTTTGCACTGCCAGCCTTTTGGTTAGCAGTCAAATGCCTTAGGTACTATGCCACCAGTTCTTCCTAAAGTGATTTTATTTGTAACTATATCAGTAGGATGCAAGAGAACCAACAGAAACCCAGCTACAAATGAGACTGCCAGTGGGATCTTCCTCTGTGATATATTTTATCTTTACCCATTGAAATTTAAGGCCACAAAGGAAGAAGTTTTCTATCTGGACACAACTCCATCTTCCCATTATATAGCCATCCAGGAAAGGCTGAGCTAAGACCTGAATCGTTATATTTATTCTAGCTTATAATTCGAAACTAACCCATAACTCTTTATAAAGTGGTCAAGTTCCATTTGCTGAAAAGCTTTAGAGATAAAACGAATAAAATATGTTTCACAACATTACTCCCATATAGAAGCAAAATGAATTTCAGAACTTCTTTCATAAATACTGCATTGTTATTCAAAATAAAAGAATATTTAGAATACATTTCTACTGAATCCTTTTCAAATGAATGTTGTAAATGTGTATATTCTTAAACTTTAGCATAAGTGCCTTAGAATCTAATTTGCTTAAATCTTAGAGAGGTTTCTGTAGGCAATAAGAAAGGGATGAATGATGGCTCTAATTCAAGCTTTATTGTTGGATGACAGGAGATTTCTTGAAGAAAATATGACTATCTTTGAAGCATTCACCTCCTCTTCATATATCCCACTGTATATGTACATGTGAAAAATACCTCCAGGTAAAATAAATGAGTAATGTATCAAGGATTAATTCTAGTGTTTTTATATGTTATCAAACCTCCTTTTTGTATGTTATCAAACCTCTGTAGTATACTGCTATACTACAGAAATCTATTAATGTTTACATTCTGAAAAGAAATTATTTTAAAATACAATGCTAGATGTAATAACAACTATATAGCTTTCACATTATTTTCCCTATTCATGACTTCTTTGGTAATCAATCAATAAAATTGTCAATTTTTCATATTGAAGTCTAAGACGAAATACAAAAAAGAAAATGTACAAAATGGTTTTGTTTTAAGCTTAATACTTTACATTAGTGGATAATACATAAAAAGTGATCTTTATTGGTGAAAATTATTTGATGTTTGAGCTTAATTTATTCTCTGAGAGCAGTTCACTTTATTCTAACCAGCAAGAAAAAAAAAGGGACTAAATAGACTGGTCAATCAATATTTGGCTTAAAGACAAGTTAGTATTATGACATATATTATCTTGTACAGATTAAAAGGTAAAAGTGTACACTCAAATCAGTATTGTTAGGAGGATCTTAACCTGAACTTTAGAGTCTTAAGTATGAGAGTGACAGGAAAACAATAGAAAAGGATATCCTAAACATATTTTTCTTTTTTTTTTTTTTTTTAAAGAAGTCATTTTCCTATACCTATGAGTTGGATCCAACTTGACGCCAGTTTGTTGCATTGCGTTATGCTAGAATATTACGGAAATTAAGTAATAGATAAAGCCAGTGTCTAGTCTGACAGGGTAAACTACAATCTGAAAAGAAAAATCCATTGATACTGAATATAAAAGAAGACAAAACACACATACACACACTAATGCATATTATACTTTAAAATAGGGTTTGGAGAAGGAAAGCCAAAATCAATAAAGTACTAGTGATTTTTACCACTTTGCTTAAAATAAAAAGTGGAGTGAAGTTAAAAACATAAAGAACCATCACAGGCAGAATACTAAAATGTGAAGTTGTGTGTGTGCATATTTCTCACTTTCATCCAATTGATCTTAGACATATTTAATCCCTCAAGACCAGTATCTCAAGAGTCTAACTCTTTTCCAGAGCACCGAGTCAGTGTTGGACCAAAGTTTCAAAGCTCCATCCTTTGAAATGGTTTGAAAAAAGAAACAGGCGTTAATGAGAATTTGTGGAAAGAGATTAGGCAGATTATCTGAAATGTCTTGAAAGTAGTAGTTTTTCTCAGTGTAGTATGAATTTAAAATAAATATGATTCTATGCTGTGAGAATTAAAGCCAAGTCATATCAGCATTATCAATTGAGTTACTTTACCATTTCATTGTTCTTAAACATACATTCAGGAGAAATTCCTTTCACATATTTATATGGTTTAAAATGAAATAATTGTTTTCAAAATGCATATAAAATCCCCAGCTCTCCATTTGCCTGTTTATTTGCTTATATCACTTTAATCATTAGATACATTTTATTATGCATCTAAAACTCATTTGTTTATTCACTGTCTTTCCTGTAGAAATGTCAACTTCCTGAAAGTATACATTTGTTTGTTTTACTCACAGCTTTATGGCCAGCAGAGTCCTTGGGTAGTGGAAAAGGTCAACAAAGTAGGCTGCTAACTAAAAGGTTGGAAGGTTGAGTTCACCCAGAGGGCAGAAAGGCCTGGCAATGGACTTCCCAAAAATTAACCATTGAAAACCTTATGGATCAGTTCCACTCTGACAGTAGCTACATGTGGCATGGGTAGGAGTAGGGTTCAACTGAAAACAAATAGTTGATTATTGCCAGCACATTCACTAAATGAATGAATGAACTAGAAAATTAAGTATTTGATTAGATATGACCACAAAAGAACCTGTCTTAATTGGGCTAAAGGTTGCAGTAGACCAGCACTTGTTCTATTCCTAAATTTAATGTCCTTGAGAGAGAATGTTCATACTTTCAAGGGCTTCAGGATGTGTGAGAAAAACAAATTTGAATTTGAGCACTACTCTTGTAGTACTGAGACAGCTGAAATCTTGCTGGGGCTATTTTGAAATACTTTGGAATTTTCCAACGTATTACGCCTCAATAAAATTATTCTGTAAAAAGTAACTCATACTAGCAATAGAAAGAGTGTCGAGAAAGGGGAGATTTTAGAATATATGGATTTTTGCTAGCATTGGTCAGATAACATTGGAAAAACAAAAACAGAACCTAGGAGGGAGGGACTAAAAAGGAGAAAGGAGAAAGAAAAGGGTATACAGAAAATAGCAAAAATAATAATCAATATATGAATACTAAAATTTTAAAATTATTGCACATTCATCTGGAAAGCAGGTGCATTCATATTTGGCTAATCATAAGACAGAGATAGCATTCTATCTGGTAGTGAATTTGGCCTTCTCACTATCACATGTGTTCTTGAGCTTGGCACAACAACAACACAATGCACTGCCATCGAGTCAGAGTCAGATCCAACTCATAGTGACCTCTCCTTGGGTTTCCGAGGCAGTATCACTAAGGAAGTAGATTGCCCAACCTTCCTTCCAGGGAGTGGGTGGTGGGTTTGAACCGCCAGCCTTCTGGTTAGTAGTCAAGTGCCTGAGGTGCTATGCCACCAGTAGTAAAAATCTCAGGGAAAACAATCTTGATAGAGACTAAAAGTTCCTACATATAGGAGGAATGAGAGCTCAAGGACATGACAATTTGAATGTTAAAGGAAATGTAAAAGAATCTTACTCTTCCTGTCTGGTGAGGTGGGGCATCTTGTTAAGCATAATTTATTCAATAGAAAAAGGAAATGTCAAGAATTTTCTAGAGTTCAGGGTTTTGTGGAATCTATGACCAGTGCTATCTAAATGTAGCCTACAAATAGACACACAGACATACAGGACCAGTTGCTTAATTTATCTTAACGAGTTATTTGCAGAATAAAGAATGCAGTGAGTTACATTCTCTAGCTTTGTTTTTAAATAATGCAAATATAGAGGCAGGTCCTTACCTGATAAATTAAGTGAAACTCACATGGATGCCACCAAATGAAGAAAACTACAAAAATATAGCAATCCATTCATAACTTAAAACTGGAAAATATGTCTTTCTTAATAGCAGGAAACTGACATCTTTTTTATTTTTATTTTTTCTCTTTTCAAATCAGAATAGTTTTGCTGCCAGTGAAATACACTTGTTTAAAATGATTTGGTGGCATAGAGCCTAAGACATTTGACTGCTAACCAGAAGGCTGGTGGTTCAAACCGACCAGCCACTCCTCAGAAGGAAGACTGGGCAATCTACTCCTGTAGTGATACCACCTCAGAAACCCAAAGAGGGGTCTCTGTGAGTTGGATCTGACTCGACAACAGTGAGTTTGGTGTTTGGTAGGATACAGAACAGAAAAACTTTGGGATTTTCTCATTAAGTTTCTAATATCTGACCTAATGTTGTTGTTAGTTGCTATAAAGGGAAACTATGTGTGAGGTGGGAGCTCTGGTGGTGTAGTATCTCAGGTGTTTGACTGCTAATCAGAAGGCTGGTGGTTCAAACCCAACAGCCACTCCCTGGAAGAAAGGCTGGGCAATCTACTTCCATAGTGATATCACCTCAGAAACCCAGGAGGGGTCACTTTGAGAGCGCTCCAATTCCACAGCAGTGTGTTCCACTGTGTTCCGTTATTATGTGTGAGGCATAGAACTGCACCACAGTGTTTTCAAAATGCTGCCCTTTCAGAAGCACCTGCCAGGCCTTTCTTTCACGGTGTCTCTGGATGGGTTTAAACCTCCAACTTGTGGACTGGTCTTCAAGTGCTTAACTGTTTACACCAACCAGGAACTCTCATCTCACCTAATAGAATTACCAAATGCCTATCCTTAGAGCTCTGGCTATCCAAGAAGATATCAATAATTAGTAGATGTTTTGTAGCTTTTTGTACAAGTAATCTACTTTCCTTGGGAGTGATCTAGCTGTTATATCTTCTTGTTTTCTTCCTACTCCCTTCTACATTTCCACCACATCTCTGTCAGATTGTCATATTGGGGCAGCTTGGGTGTTGCTGCAATGCTGGAAGCTGTGTCACTGGTATTTCAAACATCAGCAGGGTCATTCATGGTGGGCAGGTTTCAGTGCATCTTCTACAATAAGAGTGACTAGAAAGAAAATGGCCTGGTGATTCACTTCCACCAGTTAGACAATGAAAACTCTACTGATCACAATAGGATATTGTTCTATAAAATGCTGGAAGATGAGCTCCCTAGATTGAAAGGTAGTCAAAATACAAGTGGCACAAAAATAAGCCCAGGTATACCAAGGATTACAAATATGGTGTAGGACCAGGCAATGTTTCATTCTGCTTGCTGTACATAGGGTCACCATGAATTTGAGATGATTTGATGGCAACTGACAACAACAATATTCTATTTACTCTGGAAAAAAGTAATCAGAAACAGAATCTTGTTATTTCTATCCAGATTTGTAAAGTAATTACAGAAAGTATATGTGAGTTGTATGTGTGTATGTGTGTGTCTTATCAAATATCATGTGCACACAAATACATATATATATACATTTCAAATTGTAAAATATTGAAATATGTACAAAAATTTTAGAAAAAGGTTATTTTCAAAGTCTGCTGTTAAAAGTTACAGATGCATTTTGCAATGCAGTTAGTATGGAAGGTGAAAGTGCCAGCACAATTTCTGAGAGGATATAGATGAAGAAGTGCCCCACAAAGAGCACACCAAGAGCACTGCCTATCTTTCTATCTGTCTAAGAAGAATCAGACAACAATAGTTGGGCAGAAAGCCAGTAAAGGCACTGCTTCATCTGCACTGCTGGATGGAATAAATTCCTGCTGAAATATCTATAGTTGATAAAACAGAAGTCTCCCTATCCATTTTGCTTCTCTTAGGTTCTTTTTGGAATACATTTCATAAACCAGGTTTTAAAATTATTAACTAAATCACATAAAAATTTATTTGGTGAAGAAATGGATGCCTCTTTCTACACATATGGACAATTCTTACTGTCTATGTTGTTGTTATTGTTCTGTGTCATTGAGTTGGCCCCAACTCATAGCGACCCCTCCTTGGGTTTCCGAGGCAGTATCACTATGGAAGTAGCTTGCCCAACCTTCCTTCCGAGGAGTGGCTGGTGGGTTTGAACCCCCAGCCTTCTGGTTAGCAGTCAAGTAGCTTAGGCACTATGCTACCAGAGCTCCTAAAATGTTTATGAAAACAGACACCTTATCTTTCTTCCATGAAGCAGCTGGTAGGTTTGAACCACCAGCCTTTGGGTTAGCAACCAAATGCCTTACCCACTACACCAAAAGAGCTCCTTTATTATTGTCTATAGACTTACATAAAATAATTTGAAATAGATTTAATGCTTACTTAAAGTTCATAAGCTGAAATTTTACCTTGCTATATCCTTCTTTCACCCACAATTAATTGATTAATATGCAAGTCCATTTAAATCCAAATCTGATCATTTCCTTGCCAACATTAATAGAATATAAATATAAAGAATATATGATAACATTAATCATGAAAATTCAAATCCAGTTCAAAAAGGAACGCAAAATAACTATAATTACATGGGGATACATTATAAAATGTTCTATTTAAACATTTAACATAACTAAGAAGAAATTGGAAGCTCTGATTGCATACTGCTTAAGGCATGTGACTGCTAACCAGAAGGCTGGCAGTTCAAACCCACCAGTCATTCCTTGGAAGGAAGATAGGGCAATTGGACAATCTACTTCCATAGAAACACCTAATTGGAAACTCAAGGAGGGGTCGCTATGAGTCAAATAGGCAGCAGTGAGTTTTTTTTCTTTTTTTTTGGAATAAGTTTAAATTGTGGATTTTAATTTGCATTTCCCTAGCCACTCTTCAGAAGGAAGGTTGGGCAATCTACTTCCGTAGTGATATTACCTGGGAAACCCAAGGAGGGGTCGCTATGAGTCCAGTCCAACTTGATGGCACATAACAACAACAACAATTATTCTGAGTACCTTTGCATCTTTTAATGTTCTCGTATGCCATCCATATATCTTCTTTGGTGATTTGACCTCTTTGTTCAAATACGTTTCTTCTTTTTTATTAGATTGCTTTCTTATTATTGAGTCTTGGAGTTCTTTATATATTTTGAATACATATCATTTCTCTTATATGAGATTTTCAAATAATTTATACTAGACCCTGGATTGATTTGAATTGTAAGAACACAATTACTAAATGTTTCATGTGCAATTTGCAAAATGTGCTATTAATGATGTTTCCACTGAACAGTATGTATTAATATATCATAGATAGAAAGCAAGGTTTGTGTAATCTGCATCAGTGACCAGCTCATTTAAAATTGATGACTCTCAAAATCTAAGAACTCTCATATTTTCACTGTTAACATAGTTAGTAGGCAGTAAAATAAAATGGGATAAAAATAATTCTTAATGCGAGACCTATTTTTATGCAGTACCAATTCTATTAATTGTGCATAACTCTGACTACTTTCCTCATAGACATAAAAGAAAAAAAAACTATGTCTCTTTTGTGGATTGTTGGAAGGATTAAAAATTGTAATCTGTAAGTACTCAGCTCATTCTAAAGGTTTACTTGTTATTAATATCATGTTAATGATGAAATTGAAAATTCCACCCCTTCCCAAACATGCACACACAATGGAAGAATTCACATAAGAAAATAAAAGTCAGAGAAATTTCAATTAAAAAATATCTTAAATAGTTAATTGTAGAGATCAGCTGTGACCTGAATGTAACAAATCAGGACAGTACAGAGATACTCTATTTCTTCCACTGCATTTAAGAAAGAAGTCTGATAAATCACAAAGGAAGAGTCACCCCGGCTTGTTATATGACTACTTTGGACCCCTCAGGGTCCTCGAACTCCCAAAGTGATACATTATCTTTCAAAACGTAGGTCACAGAAGAATGATCTTGAGTCACTTGCTAGGCAGTATGAGACACTACATAGATAATATTTTCCTGTATTAAATCTATTTCATCAATAATTCTTTATTATTGTTTAAAACAAATATGATGTGGCACACAAGTTTATTTCCTGTGAGAGAAAACAGTCCTAAAGTATCAAAGCATTACATGGAAGAACAAAGAACTTCATAGCCAACTATACAGCTTCTGTAATATCTTGAACTAAATTAGAGTAAGATTAATCTTTGGGCAGTGGTCACATCATTTTACCCTTTTATTCATTGAACAATTGATTAAAAGAGGGGAAAAATCATTTTAGAAAGTATTGTCTTTAGTAATGCTGTTTCAACTGAAAAAAAATTCATATACTCAGAGAATTGTGCCATATACTCAGATAACGTACAAACACAACTCAAAGAATTATCTGGTCTTTGGATAAGGAGTGTTGCTTTGATCATCTTAGATGACATGCATTTAATGTGTTTATGAATCCTTAGGAAGAATTCCAACATGAAGGTAATATTGCTGATTAGTAAGTGATTATGGAAAAAAGATGAAATGCATTTAAATAAATGGAGCTTAAAAGAGGAAAATGATATATCTCTAAACATGATTTGCTCAAGAAATATGACTTAAGGCATAGAACCCTGGCAATATTAAAAAAACGATATATATCACTGAGCTTGAAATCTAATTTGAAAGGAAGAAAAACACATATGTAAATATAATATAAAACACAATAAAGAATAGATCCATGTAGTAGTGCTTATATCTAAGGATGGCACTGGACACTGAACAGATACAATGTGAAGTTTCTGCTGGCTATTATAAGGATGCAAAAATCATTAGAGGGAGGTGTCAAGACCCTGTGTGTTTACTGCTGACTACGAGAACATTTCTCAGATTGTGTGACTAACATTCACAAACTCCTAGGAAATGAAGAACAGAACTGAACAGATCAAGAGAACATGAGATGGTGAGGATGGATGGAATGGAGCATGCCACTGGGATTGTCTTTCGGGAGCTCTGGTGGCATAGTGCTTAAGGCATTTGACTGCTAACCAGAAGGCTGGCAGTTCAAACCAGCCAGCCACTCCTCAGAAGGAAGATAGGGCAATCTACTTCCATAGTGATACAGCCTTGGAAACCCAAGGAGGGGTCATTATGAGTTGGATCTGACTCGATGGCAGTGAATTTTTTTTTTTTTTTTAATCCATCAAAAATATCCATTATCTCCCAACATTGTATAAAATGTATAGTGTTTAGCCCGGCATAGGTGATCACACACAGTAACGGTAATTTGGCTTCTGGTGCTTGCAATCACACACAATAGGTCATCTTGCAGCTCATCACGACCTTGTGTTCTCCCTTTATGACAGATTACAACTGCAAGATATTTAATCATAGATTGAACTCACTTCAGTACCTACTTAACTATTTATAAATATTATAAATACATTGTCTCTTTCTCAAAAGGATGAGCGAATCAAGGAAAGAAGTGGGTATATTAGGAGAAATGTTGTCATTGAGAAGAAGGAAACTGTATCCCATATGAGAGTTATATAGACTCTTTGATGAAGATTCACTGCAAGAAGTAGAGAAAGTGATTGAAGGATACATTATTAATACTCTCAACAAAATTAAAAGGCAACTGAAAATTTTTCATAAGTTTTTCTCTTGTCTCTGAATAATAGATGGTCACTTCTGATCTACCCAGGACATCAGTCTGTCTGTCTGGGGAAAGATTGGTATTTATATCAGAGGCAATTTTGGGCAAAGGACCAAGATGAATATTGGTGTCTAACATAAAAATCGGGAGCTCTGGTAGCATAGTGGCTAAAGCACTTGACTGCTAACCAGAAGGCTGGCGGTTCAAACCCACCAGCCACTCCTCAGAAGAAAGATGGGCAATCCTACTTCCGTAGTGATACTGCCTCGGAAACCCAAGGAGGGGTCGCTATGAGTCGGGGCCGACTCGATGGCACATAACAACAACAACAACACAACATAAAAATCAGTTTGATGGGGTGAGAAGACATGTGAGCATAGTCATTGCATTGGGAGATAATGTTTTTGTTCTTTATAATAAATTTAGCATAAAAACAAACCCAGAAGATTCAGGTTTACACATCTCATTTCAAATTATTCCAAAAAGAAAACCAAACTCACTGTCATCCAGTTGGATGCGACTCATAGCAAACCCTCCTTGGATTTCTGAGGCAGTATCACTACAGATGTAGATTGCCCAACCTTCCTTCCAAGCAGTGGCTGGGGGATTTGAACCTCCAGTCTTCTGGTTAGCAGTCAAGTGCCTTAGGCACTACACCACCAGAGCTCCTAAACCAAACTCACTGTCATAGAGTCAGATCTGACTCATAGCAACCCTTCCTTGCGTTTCTGAGGTGGTATCACTACAGAAGTAGATTGTCCAACCTTCCTTCCGAGGAATGGCTGGTGTGTTTGAACTGCCAGCCTTCTGGTTAGCAATCAAATGCCTAAGGCACTAAGCCAACAAAGCTCCTTCAAATTATTACAGCTCTTCTATTTTAGTGGTCCTGTCTTTTCAATGACTTTTATTTTCTTCATATATGATATTATTCCATAACTCATATTGTCCTCAGTCATTAGTGTTCATTGGGTCAAATCTGTTGTTGAGATGGTCTCTAAATTCAGGTAGCTATACTCAAGGTCGTATTTCTGCTTTTGAGGACTTGTTTTTTTAATTTCCTTCAGCTTTAAGTTGAACTTACATATGAACAATTGATGGATTGTTCCATAGTGGAGCCCTGGTTTCGTTCTGACTGATGATGCTGATCTCCACTGTCTCTTTCCAAGTGTGTAGTAGATTTGATTCTTATATATTACATCCAGCAAGGTCCATGTGTATAGTTGCCATTTATGTTGTTGGGGAAAAAAAAAGGTATAATTTATTGGTCTTGCAAAATTCTATCATATGAGTTCCCAACTTTAGCATTCCAGTCACTAGTTATTATCACTGTATCTTGATTTCATGTTTACTCAATTTCAGACTGCAGAGGTTGGTAAAAATCTTTAATTTCTTCATCTTTGTCATTAGTGTTTGGTGAGTAAATTTGACTAATACCTGTATTAACTGGTCTTCCTTATATGCATACGTTGTTTGTTGTTTGTATGTCGTCGAGTCAGCCCCAACTCATAGCGACCCCTCCTTGG
>NW_006921705.1:498935-499557 GCF_000298275.1 Orycteropus afer afer | reverse complement strand
CAGGATAGATCTTGAAAGGGGAAAGTACAGAAATTGTTAAGGATTTCATTTTACTTGATCCACATTCAATACCCATAGAGGCAAAAGTAAAGTAATCAAATTATATATTACATTGAGAAAATCTGCTGCAAAAGAACTCTTTAAATTATTATAAAGCAACAATGTCACTTTGAGGACTAAGAGCCTCCTGATGCAACTCATGGTCGTTTCAATCACCTCACATGCAAACAAAAACAGGACAGTGAATAAAGAAGCCTGAAGAAGAATTGATGTCTTTGGATTACGATGTTGATCAAGAATATTGAATATACCATGGACTGCCAAAAAACAAATCAGTCATGTAAGAAATATTGCCAGAATGCTCCTTAGAAGCTTGGATGGCAAGACTCTGTCTCACAAACTTTGGTCATACTATCAGTATGGAGCAATCCTGGAGAAGGACATCATGCTTGCTAAAGAGAAGGTCAGTGAAAAAGAGGAGGACCTTCAATAAGACGAGTTGACCCAGTGGCTGTAGAAATGGGCTCTAACACAGCAACAATTGTGGAGATGGTGCAGGGCTGGACAGTGTTTCATTCTGTTGTACATAAGGTTGCTATGAGTCAGAACTGACGCAATGTCA
>NW_006921705.1:469670-483520 GCF_000298275.1 Orycteropus afer afer | reverse complement strand
TTTATTTAAAAAAAAAAAAAAAAGGTTATCAGTTTGAAAGGTGGCTTGAACCCCTCAGAGGCACCTTGGAACAGAGACCTGGCGATCTGCTTTCAAAGGTCACAACAATGCAAACCCTATGGAGTTGGAATCAACCCTATGGCAACAGTTTCTTTTATTATATTTTTACACATTTTCACTAAGGTTAGGCAACCCTATGTGTTTCAGAATAAAACTGCAGTACATAGAATTTTCCACATCAGTAATCTTATAGAAGGAGATGGCCAGGCCTTTCTTCCATGGATTTAATAGCTAAAATGAAACCATTTTCACCAACTATGAAATTAAGATTCATAAGGGAGGACTTATAGAACTCCGGTTTGAACCAGGCCATAGTGAAGGGCAATGTATTAGAAGTACAGAGGAATCTAGAAGTTTTATTTTTTGTTTTTCTTTTATGGACAACATACATCGACAAATGGCAAAGCAAAATTGTGGTCTAGCAAGAGCTAGGAGTGGAACATACTCTGCAAGAAAAAGGAGACACACAATTATGAGATAATTCTGGAACTGAAAGGTTAACTTCAAAGTTAAAACATTCTGGAGTTCAATTATTTGATATTAGATTGTTTCCATTGCAACTTATAACTAGCATGGTAATGAAAGCTATTTTTATTTCTGAGCCAATAATTCAGTCATCCCAAAGGCTAACTAGAATCAAGGTCCATAAAGAAATAAAAATAGGATGCCTGAATGAATGAAGACTATTTTATAACAAAGAAATTAAAAAAAAAAAAAAAGATAGATGGAATTAGCCAAAGAAGCCATTCTCTGCTCAGTTAATGTCCTCTGGGCTTGTGTATAAGAAGTAGAGAATGTGAAATATTCCAAAAGGCTCAGTAAGCCTACCTTATGAGCACTGATTAAAAGAACTGAATACCAAATGTAACCAGCAAATTTCTTTTTATTGTATCTGCTACTGAGAATACTAAGTATTTTTTTATCTTTATCATTCTCCATTCTCTTGCTATTTGCCTATCTATACATATTCATCACTTTGACAGGAGAATCAAGAATAAAAATTCAGATAAGAAAACATGATGTGCATTGCTTTATCTTTTAAATATGGGACATCCATAAAAGTAGATATATGAAGAAAGCCTCTTAGAATGAACAGTAAAAGTAAGTGCTGGGTATCTTTTTCATTTTATCCTGATAGGAGTAAAGCAACAGCACATACTGATCATTTGGTTTGTGGATAATCTTAATTCCTCTTTCTTCTCCTAAAAGTCAATAACAAAAGAGCCCATCTATAAGAAATCCTAGATTTTCTGCAGATTATTCATACCACACTGACACACAGACAGGGAAAAGACTAGTACAAGCACATAGATAGAAGACTTTTGAAATCACAGTAATGCTTGAGCTGACTGAATAAGCCTTCATTGTATACTCAAAAACATCAAAGACAAGTGTCAAGTTCAATTATATGATTAAATTCTTCCACTATTACTGGACCTTTACAGTTATGAGTAACATCTTAGAGAAGACAGTTTTTCTATTTTGCTTTGTTTACTTTGCCTTCATTTGTCAAATTCTAAAAAAATTCTTAGATGTTTTAACAAATGGATGCAACTCTGGAAGTGCTCACTCATCTAGGCCATTAAATGTGTATGACCACTACCTGGATGGCTTACTGGAAGAGATCCATATCTGTGCTCATTCCAAAGAAAGGTGATCCAACAGAATGGGGATATTATTGAGCAATATCATTAATATCACACACTAGTAAAATTTTGCTGAAGATATTAAAAGAATATCTGCAGCAATATATTGACAGGGAACTGCCAGATATTCAAACTGGACACAAGAAATATGGAGCTAGGAATATCATTGCGCATGTCAGATGGATCTTGGCTGAAAGTAGAGAATGCCAGACAGAGATCTACCTGTGTTTCACTGACTGTGTGGATCGTAACAGATTATGGATAATGTTGCAAAAAAATGGGAATTCTAGAACACTTTGTTGTACCCAGCCAGTCATTTGAATAGAACAAAGGGATACTACATGGTGAAAATCATGAAAGGTATGTGCCTGGGTTATATCCTTTCACCATACTTATTCAAACTGTATGCTAAGGAAATTATCTGAGAAACTGGAGTATATGTTGAAAACCTCACCATCAGGATTGGAGGAAAACTCAACAACCTGTGATATACAGATGACACAACCTTGCTTACTAAAAGAAAAGAGGACTTGAAGCACTTACTGATAAAGCTCCAAGATCACAACCTTCAATATGGATTACACCTCAATCTCAAGAGAGCAAAACTTCTCACCACTGGACCAATACAGAGAAAAAAAAATGAAGTTGTCAGACTTCTGGTAAGATGGCAGACTAGGCAGATAAGCTACACAGACCCTCTTCAACAAAAAAAGAGAAACCAGTTGGCAGAGATACAGAAGATAATCCTGGAGCCTTGAGCTTTGAAAGGAACTATACAGAACTGGGGGAGCTCTGGTAGCATAGTGGCTAAGGCACTTGACTGCTAACCAGACGGCTGGTGGTTCAAACCCACTAGCCACTCCTCGGAAGGAAGGTTGGGCAATCCTGCTTCCGTAGTGATACTGCCTAGGAAACCCAAGGAGGGGTCGCTATGAGTCAGGTCTGACTCAATGGCACATAACAACAACAACAACAACATACAGAACTGGATTAGGCTCCAACTATTGGAAAAACCTGAACTGAAACAGTGAGTACGGAGAAGATCAGAGCAGTGGCCTGTCAGCTACTCTGACAGGACCAACAGCCTGAATATTTCCAAGTGCTGTTGGGGCCTGAGAATTGACCTAAAGATCAGCCCTGGTTGCCAAGGGTTGCAGGGATGATTGCACTGGTGACCTATGACTTGACTGGGAAGGGAAACAGCAAGGAGGGAGACAACCCCAGCTGTGGACTTTTGGCAGTCTGGAGGGTATAGCCTTTTTGATATTTTACAAGCAGTAGCCATTTTTGATATTTAAAGTGACCGAGGGCACAGCCATTTTGAATGTTTATAAGCGGTGGGCATTTTGGCTATTTAAAGTGACAAAAGCTGTAGCCATTTTGACTGTTTACAAGAGCAGCCATTTTGAATATTTAAACTGACCAAGGGCACAGACATTTTGAATGTTTATAAGTGGCGGCCACTTTAAATTTTGAAGTGAGAGCATTCTCATTCAGATTCCAGAGACCTAAGAATAGGCTCTATTTGCCAAAGATGTCAGGGACATATGGGAGACTGACAAAGGGAAAGGAAAATGTATAAGTGCTGCCAACTAATGAATAGAGGAGCACAGCACAGTACCCTGCTTAAATAGATAATATCCAAACAAAGCAAAGTAAACAAAAATCATGGGTAAATCACAGCAACATATGATCACCAATTAAATGTAAACACAAAAATGTCACAATGCCTCCTAGACAACAGAGCATCACAGTCCACACAAAAAGTAAGATAAACCAGGAGAAACAAGGGACCAGGATACAGACTCACAACATATCCCTAAGGAAATGCAACATTGGAACTCCCTGGTAAGGAATTTAAAAGAATTACATTTAGGTATCTGCAATGAACTGAGAGACAGATTGAGGAAAAACACTGACAAATTGAGGAAAACACAGAGAAAACCCTAGAATCATTTCAAAAGATAATACAAGAACAGAATGACAAAATAAATGAAAAATTAGAAATGATACAAAATCTACACACAGAAATACAGAAGATTAATACTAAATTTTCAGAAATAGAGAAGACATTGAATGGGCAAAGCAGTAGAATTGACTCAATGGAAGACAAAATTAGTGAGATTGAAGCCAAATACCTCAATAGTTCTTGGGAAATGTATCCATCAGAAAAAAGATCAAAGCAGAATGAAAAAAGCCTGTGATTCATGTGGGAAACCATCAAAAAGAATAACCTACATGGATTCAGAATTCCAGAACAGGGAGAGACAAATAAAACCTTAGAAAAACATGTTGAAGATTTGTTGGAAGACAATGTTCCTAGTATGATGAAAGATGAGAATACTACATCCATTAAAGAAGTCCAACAAACCCCAAACAGGATAGACCCCCAAAAGAAAATCACCAAGATATATCATCATCAAACTCACCAAAACTAAAGACAAAGAAAGAATCCTGAAAGCAGCATGGGAAAAACAAAAAGTTACCCACAAGGTACAACCAATAAGAGTAAGCTCAGATTTCTCAGCAGAAACTATGCAGGTGAGAAGACAATGAGATGGTATATATGAAATCCTGAAAGAAAAAAAAAATTCCAACCAAGAATTTTGTACCCAGCAAAATTGTCCCTCAAATATGACAGTGAAATTAGGGCATTTCCAAGTAAGCAGATATTAAGGGAATTTGTTTAAACCAAACCAACCTTACTAGAGATGCTAAAGGAGTCCTTTGGACAGAGAACCAACAACAGCAAACAACAACTGACCATTAACACATATGATGACATAACCCAGAAACCAACCCAGTTACAGAAGTACTCAAAGTAAATAAGCCTACAAGATTGTAAATAGGAAACCAGAGACATCAACTGACAAATGAGGATAACTACAAACCAAAAAGAGGGAAAAAGATGTGTAGTTACAGAACTTCTAAATGGTAAGGAAGTCAAGACAACTACAAGATAGAACAGACTGTTCTAAACTTGGGAAGAAAATTACAAATCACAGGGTAACCTCAAAGAAAAATGATAAACCTTCACATCAAAATAAAAAAAGAGGACCAGCACAAATATTTAGCAAATATTAAAACAATATAATTGAAAGAAGTGATAACATGATTCATAAACAAAAAGCTCAGGACAGAAAATCAATGGAACAAAGAAATCAACACCACAAAAAAGCACATGACAAAATGATAGCAACAAATTCATACTTGTTGACAAGGGACTTATCTCTAGAATTTGTAGAAAACTCTAACACCTCAACAAGAAAAGGATTAACAATCCAATTTAAAAATGATCAGAAGACATTAATAGAAACTTCACCAAAGAGGATATTTAGATGGCCAGCAAATACATGAAGAAATGTTCATTAGCCATCAGAGAGATGGAAATCAAAACAACAATGAGATACCATCAGGCCTCAGCCCTAATAGCAAAACTCAACGAAGCAGAAAATAGCAAATGCCAGCAAGGATGTGGAGAGATTGGGACTTATACACTGCTGGTGGGACTGTCAAATGATAAAACCAATGTGGAAAACAGTATGGTGATCCCTTAAAAAGCTAGAACTAGAAATACCATTTGACCCAACAATCTCATTACTAAGTATATATCCTAAAGAAGTAAGAACCAAGTAAGAACCAAGACAAGATATATGCACACCCACGTTCATCACAGCACTATTTACAATAACAAAAAGATGGAAACAACCTATGTGTCCATCAACAGAAGAATGGATAACCAAACTATGGTACATGCACACAACTGAATACTATGCAACACTAAAGAATAATGTAGAATCTGCAAAACACCACATAACATGCATGAACTTGGAGGACATTGTTGTTGTTGTTGTTATGTGCCATCAAGTAGGACCCGACTCATGGTGATCCCTCCTTGGGTTTGTGAGGCGGTATCACTATGGAAGTAGATAGCCCAACCTTTCTTCTGAGGAGTGGCTGGTGGGTTTGAACCTCCAGCTGTATAGTTAGGAGTCAAGTGCCTTAATAAGTCAATCACAGAAGGACAAATATAGTGTTAATTCATTATTGTAAAAAGTCAAGGAAAGTTTTATATATGGAAAGAAAATTTCTTTGTTGGTTACCAGGCGTGGGAGGGGAAGGGAAGAAATACAGGGAAAAAAAATGCATTGACCCATATCACGTTAGTTTTGTGTATTTCACTATACATAAATTGTATTTCAATAAAATGCATTAAAAAAATGAAGTTGTCAAGGATTTTGGTTTATTTTGATCCACAATCAATGCCCATGGAAGCAGCAATCAAGAAATCAAACTATGTATAGCATTGGGAAAATCAAAAGACCCCTCTTTAAAGTGTTGAAAAGGAAAGATGTCAGTTTGAGGACTAAGGCATACCTGACACAAGCTATGGAACTTTCAGTTTCCTCAAGTGCATGTGAAAGCTGGAGAATGAATAAAGAAGATCAAAGAATTGATTCTTTTGAATTATGAAGTTGGTGAAGAATATTGACTACATCATGGACAGCTAGAAGAACTAACAAATCTTTTTTGGAGAAAGTGCAGCCAGAACGGACATTTTTTCACAAGGGACCAGTCTTTGGAGAAGGACATCAGTCTTTTTAAATTGGAGGGTCAGCATCAAGCTCAACTGGCATAACATACTACACAAAAACATGGTTCCACATCCTACCTTGGTGAGTAGCAACTGGGATCTTAGAAGCTTTGAAGTGGCCATCAATGGGTCCTTCCTCATCCAGAACAAAGAAGGATGAAGAAAACCAAAGACACAAGGAAACAATTAGTCCAAGGGACTGATTGACCATGTGATCCTCAGCCTATATGAGCATGACACCAGAAGAACTAGATGGTGCCTGGCTACCACTGTTGACCACTCAGAGGGGTATCCGTGTAGGTGATCCTGGATAGAGTGGGAGAACAACATGGAACAAGAGTCAGAATCATAAAAAGAAAAAACACGTTTGCTGGTCTGATAGAGCTTGGTGTAAATCCTCAGACTATGGCCCCTAGTTACTGTTCAGGTCTGGAACTGAACTCACTACTATGGCTTCCAGCCAAATAATAGACAGACATATGGGCAGAACATTTACACCAAGTAGATGCACTACTTAGAATGAACAGAAGCATAGTGTATGGACAGGGAGATAACTCAGGGGTGGGAGTGCATGGGAGGGAAGGACACAGGAAAGAGGAAACTATGGGGAGGAATGGGAAGAGAGCTATTATTACATTGTGGTGAATTGCAGTCAATGTCAGGAAACAAAACGTGTGTGAACTGCTGTAGGGAAAATAAATTTGCTCTGTAAACTTTCACCCAAATCACAATAAAAATTAAAAAAAAAAAAGATGGAAGATGAGCAAATACGAGAAAATCCCTCACAAGATGGATTGACACAGTGGTTGCAACAATGGTCTAAAACACACCAATGATGTGAGGATGGCACAAGTCTGAGTAGTGTCTCGTTCTCTTGTGTAAAGGGTCACCATGGGTTGGAACTATCTCAACTGCACCTAACAACAACAACTATAAAATTCTTATAAAATTAAATTACACTTTGCTAACTAATGGGATTCTTAAAATAGACAAAAAATTTCTCTGTATAAACTTACATTGGGTAAATTAGGATTGTTTTATTGCAAGATGATTTTGTATTTTGTTTCAATCATTTCAAATTGAAAAAATAGTTTATTATTTTGAGAAATATTTTACTAGAAAAGGCAAGATGAATCAGTAAAGTGATTTTTTTAATAAAATCATACATATTGCACCACTGTTCTTTTAAAATTTATTATCATCAGTAAAAATAAAATTGAAAAATATCTAAGAATATTTTAGAGTATGTTTTTAAGAAACAAAATAGTTGAATATAAATGCTAATCAATTATTTTCATTTAACTTTCAAGTATGTTGTTCTATATTCATTTAGAAATACTTGTTTAGAGCTATAATCAAAAAGCATTCATATCTAACATTGTCTCCTTTCAAAACTGAGAAGAAATAGATGAGAAATATGAAGCTTGAAAAGATTCCAAAATCTCCTCACCAGCCTTTGACTTTTTCTTTAAGTTCTGGCAAGAGTCTAAGAATGAAACCATGACTAATATAATGACCTGTGTGGCTTGATCTCTGATTTATTTCCTAGAAGAAGAAGCAACTAGCTTGTATAGTGTAAAGAAGTTCACTTCCTTTGAACCCCAAGTCACTCCAATAAAACCTTTCAAAAAATTTGTTTCCTGTCATTCATCTTTCTTAAAAGCCAGTGCTTCCAGGACTGGCATTTACTTTTCAGATTTCCACATTTCTGCCCTTCCTTATTTTCTTTTAACAAGCATTCAAGCAGAAGTACACTGACAACAAGAGACTCTTCAGAGAGAAAGAGTCACAAATAACTAGATTTGTATATCAAAATGCTCTTGTTAAATTCCTCCTACTGTACATAAAGTAATAAATATTTCTACCCTTAATTTACAGTTGCAGGTAAACTGTAAGCTCTATTTTCCATTAGTAGCTTTTTCATGATTCAGATAAGCAGTTATATTACAAATAAAGAGCTATGCATAGAAGACTGACTTTTTCTGTTTCTTTACATTATTTCCAATCTAGATTTTAGATTTTGTTTTTCCTTGCATTGCTAAATACATGTTTCCTAATGGAGTTGTTCCTATGGTGGTTGAATCTGGACAAAATGTTTCTATGTGAAGTAGTACCAGTGGATCAATTATTGCATCCCAGTTCCCACATGTTTTTTTGCAAAGAAAGTATTTTTGGAATGGAAACAAAACTAGGAAAATCAAACATTTTTATTCTGCTGCAATCAATTGACAGTTGAGACAAGCAGCAAACTGTGGATATCTCCTGAAAACTGGATTTTTGTTAAAACAGAGGAACAATCACAAAGTAATGGCCAATATAAAAATGATGTGTTTAAATTGGATCCCAAAACAAATACTTTACTGTGATTTTCTTTATGAGGCATAACTATTAGTTATTAAACTGCTGGCATGAAGTTTTAAATTTATACTTAAATACAAAATAAAATATACTATACCTTATTTGTAGGTCTTGGGCATAGCAATCAGGAGCATGACATTGCAAAATTACAATCCTGTAAATAAAAGTAAATGATTGACTCACATGGTTTTTGTTGTTGTTGTTGTTGTTTTTTAATTAGAGTCACAGTAACAGTAAATAATTAAGGGAAAACTATTTGCTATTAATTAATGTCTTATAACTTCTGGTGCTGATATACAGAGAGATTTTATTTTTATAGATTATTCTATGTCAGATAGCCAGAAACAAATACAATATGCGTGTAGGCCATTATATATCTATTATCTGATAAAATCTCATGTTAACAAAACTTTCATATAGACATTTTTAGTTCAAGAATGTGAATCATTTTGGAAGGTAATACTTAAAAGTTCACAAGACATATAGATGTAATGCCTTCAGAATACTGTAATTAAATTTGATGAACTAAAACTATCCAATAAATACATCAGAAAATATGACAGTTATATGTAACAAGTAAAATAGTTTGCATAAAATATCCTTCTTTTTAATACATAATCACTTATTTCATTTATCCAAAAATGGAAGTATTTTTCACATCACAATAATTTGGCATTTTGAGGAAAAATGGTGAAGTTATGAGTTGAATAATTAATACATTAATAATTTGTTTAGGGTTATTATTCAATCTTAGAAAATTACATTTAATTGTGTTGGCTTTGGGACAAGATATCTAAGTTAATATTTGGGACAAGATAATTAATATCTTGAATGATGTTTAACATTGTATTGTCTTTATGTGTGCCAAGTTTTTAAGCAACCTGAGTTCTAGGAGCTCTGGTAGTATAGTGCCTAAGGCACTTGATTGCTAACCAGAAGGCTGATGGTTCAAACCCACCAGCCACTCCTCAGAAGGAAGGTTGGGCAATCTACTTCTGTAGTGATACTCCTCTGGAAACCCAAGGAGGGGTCGCTATGAGTCGGATCTGACTCCACAGCAGTGAGTTTGGTTAACTAATCTCAGTAAATAGGGTAATGGATTAAAAATGGTTAATTCAGTATTTAAACCAATGTTAATTTATGATAAACATAATTTAGGACACCTTCTTCTTCTTTTTGTCAAGTATACAGATCCAAGATAAACATGACAGAATAAGTTTCTAACTTTGTAAGAGATTCTGTCTTATTCTAAAACTAACCATATCTTCATTGTAATGATTTCATTCACAGGTTTCTTTCTTCTTCATTTTTTAAAATGAGAAATGATAAAAGAGAGAGAGGGAGAATGAATATAGATACATGTTCATATACTAAAAGTTTTCACATAAAAACAAAATCACCTTTGGTGCCATGAGAAGAGATTTAGGTACACAGTCATAGAAATGATAGAAACTTGAAAGTCCTGGGAGCAGAATCTTACTGTTTCTAGGAGTGAAAAAGCTGCCCTGAAAGTATGTGTCCTATTCAAGGTCACACAACACATTTGTAATAGTACTGGAATAAGAACCCATAATAAAATGAACTATTGTCACTTTTATTATTATTATTACATGAAAAGAAATGAAGTTCCTGTAAATAATTCACTTGATAGACCTAGAATATTTATTTGTGGATAGCAGATGAATAAAAAGAGAATCTAAGTCATATCCTAAATTTTTAAATTCATGCAAAACTTTGATGCTAAAATTGTTTTACTTTACGATGTTTTAAAATTTTTAATTCTTTTAGCTTAATATTTTTCTATTTAATTGTTCATCACAAAAAGTACAAAAATGAATGTTTATCTCTGCTCCAGTGGTGGTTTGTTCTTCAGCTGCTACTATGATTGAAAAAGATAGAGTTTAAGTTTAAAAATCTATCACAGGTATGGTTTTATTTTAGCCCATGAAGGAAGATGATTTAATACCTATTTGCATTCTGTTTATAACATTGAGGCAATAATCAAATATTTTTGATCATGTATTTTGATTGAAATAAAGTTCATATATGTCTTAGATTTGCTGTGTTGTGTTTTGGTCAATATGTAAATGTTTCATTTATTAATTTAACATGTATTTATTGAAAGGTGGTGTAGTGCCTAAGCCATCTGACCACTAAGGAGAAGGCTGGCGGTTCAAACCCGCAGCTGCCCTCGGACCAAAGGCTGGGCAATCTACTTCCATATTGATACCACCTTCAAAACCCAAAGAGGGTTCGCTAAGAGTCAAATCGACTGGACAGCAGTGAGTATGTGTTTGGTATATCTGGCACATTCTTAAAGAAACCAAAAACCAAACTCAGTGTCTTTGAGTTGAATCCAACTCCCAGCGACCCCTCCTTGGGTTTCCGAGGTGGTATCACTTGGGAAGTAAATTGTGCTAACTTCCGTCTGAGGAGTGGCTGGTGGGTTTGAACTGCCAGTCTTCTGGCATATTGTAGGCATCTGCAATATATCATTAAACAACATTTTAAAAACATATTGCATCTAGCGCTCACTAAATACCTAAGGGAAACATAATAATCAACACAAAATAAACATGAAATAAACAAACTATATATAACATTAGTAGGGGAAAATTAGCAAGGAAAGAGCCCTGGTGGTGTGTTGGTTAAGTGTTCAACTGCAAACCAAAAGGGTGTTTGTCTGAACCCACCTAGCAACTCCATGTGAGAGAAACTTGGAACTCTGCTTTCAGGAAGATTACAGACTAGAAACTCTTTGGGACAATTCTGCTCTTTCACATGGGGACACAGTAAGTTGGAATCAACTCAATGGTACCTAACAACAGCAACAACAACTCCTGTTATGGGGCAAAGGAAAGGTCAGAGTAAGGAATGAGGATGTGAGTGGAGTAGGGAAAAAACTATATATTAAATGGAGTGGACCAATAGGCTATTTGAGCAAAATCTTAAATAATATTTATCTATTTTATCTAAAGTCAATGACAAAGTCCACTAGCTTTATGTTAAGGCACTATCTATATTAGTGAAAGAATAATAATTGCTTTTGTTTTTGAATTTCAAACAGTAGAAATTAATTTTATTTCAATACATTTTTCATAGAAAATATCTAGGTAGTTTGAACTCCTTAGATTCTTAAACAATTGCCTTTGACATTAAATACATTATTGTGAATGTTTTGTTTAACATGAACATATTATCAACATATAACCCAATCTGCTTCAATGAATGATGCATATACAACAATGGATAAAATGGCAACAGTAAGATGTTGCAGTTGTTAGGTTCACTCTTCCATAAGAGCATAGAATTGAAGTTATAAGTTATCATACAGTCACAAATTAAGTTCTCACAAATCATTTTGATTTTGTACTTGCCAAGCTAAGCTCAAAGCACTTTTAATATGATAACTGTCGAGATGTAACATTCTTGTTGTTTTAGGGATTAATTATTAAAGTATATAACACTATAGATTTCAATCTCTACTAATGTATTCTTGAAGGCAAATTTCTCAACATAATAAAGGGCATATACACAAAACCATTTTTGAGACATATGTTTTTATCTGGTTTTAATTGTGAAATTGTTCTATTTTCTTTTGACAAGTTATTGATGCTTTCAGTGCATTTATTTTATTGAATATTATATATGTCAAGAAAATTATTTCATGCTTAGAAATTAAACAAAGACAAAAAACAAAACCAGAAGTCTTCAGCATTTTTTTTTCCTTTTTAACTAGAGTTTTGTAAAATTATTAAATGATAAGCAATAGAAGAATATTTAACACTATGTTCTTAATATTAATTTTTAATTTTAAATCTAGAGGTATAAAAGGAGCTCTGGTAGCATAGTGCCTAAGGCATTTGACTGCTCACCAGAAGGCTGGTGGTTCAAACCCACCAGCCACTCCTCAGAAGGAAGGTTGGGCAATCTACTTCTGTAGTGACACAGCCTCAGAAACCCAAAGCGGGGTCACTATGAGTCAGGTCCAACTCTACAGCACATAACAACAACAACAACAAAAGGTATAAAAACATCTGAATTATTATCTTCTGCCCTTAAAATCTACTTATGTAAAGTTCTACTTTAAATATCCAATAAATTGCATACATAATGGGGGAAAGATAGCCACTTTAATAAATAATGCTGGCAAAATTGGAATATCTGTTTGCAGAGAAATTAAACAAGATCCGTAACTCACACCATACACAAAAACTAACTCAAGATTGATCAAAGACCTAAACATAAAAGTCAAAACTATGGAGTTCATCAAAAATAAATAAGGGCAACACTTGTTGTTGTTGTTGTTGTGTGCCGTCAAGTCGGCCCAGACTCATAGCAACCGCTACTTGGGTTGCTGAGGCAGTATCACTATGGAAGTAGATTGTCCAACCTTCCTTCTGAGGAGTGGCTGCTGGGTTTGAACTGCCAGCCTTCTGGTTAGCAGTCAAGTGCCTTAGGCACTATGCTACCAGAGCTCCTGGGGCAACACTAGGGGCGCTAATTTATGGCATAAATAGACCATAAAGCATAACCCAAAATGCACAAATAACAGAAGATGAAATAGTTGACTGGGATCTTTTAAAACTTAAATTTATGTGTGTATCAAAAGACTCCTTCAAAAGGGTAAAAAGAAAGCCTACCAATTGGGAACAATATGTGGCTACAACATATGCAACAAGGGACTTATCCCTAAAATTTATAGAACACTTCAACTAACATAAAAAAAATAAACACTCCACAGAGGACTGCTCTGGTGTCTGGGGAATAAATGACGAAGGTGAAGAGAAAGGCAGGCTGAACTATGGACTTTTGCCAGTCCAGAGGATGCCACCATTTTGAAGGTTTAAAAGTGGCTTGACTATTTTGGATATTTAAAGAGACAGCGCTCTCGCAGATTCCTGGGGCTTAAGAACATGTTCTGCTTTCCAACAACCCCAAGGACACTCCGGATCCGCAAGAGTAAAAAGTTTTTTGATGGTTATTCAATTGTAATTTGTGTCTAACTGAGTAGGAGATAACAACAGTGCCCATAAGACACAACTACACCCACACCTCCTGCAACTTCACTTACTGAGCGAGAGCCACTACCTCCTTGTCCACTAATGGGCCAATGATAAAAAACCACCAAGAAGAGCCTGAATCACCCTTGGCTGCTCTTCACAAACAGTTAACAGATATCTAAATACAAT
>NW_006921705.1:418694-467469 GCF_000298275.1 Orycteropus afer afer | reverse complement strand
AACATGGGTATATAGGTGGATAGATGGGTGGACAGGCTGAATGATTAGGTATGTCTATGAAATGGGGAGTGTATCCAAGAACATACATAGGGTTGGCAGACAATGGTCCTATAAGTTTATGTGAATCATCAGGATTCCTAGGTGTATAGTAGAGCTGGCAAGGGGCAAGGATGTGGTCACGGCTTGGTCACAGCCAGCTACCCAGAAGGACCGAGGAGTTGAACCTGCAGACTTGGGACCATAGTCGCAGGGGACATCAAGTTCAATCGGCATAACATACTATACATAACATTGTTCCATCTCCTACTTTGGCGAGTAGTGACTGGGATCTTAAAAGCTAGCAAGCTACCATCTAGATGCAATGATGGGTCTCTCCTCATCCAGTCCAAAGAAGAATGAAGAAAACCAAATTTCATGGAAACAAATAGTCCTAGAGACTGGTACACCATCCAATCTGCAGCCTATATGACGATGAAACCAGAAGAACTAGATGGTGCCTGGCTACTACTGCCATCCACTTGGAAGGGGATCTATATAGGAGATCCCTGATAGAAAGGGAGAACAATGTGGAACAAAACTCAAAATCATCTGGAGGAAAAAAAACTGGGGTGGGGACCAGTTTTGCTGGTCTGATACAGCCTTGTGGAACCACTGGCCCCTAGCTGCCCTTCATATCTGGAATTGAACCCACATCTGTGGTTTCCAGCCAAACAAAAAACAGGCATATGAGTTGAACATTTACCTCAGTGAAAGTAGATACACTCCTTGGAGAGAACAATCATGGGAGAAAGAAGGGCTGCTTATGTACAGGGAGACAGCTCAGGCAGCAGGAGTGCATGGAGGGATGGACACAGGGAAGAGCTAACTATGGGAATGAAGTGGGAGGGGAGCTGCTGCATTGTGGTAAACTGTCAATGTCATGAGACAAAGTATATGTGAACCACTGTATGAAAACTGATTTTGCTCTGTAAACCTTCACCCAAATCACAATTAAAAAAAAAAAAAAGATAACCACTCCAATTCAAAAGTGGTCAAAGACATGAACAGATACTTCACCAGAGAAGATATTCAGGCAGCCCACAAACACATGAAGAAATGCTCACCATCATTAACCATTCCAAAAAAACAACATTAGCCATTCCCAAAAACTAAACACAGTGCCATTCAGTAGATTCTGACTCGTAGTAACCTCCATTATGTTTCTGAGATGGTAAATCTTAACAGAAGTACTTTGTCATCTTTCTTCTATAGAAAGGCTGATGGGTTTGAACTGCTAACATTCTAGTCTATAGCATCCAACATTCCCAGGTAGGTCTCCCATCCAAGCATTGACCAGGACCGACCTTGCTTAGCTTCTGAGATCAGATGAGATTAGATCTATTCAGAGTGGCATGGCCATAGACCATTAACCATTAGAGAGAGGTAAATCAAAACAGCAGTGAGATGTCATCTCACCCCACCAATAATAGTGAAGTTCAACAAGACAGAAAACAAATGCTGCTGAGGATGTAAAAGACTGGACTCATACATTGCTGGTGGGACTGTAAAATCAAACACCCACTGTGGAACTCAGTGTGGTGCTTCATTAATAGTTGGAAATAGAATATAATTCAATCCAGCAAACCCTCTACTAGGCATATATCTTAAAGTGGTGAGATCCAGGACACAAATGGGTAAATGCACATCCATGTTCATTGCAGCACTATTCATAATAGCAAGGAGATAGAAACAATTTAAGTGCCCATCAACATACGAATGGATAACCAAACTATGGTACATACATACCATGGAATGCTGTGCAACATTAAAATATAATGAAGAATCTGCAAATCGCCTTACAACATGGATGAACTTGGAGGACATTGTGCTGAGTGAAATAAGTCAATCACAGCAGGACAAATATTGTGTAAATCTGTTATTATAAAAAGTCAAGAAAAGATTTCTGAAGGGAAGGAAATTTACTTTGTTGGTTACCAGGGATGGGAAGGGAGGAGAGGAATAATTACTGACTAGTTAGATGCGTTGATCTGGGTGAAGGGAAAGGCAATAGAACCAAAGTGTGTGACTCCCAAACCAAACCAAACTCACTGCCGTTGAGTCATTCATAGTGACCCCTCCTTGGGTTTCTGAGGCAATATCTCTATGGAAGTAGATTGCCCAACCTTCCTTCTGAGGAGTGACTGGTGGGTTTGAACTGCCAGCCTTCTGGTTAGCAGCCTACTGGTTAGCCTTAGGCACTACACCACCAGAGCTCCTTGACTAGCACAATAGTAATAGGGAAATAATAATAGGGAAAAGGAGGACACAGAGAGGTGAACAAAAAGTATAAACAGAGGCAAATACTATTACATATACAATACTGCATTATCAGTAATAGTAAACACTAGTCTATGGGAGTATACCTAGGCAGACAGGTGAGAAGACCAGGTATGTTGTTGTTGTTGTTGTTGTGTGCTGTCGAGTCAGACCTGACTCATAGTGACCCCTCCTTGGGTTTCTGAGGCAGTATCACTACAAAAGTAGATTGCCCCATCTTCTTTCTGAGGAGTGGCTGGTGGGTTTGAACTGCCAGCCTTCTGGTTAGCAGTCAAGTGCCTTTCGCACTATGCTACCAGAGCTCCTATATATAGATAGGCAAATGAGAATATACCCATAATCATAGACAGGTTTGGGTGACAATACTCCTACATGTATATTTGTATATGCTACAAAAAATATCCATAAACATTATATAACTATCAGGGGAAAAGGTTAGGGTAGCATTTTAGCCACAACTGATCACTTTGAGGACCTGAGGTGCCAGGCCTACATGCTCAGGACCATGGTTTCAGGACACATCAAGCTTACTTGGCACAACATAATACACAAAAACATGGCTCTACATCTTAATTTGGTAAGTAGCAACTGGGGTCTTAAAAGCTTGTGAGTGGCCATCTAAGATGCAATTATTCACCTCTCCTTGTTCAGAGTAAAGGAGAAAAAAGAAAATTGAAGATATATGGAAACAATTAGCCAAACGGCCTAATCGACCACAGAAACCTCAGCTACATGACACTGAGACAAGAAGCACTAGATGGTGCCTGGCTAACAATGCCAACCAATCAGGAAGTGATCAAAATTGGAGGTCCTAGATAGAGTGGGAGGAAAAATGTGGAACAGAAATTGAAAACATAAAAATAACCAGAATTACTGGTGAGATAGAGATTGGTGAAACTCCAAAACTATGGCCTTGGTTTACCCTTTGGTCCTGGAATTGGACTCACTCCCATAGGTCGCTGTCAGCCAAACAACAGAAAGGCCTACAAGCTGAACGCCATCGTGTTTGGTAAACTACAGGATCAGTGAAAGAGGAGAAGACCTTCAAAGAGATGGATTGACACAGTGGCTGAAGTGATGGGCTCAAAGCATGGCAACGACTGTGAGGATGTCCCAGGACCAGGCAAGGTTTTCTTCCGTTGAACCTAGGGTTACTGTGAGTCAGAACCAACTCAAAAACACCTAACAACAACAACAATATGGTATATCTTGGGTGGGAAGTGGCTACATTATGAAATATAACTTGATACGTCATGTTTGTGAATGTTACGATGGCAAAATACGTAATCTTTCAAATATTCAATTTAGAAGTTGCAAAGTAACATGCCTTACCTCTAGTCAATTCAAGGTAGCTTATTAATGTAAGTAAAATTTATAAAAATCATGACAAGTCAGGCTTTAAAAGTGTGATAACTAATAATGTAATGTTCCACCCTTAGTATATTTCTCTGTATTAGGCTGAATATGACTCTGTTACAGAAAAAAAATAAAATAAAATAAAACCTACAAAATAAATAAAATAAAAATAAAAGCAACAAGTTTTGAGCAAAGTCATTTTTGCATAAACACAGCATTCTGTATCTCTTCATTTAATGGCTGTGTTTCAGCCGTTATTTAAATGATAGGATTCATTTGTCAGGAAAATGTGAAGAGCTTAGTCCCTCTCACAACACTAATAAAACCGCAAACTTACAAAGCCACGGTGTATAATTGGCAACACAGGAACCATTTATTCGGAATTCTCTCCAGCCAATCAAATGTTATTACTACTATGCAACAAATAATGACTGCATCTTTTGAGACATATGTTTTACGTGGTTTTAATTGTGACATTGCTCTATTTCTTTTGACAAGATATTGATGTTCTTAGTGCACTGATTTTACTGAATATGATATATATCAAGGAAATGATCTCATGCTCAGAAATTAAACAAAGACAAAAACAAAACAAAACAAAACCAGAAGTCTTTGGCATTTTTTTTCCTTTTTAATTAGAATTTTGAAAAATTATTAAATGATAAGCAATGGAAGGATATTTAATATTATTTTCTTAATATTACTGTAATTTTAAATTTTAAATCTAAAGGTATAAAAAAATCTAATTATCTTTTGCCCTTAGCATCTACTTATGTAAACTTCTACTTTAAACTAAATATCCAATAAAGTTACATATTTAATCTATATATAATCAGAGCAGTAGCCATTTAATTATAATTTCAATCTTCACGATTGCAGCTATAAAATTATTTTAGCCTATTCTATTTTTCTGTCCTAAATTAACCTGATTTAGACTTAATCTTTAAAAAAAAATCTTTTCAAAAATCTTTTTTTTAACTGTTAGATTGACATGAAAACATAATGTTCAAAAAATACTTCCATATTTATTCCAATTAGAGCTTCTATTAAGATCTATTTACAATGAAATATCTACATGACATACTGGATAGGATAATGAATAGATTGGTTCTTTGTCTTGCTGTGTTATCCAAAGTTTTTGTTGTTATTGTTAGGTGCCATCAACTCATAACGACCTTATGTACAAGACAATGAAGCACTTCCTGGTCTTGTGCCAGCCTCACCATCTTTGCTATACCTGAGCCCCTCATTGCAGCCTCTGGGTCAATCCATGTCATTGACAGCCTTCCCCTTTTTTGTTGACTTTCCACTTTACCAAGCATGATAGCCTTCTCCAGGGAATAGTCCCTTCTGACAACATGACAAAAGTAAGTGAGATGAAGTCTGGCTATTTTCACTTCCAAGGAGCAATTTGGCTGCAACTTTTCCAGGACAGATTTGTTAGTTCTTTTAGCAGGCCATGGTATTTTCAACATTCTCACCAACACCACAAATCAAAAGCATCAACTCTTCTTCAGTCTTACTTACTCACTGTCCTGTTCTCACATGCATATGAGGCAATTGAAAATATCATGGCTTGTTTCAAGCACACCATAGTCTTCAAGGAGAGATCTTTGGTCTTCAGCACATTAAAGAGGTCTTTTGCAGCAGATTTGCCAATGTAATCCTTCGTCTGATATCATGACTGCTGCTTCCATTGGTGTTGATTGTAGAACCAAGTAATATGAAGTCTTTGATAACTTCAATCTTTCCTCCATTTATTACGCTGTTGCTTCTTGGTCCAGTTGTGAGGACTTTTGTTTTCTTTATATTGAAGTGTAATCCATACTTCAGATTGTAGTCTTAAATCTTCATCAGTAAGTGTTTCAAGACATCCTCACTTTCAGCAAACAAAGTTGCGTCATCAGCATGTTACAGGGTGTTAATGAGTCTTCCTCCAATCCTGATGCCATGTTCTTCTTTGTATAGTCCAGCTCCTTGGATTGTTTGTTCGGTATACAGATTGAATAAGCATGGTGAAAGGATACAACCCTGACACACTCCCTTCTTGATTTTAAGCCATGTAATATCCCCTTGTTCTACTTGAATGACAGGCTCCTAGTCTATGTACAGGTTCCCTACGTGTACAATTAAGTGTACTGGAATTCCCGTTCTTCTCAATGTTATCCATAATTTGTTATGATCCACACAATTGAATGCTTTTGCATAGTCAGTAAAACACAAGTAAACATCTTTCTGGTTTTCTTTGCTTTGGGCCAAGATCCATCTGACATCAGCAATGAAACCCCTGTTCCACGTCTCGTCTGAATCCAGCTTGCATTTCTGGAAGTTCTCTGTCGATATACAACTACAACCATTTTTGAATTATCTTCAGTAAGATTTTACTTGTGTGTGATATTAAGGTACTGTCCAATAATTTCCACATTCTGTGGGATCACCTTTCTTTGGAATGGGTACAAATATGTATCTCTTCCTGTCAGTTGGCCAGCTAGCTGTCTTCCAAATCTCAGTATAACCAAGGGAGTGCTTCCAGTGCAGCATGCCTTTGTTGAACCATCTCAATCATCAATTCCTGGAGCCTTGTTCTTTGCCAATTCCTTTAGTGCAATTTTGACTTCTTCCTTCAATACCATTGGTTTTTGGTCATATGCAATCTCCTGAAATGGATGAAGATTGACCATTTATTTTTTGTACAGTGACTCTGTGTATTCCATCCATCTTCTTTTGATGTTTGCTGCATCATTCAATATATTCCCCAAAGAATCTTTCAATATTGCAATTTGAGGCTTAACTTTCCTTTTCAGTTCTTTCAGCTTGAGAAATGCTGAGCATGTTCTTCCTTTTTGATGTTGTAACTCCTGGTCTTTGCACATTTCAGCATAATAATTCACTTTGTCTTCTTGAGCTACTCTTCAAAATCTTCTGGTGAGCTCTTTTATCTTGCAATTTCTTCCATTTGCTTTAGCTATTCTCCATTCAAGGGCAAGTTACAGAGTCTCTTCTCACATCCCTTTTGGCCTTTTCTTCCTTTCCTGTCTTTTTAATGACCTTTTGCTTTCTTCATGGATGATGTTCTTGACGCCATCCCACAATTCCTCTGGATTCCAGACTTTGGTGTTCAATTCATCAAATCTATTCTTTATATGATCTCCAAATTCAGGAGGAATGTAATCAAGATCATATTTTGGCTCTCATGGACTTATTTTAATTGTCTTCAGCTTCAACTTGAACTTGCATATCAGTAGTTGATGATCTATTCCACAGTCAGCTCCAGGCCTTATTTTGGCTGAATATATTGAGCTTCTCCATTGACTCTTGCCACAAATGTAGTCAATCTGACTCCTGTGTGCTCCATCTGGAGAAGTCCACATGTATAGCTGCCATTTGTGTTGTTGAAAAAAGATACTTGCAATGAATAAGTCACTGGTCTTACCAAATTCTATCATACAGTCTCCAGCTTTATTTCTATCACCAAAGCTGTATTTTCCAACTACTGGTGATTCTTCTTTGTTTTCAACTTTTGCATTCCAATCACCAGTGCAAATCAACACATCTTTATTGCACATTTGGTCAATTTTAGACTGCAGAAGTTGGTAAAAATCTTCAACTAGAGTCTTTGGCTTTGATGGTTGGTGCATAAATTTGAATAATGGTAGTATTAACTAGTCTTCCTTGTAGGAGTATGGGTATCTTATCAGTAACAGTATTGTCCTTCGAGATAGATCTCTATACATTCTTTGTGATGACGAGTGCCATGCCATTCCTCTTCAACTTGTCATTCCTGGCATAGTAGATCATATGGTAGTCTGATTCAAAATGGCCAAAACTGGTCCATTTCAGGTCACTAATGCCTAAGATGTCAATCCTTATGAGTTCCATTTCATTTTTGACAACTTCTAATTTTTCTAGATTCATATTTTGTACATTCCATGTTCTGATTATTAATGTTTGTTTGCAGCTGTTTCTTCTCATCTTGAGCTGTGTCATATTAGCAAATAGAAGTCCTAATATCTTTATCCACATCATTAAGGTTGGCTCTAGTCTGAGGAGTCAGCTCTTCCCCAATCATATTTTGAGTGCCTTTCGACCTGAGTGGCTCATTTTCCAGCACTGTATCAGACAGTGTTTCACAGCTATTCATAAAGTTTTCCAGTAATATACAAGACAGTGTTTCACTGCTATTCATAAGGTTTTCACTCGCCAATTCTTTGAGAAGGGGATGGCCTCTTCCTCTTCTGACCCTGTCTTAGCAACCACTTCAGTACGGCAAACTGACAAACAAGTTCATCTCCTTAGCTCTTCCAAACTGCTCCACTCACTTTCTGGTCTCCCTCAGCTGTTTCAAACCCACCATCCCAGCTCACTTCCTTCCCAGCCTCCCTCAGTCATTTCAAACCTGCCACGCCACCTTGCTTCCTTCCCCATCTCCCTCAGCTGCTCCAAACACGCCATGCCACCCCTCTTCCTTCTTGGTCTCCTTCAGTGACTCCAAACACACAGCACCACCTCGCTGCCTTCATGGGCTCCCTCAGCTACTCCAAACCTGCTACACCAACTTCCTTCCTTCCTTGAAATTGACATTTAAGTCAATTTAACATTGAAATAAGGAAAACGAAAACAAACTACCAATCAAATAAGCAATTAAAACCAAAGTAACTTTCTTCTAGCTATCCCCAAATTTTATCTCACTATCCCAATCATAGCCTACTTTTTAGCTTTGATAAACTTCTATGTACCATTTGGGGATTGCAGCTCATTGTTATTGGTGGTGGTTAGGACTCATTGTGACCTTACATGTAATAGAAGAAAAAACTGTCTGGTCTAGTGCCATCCTCACAATCATTGTTATGTTTGAGCCCATTTTTGCAGCCACTTTGTCAGTCAAACTTGTTGAGGGTCTTCCTCTTTTCTCCTGATGCTCTACTTGACCAACTATGATGTCCTGTTCCAGGGATTGGTCCCTCTTGATAACATGTCCAAAGTACATTAGACAAAGTCTCTGTACTCTCACTTCTTAGGAGCACTATCTGTACTTTTTGAAAGACAGATTTGTTTGTTCTTCCAGCATATTCAATAATTTTTTTCAACACCATAATTCAAATGCATCAGTTCTTTTTCTGCTTCCTTATTCACTGTCCAGCTTTCATATGCATATGAAGCAACTGAAAATGTCATGGCTTGGGGAGACATAACTTAGTACTTAAAATGACATATTTTCTTACCCTTTAAAGAGGTCTTTTGCAGTAGATTTGCCCAATGCCATATGTAGGTTGATTTATTGACTGCTGCTTGCATGGGCATTGATCGTTGATCCAAGTAAAAAGAAATTCTTGACAATTTCAACCTTTTCTTCCATATATCATGATGTTACTTATTGGTCCAGTTGTGAGAGTTTTAGTTTTCTTTATGCTGAGTTGTAATCTATACAAAAGGTTATTGTCTTGAATATTTGACTGTGAGTGTTTCAAGTCCACTTCATTTTTATTAGACAAGATTGTATCATCTGCATATCACAAGTTGTTAATGAGTTTTCATCCAATCCTGATGCCTTGTTCTTCTTCATATATCCCAGCTTCTCAGATTATTTCCTCAGTATATAGATAGAATAAGTATGGTGAAAGAATATAACCCGGACACACAATTTTTCTGATTCTAAAGCAAGGCTGACCATTAAACCCACCCACCACTCCTGGGAAGGAAGGTTGGGCAATCCACTTCTGTAGTGATACTGCTTTGGAAACCCAAGGAGGGGTCACTATGAGTCAGATAATCTCTGTGGCAGTTTTTTTTTTTTTTTTTTTTAAGTATACCCTTGTTCTGTTGAATAACTGCCCCTTGGTCTATGCACAGGTTCCTCATGAGCACAACAACAACAAAAAATCTGAAATCTCCATTCCTTGCAATATTATTCATAGTTTGCTATAATTTACACAGTCAAATGTCTTTGCCTAGTCACTAAAACACAGGTAAACATCTCTGGTATTCTGTGCTTTCATCTAAGATCCGTGTAACATCAGTAATGATATCCCTCATGCCATGTCCTTTTCTGTTCAGCTGTTTTACTTCATCATTCCTTTCTTTTGCTTTGGCTACTTGACATTCAAGAGCAAGTTTTGGATTCTCTTCTAACATCCTTTTTTTTTTTCTTTCTTGTCTTTTTAAGAACCTCTCTTTCTTCATGTATAACGTCCTTGATGCAATTCCACAACTCATCTGGTTTTCAATCTTTAATGTTCAATGCATCATATCTATTCCTGAGTTGGTCTCTAAATTCAGGAAGGATATACTCAAGGCCATCTCTGCCTCTTGTCGACTTGCTTTAACTTTTCTCTGCTAAACCTGGAACTTGCATATGAGCAACTGATGGTCTATTCCACAGCTGGCTCCTGATCTTATTCTGCCTGATGACATTAAGCTTCTTCATTTTCTCTACAGAAATGTAGTTGATTTGATTCCTGAATACTCCATCTGGTAAAGTCCACCTGCATAGTTGCCACTTAAGTCATTGAAAAAAGGTATTTGCAATGAATAAGTCTTTTGTTGTCCTTGTTGTTGTTCTATTATGCGATCACTGGCATTGTTTCTATCACCAAAGCCATATTTTCCAGATACTGACTGATCCTTCTTCTTTATTTCCAACTTTAGCCTTCTAATCACCAGTAATAATCAATCCATCTCGATTTCATGTTTGATAAATTTCAGACTGTAGAAGCTGGTGGCTCATTAGAAAAGGCAAAACATAAATTGTGCAGAAAAAAAAGAGGTAGGTGAAAGAAGAGAAATTTAAAAAAAAATTTAAAAATAACAATGATAAAACATGATAAATAAGATTTTGCTTTAAAATTAGCTTTTGATTATTAAGCAATGATTAAATTTTAGGTCTTTTCTATTGTCTATTTGATTTTGACCACATAATTCCCCCACAAAATAGAAACTGCTATCACCCTAGACGCCTGAGGAAACTGGTGCTCAGAGAAGCTATCCCAAAGCTTTACAGTTAAATGGCAGAGATGATATTTGGCTTTAAAGTCTAAGTTTACTCTGTTGTACAATGACACACTATAAAAATATTACACTCTGAAATTGTGGATCTACATAGGATTTATTAATGCTTTTTAATAAAGGAAAGATATAACCAATAAGAAGTTGAACACAACCTCAATTAATTTGTTTTAGCTATTAATTCATCATCATAAACACATAGAAAAATTGGTGTACTCCTTTCACAGAAGTACATTAAAAACTTAGAATATACAATATATCTAGTTGAGGAATTTTGAGATGTATTTGGCTTAGCCAATTTCAAAACATGGTGTCAAAGAAATAAAGCCATGCATTCATAAATTAAACACACATATATACAATACTTATTTCTAATACAAGTTAATTAGTTGATCATGGGATCATTTGTGACGCTTTGCAGTGGCTCAGGTATTCAGATTAAATGCAAACAGTTTAAGAAATGCCAGTTTCTATGACAGTTACAGAAAACCTGAGAAGGCACAGTTTTTTGAGTAAATCAGATAATGAAAGAGAATGTTGCTATAACCATCAGATAGCCAAATAGAGTTGTCTTTTCCAATATGAACATACAGACTCAATCTCTCTCATGGGAAGAAACAGGGGTGAAGATCTCTGGCTCCTGCAATGTTGTTCTGTCAAAACTAGGTTGCATGTGTGTCATAAATACAAATTCCTTCCTTCTTAACATTTTATTTTAAGCATAATATCCCATTTTTAGTGCAGCAGATTAATGGATTGACCTTCTAAATATGCTCAAATTAACTTTTAAATATACTTTTATTGAAGTAATTTGGTTAATCTCATTTTGATATCCTGTGTGGTAACAATGCATAATCCAAACATTCATATATGAGGCAAGTCTGTAGTAACAAAAAGTGCAAGAAGAAAAATCCTCTGATGGTGTAGTGCCTAAGGCATTTGACTGCTAACCAGAAGGCTGATGGTTCAAACCCACCATCCACTCCTTGGAAGGAAGGTTGGGCAGTCTACTTCTGTAGTGATACTGATTCGGAAATCCGATGAGGGGTAGCTAGGACTCGGATCCAACTCTACAGTGATGAGTTTTTTTTTTTTTTTAAGGTGAGAATAGACTATTAATTACCAATAAACTACCAAAGAACTAAACCTGACATTCCTTGAATACCGGGAGAGAGGACTCAAAAGTTGATGGCTCAGGAATTCCTCATGTAGCAAAGAGAATTATGTCTAATTTGTGATTTAAAAAATTGCCAGAATAATATCCATATCATCTGCACTAGGACAATCAAATGTGCAAGACGGAGGTGCCTATTCCCTCTGGATAAGCTCTTTAAAGTACCAAAAACAGTTGCTATCAAATCAGTTCAGCTTCATGGTGACCCCATGTGTGTCAGAGTAGAAGTATGTGTCCTCCATAGAAATCAATTAATTATTTCTTAGAAATATATCATCATCAGTTCTTTCTTCCGAGGCTTCTCTGGGTAGACTCTAACCTCTAACCTTATGGTTAACAGCCAAGTGTGTTAACTGTTTGCACCACCCAGGACTCCTTTTAAAGTACAACCATGTGTTAAAGGGACAGAAATTGATTGCATTCCTTTAGTTTTACATCTTAAATTCCAACTATTAAGAAATACTTTCATTCCAAAGCTAATCATTTAACCAAACCAAAAAACCAAACTCACTGCCATCATTTCATTCCAACTCATAGTGATCCCCATTCGGTTTCCAAGACTGTAAATCTTTATGGAAGTAGATCACCCTGTCTTCCTTCTGCAGAGCTGCTGGTGTGTTTGAACCACTGACCTTTTTATTAGCAGCCAAATGCCTTATCCACTGTGCCACCAGAGCGCCTTTAACAATTTCAAGTAAATAAACGATGAAAGAATGAATAAAAAATGGAAACTGAGGATTTCAAGTTTTGTTTTGCTTTTGTCTTTGTTTAATTCCAGAATTAAGGCTGTTGGATATGTGTGAGATAACCACATGAGATAACATATGCAAAATGTCTAGCACAGTACTAGACCCTTATCTTATCATCAGAGGTGGTCTTTCTCCATTATGCCTCTGTCCATTTGTTTGGAAGATAATCTGGAGGAGAATTAGAGTACAGAACATTTTTGGAAGTAGGAAAGATAAGTGGCATTGAAGGTAAATAGTATGTAAAGTTAGAAAGTAAATATATAGTAATCAAAGGTTATGTTGAATATTGTAGTTTCAGGGGTTTTTTTTGTTTGTTTGTTTGTTTTCAAATTTGGGAAACAGAGTGTTTCCTGTTCTGTCATATTTATAGGAATAGTTCAAATGCCATTATTTTTTTCTTAGTAATCTTCCAAATCCCACTGTTAATATCTCTATCACTTGACTGCACAGACATCAACTCACACTGCCAGTAAAGTGTGCAATAGTTACAGAAATGTCTTTCTCCACATAAAGTAGTGAGGTTGTAATGGGCAGAGGGCATGTCCTAATAATTGCTATCTCTTCAGAACCTGGCACATCGTCTGTAAAATAGTAAGTCTCCAATAAATGTGAGCACAATCGCAATATATGGGCCACAGACCTAAGAGATCTACCAGGGACCTTGTAGCCCTTCATTTTCTGCTTTTTTATGGTACCCCATCACCTCTGTATATCCTCTTCATGACAAATGTTTAAAAGAGAAAAGAAGCAGGTGCTTACTTTGCATGAGAGTACATTGGTATGCCATTGGTTACTCAGTTATAATTCAAATGCATGTTTTTCTCTGGGGTAAATAGTATGTAATTACCAAATGTGAAAACCAAAACTGATTATAATAATGAATATATAATACATTAAATATATTTCAGGTATGTTTCCAAACGAGTAAGTTATCTCTGCAAATCTCTCGTTTTCACTAAGTATAACTATGTATATGTTACCTCTTTGTTTCATTCCCACCATATTTTGAAATGAAAATAAATGAGAAAACAATTTCTTTCTCCATAAAAACACAAAACCTTCACAAAACAGATTTCTCTCAGCATTTTTTTTGTATAATTTTTATTTCCACACTATTTTACCATGTGATAAAGATATCATATACTACACTCTATCTTTATTCAAAGACTTTACATGTGTCATTCTCACTGTGTGGGTTCTGTTCTCTGCTCTTCAATCCATGTGAATATTCACTATTGCTTTCATTGTTGCTATTATCATTCTTAAGATTCCTTGCAAAGACTCACTCCTTTGGATTTGGTTGTCTCAAACCAAATATTATGAAATTACTCTCTTTGATCCCCCAATTGTCTCTTACATATGTTTGTGTTTGTTAATATAGCAATCATTAAAGTGATGCCTATTGGGGATTTTAAAATCATTTGATTTAGGCATAATTTCATTTTAGGCTGTACAAAGTTTCCAATTCATAATGACCTAATTTGAAGGAATCAGTGGGTGATTTGTATGTGTATGGCATACTCATGAGAGCTAGACATTCTCAATAAAAGTTGAAATTCCCCTAAATTAGCTCCATTGCAGGAAGGATTCTAGGTCTTCTGTGTGGAAATACTTCTGTTTTAATGCTTAGATTCTCTGGCAGCATTTTCCTATCTGGAGGAAGCATATCCAGGAATTCTCTATGATCCAAAGATTACAGAGACACTACAAATACCTGCTTGTCACCAGAATACAGTTCTCCCAGCAACAAGCAGAGAGAATTATATTCTTCTTGGGCAAGGGACTCTGTTCACTTTTCATTTATACTAGTTCTAGGGTCAGGAGAAGGTGATATTACAAGTATCTTTTACAAGTATATATTACACCACCTCGGAAAACCAAGGAGGGGTCACTATGAGTCAGGGGTGAGTCGATGGCACATAACAACAACAACAACAATTATAAGTGAGGCTTGAGGCTGTGCCAACAGTGTTTCAAACACCAACAGGGTTGTACATGGTGCACAGGTTTCAACACAGCTTACAGGCTGAGAAAGACTACAAAGAAGGAAAAGGCCATCCACTTCTCAAAGAAGTGGCCAGGGAAAGCCTTATGAATACCAGAGAAACACTGTCTGATATATTACAGGGGAACCTCATAGATAGCCTAGAAACATTTTCTGATACCATGCAGGAAGACGAGCCCCTTAGGTCAGAAAGCACTCAAAGTATTAATGGGAAAGAAGTGCCTCATCAGAGTAGAACCAAGTATAATGATATGGATAAAGTAAAGCTTTCTGGACATCCATTGCTGATATGGTATGACTCAAATTGAGGAGAAACAGCTGCAAACATCCATTAATAATCAGAACATGGAATGTATGAAGTATGGATCCAGGAAAATCGGAAGTTGTCAAAAATGAAATGGAATGCATAAAGATTGATATCCTAGGAATTAGTGAGTTGAAATGGACTGGTTTTGACCATTTGGAATCAGACAACCATGTGATCTACTATGCTGGGAATGACAATTTGAAGTGGAATGGTGTGACATTCATCATCAAAAAGGATGTTTCAAGATAAATGCTGAAGTACAATGCTGTCTGTGATAGGATCATATCCATATACCTACAAGGAAGACCAGTTAATACTACTATTATGCAAATTTATGCATCAACCACCAAAGCCAAAGATGAGGAAACTGAAGACTTTTACCAACTTTTGCAGTCTGAAATTGACGAAACATGCAATCAAGATGTGTTAATTATCACTGGTGACTGGAATGCAAAATTTGGAAACAGAGAAGAATCACCAGGAGCTGGAAATTTTGGCCTTGGTGACTGAAATAATGCTGGAGATAGCATGGTAGAATTTTGCAAGAACAATGATTTATTCATTGCAAATACCTTTTTCAACAACACATATGACAGCTATACACATGGACTTTGCCAGATGGAGTACATAGGAATCAGACTGACTACATCTGTGGCAAGAGAAGATGGGAAAGCTCATTATCTTCAGCCAAAATAAGGCCAGGAGGTGATTGTGGAACAGATCATCAACTGCTCATATGCAAGTTCAACTTGAAGTTGAAGACAATTAATACAAGTCCACAAGAGCAAAAATATGAAGTATGTTCCTCATGAATTTAGAGTTCATCTAAAAAATAAATTTGATGCATTGAACATCAATGACCAAAAACCAGAGGAATTGTGGGATAACACCAAGAACATCATCCACGAAGAAAGCAAAAGGTCATTAAAAAGACAGGAAAGGAAAAAAAAAAAAATGGATGTCAGAAGAGACTCTGAAACTTGCCCTTGAACAGAGAGTAGCTAAAAAAAAATGGAAGAAATGACAAGATAAAAGAGATGAAAAGAAGATTTCATAGAGCAGTTTGAAAAGACAAAACCAATTACAATAATGAAATGTACAAAGACCTGGAGTTAGAAAACCAAAAGGGATGATCATGCTTAGCATTTCTCAAGCTGAAAGAACTGAAGAAAAAATTAAGCCTCGAGTTGCAATATTGAAAGATTCTATGGAAAAATATTGAATGATGCAGTAAGCATCGAAAGAAGATACAGGGAATACAGAGTCACTATACCAAAAAGAATTGATTGATGTTCATCCATTTCAGGAGGTGCATATGATCAAGAACCAATGGCATTGAAGGAAGAAATTGAAGCTGCATTGAAGGAAGTGGTGAAAAAACAAGGCTCTGGGAATTGACTGAATATCCATTGAGATATTTCAACAAACAGATGCTACACTGGAGGTACTCAATTGGATATGCTAGGAGATTTGGAACTGGCCAACTGACTGGAAGAGATCCATATATGTGTCCATTACAAAGAAAGGTGATCCCACAGAATGTGGAAATTATTGAACACTATCATTAATATTGTACACAAGTAAAATTTTACTGAAGATAATTCAAAAACAGTTGCAGCAGTATATTGACAGAAAGCTTCCAGAAATGCAAGCTGGACTCAGAAGAGGATGTGGAATGAGGGATATCATTGCTGATGTCAGATGGATCTTGGCTCAAAGGAAAGAATACCAGAAAGATGTTTCCTTGTTTTTTATTTACTATGCAAAAGCATTTGATTGTGTGGATCATAACAAATTATGGATAACATTGAGAAGTACAGGAATTCTAGAATACTTAATTCTACTCTTGAGGAACTGTACATAGGCCAGGAGGCTGTTGTTTGAACAGAACAAGGGGACACTGCATGGTTTAAATCAAGAAGGGAGTGTGTCAGGGTTGTATCCTTTCACCATACTTATTCAATCTTTATGCTGAACTAATAATCTGAGAAGGTGGACTATATGAAGAATAATGTGGCATCAGGACTGGAGGAAGAATCATTAACAATCTGTGATATACTGACCACACAACTTTGCTTGCTGAAAGTGAGGATGACTTAAAGCACTTACTGATGAAGATTGGAGAGTACAGTCTGCACTATGGATTATATCTCAATATAGAGAAAGCAAAAATCCTCACAACTGGACCGATAAGCAGGCAGCATCATAATAAATGGAGTAAAGATTGAAGTTTTCAAAGACTTCATATTGCTTGCTTCTACAATTGACACCAATGAAAGCAGCAGTCAGGATGTCAGACATTGTACAGCACTGGGCAAATCAGCTGCAAAAGACCTCTTTCAAGTCCTGAGGAGCAAAGATATCTCTTTGAGGACTAGGATGCACCTGACACAAGCCATGGTATTTTTCAGTTTCTCATATGGGAGCTCTGGTAGCATAGTGGCTAAGACACTTGCCTGCTAACCAGACGGCTGGCGGTTCAAACCCACCAGCCACTCCTCGGAAGGCAGGTTGGGCAATCCTACTTCCGTAGTGATACTGCCTCGGAAACCCAAGGAGGGGTCGCTATGAGTCGGGGCCGACTCGACGGCACATAACAACAACAACAACAACAACATATGCATTTGAGAGCTGGACAATGAATAAGGAAGACCAAAGAAGAATTGATGCTTTTGAGTTGTGGTGCTGGGGAAGAATGTTCAAAGTACCAGAGACTGCTAAAAGAACTAACAAATCTGTCCTGGAGGAAATGCAGCCAGTAGCTTCTTGGAAACAAGAATGGCCAGACTTCATGTCAACTACTTTGGTCATGTTGTCTGTAGGTATCATTCTCTGGAGAAGGATGTCGTGCTTGGTAAGTTGGGGGTACAACAAAAGAGGGGAAGGCACTCACAACAAGATGGATTGACACAGTGGCTGTGGCAATGGGCTCAAATATACGAAGGATCGTGGAACTGGCGTGGGACCAGTTGGTATTTCATTCTGCTGTGCATAAGGTCACTATGAGTTGGAGATGACTCAAAGGCACTTAACAACAACAACAGTGGTTCTAGGGTCAGGAGAAGTTGATATTACAAGTGTCTTTTATTTTTGTCATATTTGGGTATCCAATTTTCTGTTTAATAGCACACTTGGTTAGAAAAAGATAAATTGTTCTTAGTTTCACCTATGATGTCACTTTTGAAAGTCCAACCCTGATCCTCAGTATCGAGATTGGTATTCTCTCCATGTGCTTCCTGTGCACCATAAATCGATCCCCATCAAAATACCTCCAATGGAGAAAATTTATCTGACAATTTTACTAACTACAAAAAATAAGTATGTGATGACTATGAAGAGCATAATTCAAATATCATGAATGCATACTAGAAAATGATAACACAGTAGCTGGAGGAAGACACAACAAAATGTGGTTTCTAAAATCTTAATGAAACATAATATTTTAAAACAATGATAAAAGTTTACTTAAATCACATTTTGAACTTTTTTCTAATTTCTGCCAGATTTTGCTTAGTTAAGCATCCTTTGGTCTTTAGCAATGTTGTTGTTGTTATGTGCCGTCGAGTCGGCCCTGACTCATAACGACACCTCCTTGGGTTTCCGAAGCTGGTTAGCAGGCAAAAGTCTCAGCCACTATGCTACCAGAGCTCCCGTCTTTAGCAATACCAAATCATAATTTTGTTGTTATTGTTCTAAAGAGGAGTTCTGGTGGTGTAGTGGTAAAGCATTTGGCTGTTATACTGAAAGTTTGGTGGTTCAAACCCTCTAGCCACTCTGTAGGAGAAAGATGTGTCAATCTGCTCCTGTACAGATTACAGCCTTGAAAACTTTATAGTTTTGTCTGTTTTGTCCTATAGGGTCTCTATGAGTTAAAACTGAGTCAATGGCAGTGGGTTTGGTGGGTGGGTTCTAAAATACTACTTAGTAGCATTGAATGTGGAAAGCACCCATGATGTGTTAAACCTAGGTTTCAACAACATTAACTTATTTCAATTTTTGTCCTGAGTCTTTCATATGACAGGATAGAGTTAAATACTATTAAATAATAGCAAAATATTGAGGAATTTCCTGATATGTGTTTAAATGTTTTAATAGGAATGCTAATTCAATCAAATAAAATATATATTTACAAATAATTGGAAAGTGAAAGGTTTTATAGTTTTCTCTATTACTAAATAAAAAGAGAACTGGGGTTTACAGACACTAAGATGTAATTCCAGTAAATTTTGAGAGTCAGAAAAAAGGATTTTTCCATTATTATCATAAAAATATTGCCTCATTTGTTTAGATTATTATATGGTTTTCTAATAAATGGAGAATGGAGTAGGGTGAATTGTTTTATTTGTAAATTTGAAAACCTAATTTGACCTACCATATTTTTCTGCTTGTCAGTACACTATTTCATTCCCGCTATTGAGCAGCATCACAATAAATGGAGACAAGATTGAGGTTGTCAAACAATTCATGTTGCTTGGTTCTACAATTGATGCCAATGGAAACAGTAGTCAGGACACTAGACAACGTGTAGCATTGGGAAGGAACTGTTTCAAGTGCTGAGGAGCAAGGATGTCTCCTTGAGGTCTAAGGTGTGCCTGACAGAAGCCATGATATTTCCAATTGCCTCATATGCATGTGAGAGCTGGACAATGAATAAGGAAGACCAAAGAAGAGTTGATGCTTTTGAGTTGTGGTGCTGGAGAAGAATGCTGAAAGTACCGTGGACTGCTAAAAGAACTAACAGATCTGTCCTGGAGGAAGTGTACCCAAAATGCTCCTTGGAAGTAAGAATGGCCAGACTTCATCTCACCTATTTTGGTCATGTTGTCAGGAGGAACCATTCCCTGGAGAAGGATGTCATGCTTGGTAGGGTGGAAAGTCGACTTAAGAGGGGAAGGCTTCAATGAGATGGATTGGCATGGTGGCTGCAATGATGGGCTCAAATATAGCTTGGATTATGGAGCTGGTGCAGGATCAGGTAATGTGTCGTTCTGCTGTGCATGGGGTTGCTATGAGTCAGAAACAACTCGATGGCACCTAACAACAACAACAACATTGGAATAAGTGAACTCTTTACTTTCTACCTCTAATTAACATTATGAAATATTTGAAATTGAGCTGTACTCAATATTCATTTTGTTTAGCTTGGTTTGTTGTGGCACGGTGAGAGAGATAGAGTGATTGTGTATACTCAGACAAGGAATACTGGATTCCATTTGGACAGTATAGTAGAGGCACCTATGAGACATATCCTATACTTTACAAACTTCTTGATCTGTAGTTTCTCAGTTTGCTTTGTTTTTGTAATTGGAACTAACACTAGAAAGTCCTATTATCTAATTAAGCATTTTGGGAGAAAGAATGCCAGTTAAAGACCCATATAAATTGTCTACAAAGCCAAATCTTGAGAAAAGGATGAGATTTACTGCGTGACTATAGACTTTGCTTTAATTCTGTATAATGAATCCTGCTTATAATTATGTTCTGCATTTCATCATCCTTAAATTGACTGTCTCCATAAGATAACTCTATAATGACATAGCTCTGGGGTAAAATCTGGGTGGGAGAACTGCAAATTATCACAAACAGAAGATGTGTATCGCCATCTTTTGTAATACTTCTATATTGAACTACCAGAAATTAATGAAGGAAATTGAGGGGGTGGGAAACCCATGCTGTTCACAGCAGCACTAAATTAGTCAGTAAGAAAAACATCTATTAAGCAGCAAAGATCAATGTCAACTCTCTGAAGCACTTATATCATCTTGTTTTCACTAATTACGGTTAAGAGTATATGCAGACATTTCACAACATTCCACATATCTAAGAAGCCTTTTAAAATGCTGAGCATAACATCTGATTTAAAATAAAAAGTATATGAGCGTAAACTTGTTCTACAGTGATGTGCCCTTACAATGGCACATTTGGAATATCCAAACTGACTGAGACTATTTAAACCCAATGCCATGAAGTTGATTCCAACTCACAGTGACACCATCAGACAGAGTAGAACTGCTCCATGGAGTTGCCAAGGCTGTACATTTTGAAGCATATAGATTGCCTTATCTTTGTCTTACAGTGTGACGGGCAAGTTTAAACTGCTGATCTTTCAGTTAGCAGCCAAGTGATTAAGCACTGTGCTACTAGGTCTCCTTTGAGACTATACAGTCACAGGTAAGAGATAAACTTTGAAATCTTCTGGTTTGCTAACATAATATATCTGATGACTTAAGCATTAGTAATTCTTAGCTTGCTGAAGAGAATAATAGGAAAACTCATGATAGACATTTCCAAATATCTGCAATATTATCAAAAGAAAAAGATATACTAGTGTCACTTTAGGAGCTCTGGTAGCATAGTGGCTAAGGCACTTGACTGCTAACCAGAAGGCTGGCAGTTCAAACCCACCAGCCGCTCCTTGGAAGGAAGATGGGGCAGTCTACTTCCATAGTGATACTGCCTTGGAAACCCAAGGAGGGGTCGCTATGAGTTGGGTCCGACTCGACGGCACATAACAACAACAGTGTCACTTTATAATAGAAAATTAGATATTATGCAGTAATTTAATTCATAAGAAGGATATATTTTAACAAACATATTCAGTAATAGAAAAAATTCCTTTGGGAAGTTGTAAGATCCTTAGAATCAGAATTAATTGAACAAATATTGGGAAACCATGCATTAAGATTGCAGGAGAAATGATTCCTTCACTTTTAGTGATGCTAGATTTGAAACTACTTTCAACACAGTATATCACTAAGTCTGTATTTTTCTTATATAATTGTGGTACTTAAGGTTATGTGCCAACTTGACTGGGCCTGGTTTTGAGTGGCTGAGCTTGATATGTTATTCCCCATAGTGAGATTGGCAATTAACTCTGTTGAATCTACTGGAGCAGCTGAGTAGATGTCTTACGGATTTGGTCTGCTTCCAGTATAAATGAAGAAGCTTTGTGGATGGTGTGCAGCTTTTTGGGATGCTTGGACCCTGCATGTAGCCAAGTCTTCATTCACCAGCCTGCCCTTCCCTGCCAATCTTGGGACTTTTTCTGGACTTGAATTAGGGGCCTGCCATGTTGTTTGATAACCTTGGAATTGTACCTTTTTTTTTGTTGTTGTTGTTGACCTTGGGTTTGTCACCCTCAGCAGTTAGCAGCTGCCTCCAGCAGCTTCGATGGGCCGGGAGCAAGAGGCAGAGCTGGAGCCCAAGGTCAAGGAGATTTCACCTAGCCCCTCAAACCAAAGCAAACTCAGTGCCATCAAGTTGATTCTGACTCACAGAAACTCCCTTTGGGTTTCAGAGGCAGGTAATCCTTATGTTAGTAGATTGCCCAGTCTTCTACAAGTGGCTGGTGAGTTTGAACCACCAACCTTCTGGTTAGCAGCACTATGGCACCAGAGCTCCTTAGTCAGCCCCTGGAGCCTGGCAATTTGAACTCAGATTTCTAGCCTCCAAAACTGCAAGAAAATAAACTTCTATTTGTCTCAGCCACCCACCTGTGGTATTTCTTTTAGAGTGGTATGAAGTAACCAAAACAATAATTATAAAAATCAAAGTTTTAAATTTCTTCACTGACATTTTATATTTTTATTTTAATTCATTTATTTATTTATTCACCAAATATTTATGGATTAAGATTTTGTTTCAAATGTTAATGGTGCAAATATACACAAAATAAAACTTTCAAAAATCATATAAAAAAGAAGAGTCCATGAGATAGAAGAGGGTTTTCACAGATAAGATGGTTATGTGAGACTCTGAAGTTGTCATTCTAAGGAATTGCACATTAATATATTATTTTCTATATTGCATATAAAATGGGAATTCACTATGCTTAAGTCAGAAAACTCTGGAAAATGGGTCTTATGTAGATATGCTCAGTAGCTATAGTCCATGTAAAGTGTAAACATTGATAGAAAAAGTATACATAAAATACATAATTTGAAGGTTTTATAAAAATCATGCACATTTCAAGGACAAGCTCCTTCAAAAACCAGCAGAAAACTTTCCACTTTAAGCTGAGATTATCTGCATTATCAATATTTCTGTCCAATCTCGACACTGTAAATCACTCTTCAAGGTGCTAGAATTTGCACCTGACACAAGCCATGGAATTTTCATTTGCCTTGATGCATGTTAAAGCTGAACAATGAATAAAGAAGACCAAAGAAAACCTGAATTATGGTATTGGAGAAACATTTTCAATATACAATAGACTGCTAGAAGAATGAACAAATCTGTCTTGGAAGAAGAATGCTCCTTAGAAGTGAGTATGGTGAAATGTGACTCATGTACTCTGGACAGGATACCAGGAGGGGCCAGTGCCCAGAGAAGGACATCATACTTGGCAAAGTAAAGCATCAGCCAAAAGAAAAAAAACAAAAGTCCCTAATGAGAGAATTGACACCATTGCTGCAACTATAGGCTCAATCATAGAAACAGTTGTGTGGATGGCACAGGATGAGACCATGTTTCTTTCTTTTGTACACAGGATCAGTGTGAGTCAGAACTGCCTTGATGACATCTAACAACAACAGTGACAAGTATCTTAAGACTGCATATTTTTCATGCATTTCCTTTTAATTATAAACATTTATTCTCTTCCTCAGTTTCATTTACACAGTCACTAAATAACTTTGCCTCTATGTTTTCTTTTTTTAATATATTTTTGATATATTAATGACTCTAGTAAAATCAGGGTTTTAGCTCAAATTTGGAGTCCTCTGACTGGTGCAAGCAGTTAATATACTCCACTTTTGGCAGGTTGAGTCTACTTCTAAGAAAGACCTGGTTCTTTAACTCTGAAAAATCATCCATTAAAACTCCTATGAAGAATAGTTCCACTCTGACACACATGGAGTCACTATGAGTTTTAACTGACTCAACAACAACTAGTAGATTTAAGTTCAAGTTTAGTATATGCATGGAGTGTAACATAATTCCCCAGCTGACATCTATACAAACATACATAACTACCAACTCTATTTTTCTGCCTAAGTGCATAAATATTTAAGTTGATTTATTAAAAAATAATAATAAAAAATAAAATACTGGCAAAGGTGTCCTAAAAAAACAAAACAAAACACTGTGGCAAAGTGTTGTGAGGAGAATTTGTCATATATTCTCTCCTTGTTCTTTCATTCTGAGAAACAGAAGGCATCATCCTGTTTCTTAAGTTCTGAGATCACCTTCAAGGATGTAATTCCTTTCTTTCTTTTTTTTTTTTTTTCAAAAAATGGAAGATAAAGATTGGTAAATAAAGATAAAGAAAGAGAATGCCACACCCCAATTTATATTATTTCCAGAAACTGGATAAAGAATAATTCTCAAGTGATAGAGAATGGTGACTGCTGTGCATTCTGGCATATAGTACACACTGCCAACTGGGTGAATACCAAGAGGAACATGGCAGTATACGACAAGAAGAAATAACTAGAATAGAAGAAAGAGGATGCATGCAGAGTGGGCTTCATTTCATCAGAAGTCAAGAAACTTAGAAGTGTAATCTTCAGATGAAAGAACGATGAATACAAGTGATCAGAAATAATACTTTATCAGATGGACAACAAGCATATAAAATGCTTTGGGCTAGGAGATATGTAAAGTATAATCAAGGGAATATATATACATATCCCCCCCCCCGCCAGGTTTAGTAGTAAACCTAAAAACCCAAAAATCCTCACTGCCACCGAGTCCATTCCAATCCATAGTGACCCCCATAGGGTTTCCAAGGCTGTAAATCTTAATGCAAATAGATTGCCTCATATTCCTCCCATGGAGCAACTGGTGGGTTTTGAACTTCTGAATTTCCTATTAGTGGTCAAATACCCTACCCACTGTGCCACCAGAGCTCATTAGTAGTGAACGTAACATATATGAATACAGGACATGTAGCAAATAGTCTCTTGATAAGGAGACCATGAAGATGAGAAATTAAGGAATGTTTATAAAACTCTATGTTTCTCTTTGTTTTTTTTTACCTTCTCAAATCTTCATTATTTCCTTTCTTCTAGTGACTGCTGTCTTTTTTTCTTTTATTTTTTGCTGTTTCTTTTCTAATTGTTGGGGATGTTATATAAAGGTGTTGATTTTGATTCTTTCTTCTTCTTTGAAGTGTGTGTTCATTGCTACAAATTATCTGATGAGTACTGTTTGTTGTTTCCCAAAGATTTTAGTATTTTCAAAGATTTTGTATTTCATTCTCATTTAATTCAAGGAACTTTGTTGTTTATTCTATTACCCCATAGTTTTTAAACAGGTTTTTCTCCAGCTTCCATGATTTTTTTTTTTTCCTTTAAGTTCTTGTTATTGATTTCTAGTTTTATAACACTGTGATCTGAGAAGATGCTTTGAAGTATTTTGATGTTTTTTTTTTTTTTTTTTAAATTTAGTGAGCTTTGCTTTGTGGGCTAATAGATGGTCTATTCTGGAGAATACCCCACATGCACTGGAAAAAAAGGTATATTGTGCCGTTGTTGGGTAGAGTATTCTGTATATGTCTAGGATGTTGTCTTAAACTAGGTTCTCTAGAGAAGCAAAACCAGTAAAGCTTATATATATAGAGAGAGAAAAAAATTATCTCAGGGAAATGGTTCAAGTGTTGTAGAGGCTGGAAAATTCCAAATCTGTGAGTCAAATATCAAGCTGGAAGTTTTCCTGACTTGCACAGCCTCTGGGGCTGACAAACCCTAGATTAGCAGGTAGTACATAGCAAGATGCTGACTTCAGCAGGTGATGAATCAAAGATTGGCAGGTACAATGGCAGGTTGTGGGCTCACAGGCTGCAAAGGCAATGATCCTAAGATCAGTAGGCAAAATAGCAGGTAACTGGTTTAGCTCTAAAAGTTGGATAATAATAAGCTAGAGGTAAGATCCAGATTCAACAGAAAGCCTGGGAATTTTCCCAGGAGGTCCACATATATATTAGAAGAGAGCCACACCCCATAGAAATCCATGTTCAATTGCACAGCTGATCATAGCATGTCTCATCATAGAGGTTATTAACTTACATCAGATTTCATCATGGGAATGGCTACATCACAGCTGCTTAAATTACTTAGAATCATGGTCTAGCCAAGTTGACACATGACCTTAACTATCACAGAAGTCTAACTGGTTTATTGCGTTCTTTAGATCTTCTGTATCTTTGTTGAGTTGGTGGTGTATCAAAGACTTCTACTATAAATCCACTACCCCTAGTACTCAAAATGGGAAAAAACAATTGCATACAGCCATATGAACTGGAAGTTGGAGTGTACAAAGCATGACTGCAGGAAAATTGGAAGTTGCCAAAAATTTGAAGTTGCATAAAGATTGACATCCTAGGCATTAGTGAGCTGAAATAGACTGGTATTGGCCATTTTGAATCAGATAATCATATGATTTAATATGCCAGGAATGAGAAATTAAAGAGAAATGGTGAGGTATTCATCATCACAAAGATTGTTTGAAGATCTATCTTGAAGTACAATGCTGTCAGTGATAGGATAATATCCCATCACCTACGGAAAACCAGTTAATACTACTAGCATTCAAGTTTATGCACCAACCACTAAAGCCAAAGATGAGGAAACGCAAGATTTTTACCAACTTCTGCAGTCTGAAATCAATCAAATAAGCAATCAAAATGTATTTATTATTACTGGTGATTGGAATGCAAAAATTGGAAACAAAGAACCATTATGAGAAGTTGCAAAATATGGCCTTAGTGATAAAAACTATGTTGGAGATCACATGATAGAAATTTACAAGACCAAAAAATTTTTCATTGCAAATACTTTTTCCAACAACATAAATATCAGGTATACACGTGGATCTCACCAGATGGGATTCATGGGAATCAGATCAATTATATCTGTGGAAAGAAGTGATGGACAAGCTCAATATTTTCAGGCAAAACAAGGCCAGGAGCTGACTGTGGAACACACTATCAGTTACTCATATGCAAGTTCAAGCTCAAGCTGAAGACAATTAAAACAAGTTCATGAGAGCCAGCATATGACCTTGATTATTTCCCACCTGAATTTAGAGATCAGCTGAAGAGTAGACTTGATGCACACCAATGACCAAAAAAAAAAAAAAAAAAAGATGAATTGTGAGATCATATCAAGAACATCATTCATGAAGAAAGCAAAAGGTCATTAAAAAAAGGAAAGGAAGAAAAGACCAAAGTAGATGTTGGAAGAGACTCTGAAACTTGATCTTGAACAGAGCATAGCTAAAGCAAATGGAAGAAATGACAAGATAAGAGACTGAACAGAAGATTTCAAAGAGCAGCTCAAGAAGACAAAGCCAATTATTATAATTAAATCTTTAAAGTTCTGGAGTTTGAGAACCAAAAGCTGAAAGAACGATAGAAAACACTTAACCTTGAGTTGTAAAATTGAAAGATTCTATGGGGAAAATATTGATGATTCAAGAAGCATCAATAGAAGATAAAAGGAATACACAGAGTCACTATACAAAAAATAATTTGTTACTGTTCAACTATTTCAGGAGGTGGCATATGACCAAGAACAACAGTACTGAAAAAAGAAGTCAAAGATATACTGAAGGAATTGGTGAAAACAAGGCTCCAGGAATTGACAGAATACCCATTGAGATATTTCAACAAATATATGCTGTGTTGAAGGCACTTATTCCTCTATGCCAAGTAATCTGGCAGACCACTACCTGGCCAACTAACTGGAAGACATCCATATTTATAAACTTTCCAAAGAAAGAAGATCCAACAAAATGTGGAAATTATCAAACAATATCATTAATATTTTGTTGTTGTTGTTGTTATGTGCCGTCGAGTCAAACCCGACTCATAGTGACACCTCCTTGGGTTTCTGAGGCAGTATCACTATGGAAGTAGGATTGCCCAACCTTAATTAATATTACATGCAAGTAAATGTTTACTGAAGATGGTTGCAGCAGTATATTGACAGGATACTTCCAGAAATACAAGCTGTACTCAGAAGAGGTTGTGGAACAAGGGATATCATTGCTGTCAGATGGGTCTTGGCTGAAAGTAAAGAACACCGGAAACATATTTGCCTGTGTTTTATTGACTATGCAAAAGTGTTTGACTGCATGGATCATAAAAAATTATGGATAACATTGAGAAGAATGAGAATTCCTGAAAAATTAATTGTGCTCATGAGGAACCTGTACATAGACCAGGAGTCTGTTGTTCAAACAGAACAAGGGGATCTACAAGGTTTAAAATCAGGAAGGATATGTATCAGGGTTGTATCCTTTCACTGTATTTATTCAATTTGTATGCTGAGCAAATAATCAGAGAAACTGGACTATATGAAGAAGAAGGCAGAATCAGGTTCGGAAGAAGACTCATTTACAACCTGTGATATGCAGATGACGCAGCCTTGTTTGCTGAAAATGAAGAGGACTTGAAGCACTTACTAATGAGATCAAAGACTACAATCTGCAGTATGGATTACACTTCAACATAAAGAAAATGAAAATCCTCACAACTGGATGAATATGCACCATCACAGTAAATGGAGAGAAGATTGAAGTTGTCAGAGATTTCATATTACTTGGATCCACAATCAACACCAATGGAAGCAGTAGTCAAGTAATCAGACTTTGTATTGCACTGGAAAAATCTGCTGGAAAAGACCTCTTTAAAGGGTTAAAGAGCTAAGATGTCACTTTGAAGACTAAAGTGTGCCTAACCCTAAGCACTTGACTGCTAACCAGAAGGATGGAGGTTCAAACCCACCAGCCACTCCTCAGAAGGAAGGTTCCAAGGATACTGCCTTGGAAACCCAAGGAGGGGTCACTATGAGTCAGATCCAACTCCAAGGCACATAACAACAACAACAACATGTGCATGTGAAAGCTGGACAATGAATAAGGAATACCGATGAAGAGTTGATGATTTTGAGCTGTGGTGTTGGGGAAGAATACGGAAAGTACCATGGACTACCAGAAGGAATAAATCTGTCCTGGAGGAAGTACAGCTGGAGTGTTCCTTGGAAGTGAGAATGGCCAGATTCGCACTTCCAAGTGTTTAATAACACAACCATTGCTCATTCTAGTCAATTCAGACACATAATATACATTTTAGATCAAAATAATTTAGAATGTCTCATTGCTTTTACTGTACTACAGTATATTCCCTATTTACTAATATGTCATTTTGTGGCTGTGTCTTTTCAGTATATGGAAAGCACTCAACAATTCTTGCTGAATGGCTTAGACATATTGTGAACTGGAGAAGGATATCATGCTTGGTAAAGTGGAGGGTCAGTAAAAAAGAGGAAGCCCCTCAACTAAATGAATCGACACAGTGGCTGCAATGATGGCCTCAAGTACAGCAAGGATTGTGAGGATGGTACAGGACCAGGCAGTGTTTCCTTCTGTTCTAAATAGGGTCTTTATGAATCAGAGCCTGCGTTTTATCAGACTGCAGACATACTTACATTTCTACACTATTGTTGTCCCATAAGTATGTGTAACCCAACAGTTTAGAATTTAAACATTATTTTTTATGAAATGTCAATTAAGATTTTCATCCAGAAAACCAAGCAAGATTACAAATCTTGTACAGCTTTTCCAAGTGAGGATATACTACTGAAATGTTCAGATACTCTACAATTATCAGAAGAAAATTAAGTACTCAAAACATTTTTCAGTTCTTCTACTTGATGTTGTTACCCAGCCTATTTTCACTCTAACCTCTTGTCTTCTTTAAGAGGATAAAATAGTCCTAGTTCTTCAAAAGCATAAGAAGTGGAAAACAGTCACACCTATGTAAATTGATTAGCACACATCCATGCTCCTCTTTTCTTGAGTTGAATCTCTTCCCCATCTCCCCTACTCTCTGTCCAATTTATTTTCATTCATTATTTTTGACAGACATCACAATGTAAAGCAATATAAAAACTGCTTCAGTATGTGTATGTGTTAGGTGATGGGGACATCCAGATATCAACAGATCCTTAAAATGAGGTTGTATCATTGTGAAATGACTAAAACAGGCTTTATGCAAATTACCATTACTCTTGTTTTTCTCATAGAACTTCTTCCTTGTTATATTTTTCAACAAGGAAAAATCAAATACAAAAACTACAGATTTCTTTAGGCAATTCTTCACTAACAAGAGTGAATTGACAGCTGGGAATTTCTACTTTGGAGACAAGTTTGTTGAATACAATCTCAGAGTGAATCCAGTGTCCCTTTTATCTCATGGTAAGTATGCAATCTAACCAGAAGGGAGCATATCAGAACATTCCCCAAATAAGAGCTACTTTGAAACTGTCAAACTTACATTTGAGAGTTATCTGAGTTTTTGTCAAATCAACTGTGAACTGATTTTTTATTAAATAGACCATAGTCTATTGACTGATTATTATATTATATAATATTATCCGTGAAAATAATATAAATACCTGGAAAGCAAACTATCTGCACTCAAGCCTCATTCTTCACATGAAAGGCTCTGTGGTATTGCCTCCTCTGTTAGACCACCTCATTTTATAACTTTCTCTGTAATTTAAACTCTGTGATGGGACTCATGTTAATTATAAGGATACCTCCCTCTATATTTCTAAGATATAATAAAGAGCTTATCCATAACCTCCATCACCTATCAATTTGTCATATTTTGGTGGTTTGTGTTACTACAATGTTGGAAGCTATGCCATCAATATTTCAAAAAACAGTAGGGTCACCCTTGGTTTCAGCAGAGCTTCAAGACTAAAACATACCAGAATGAAAGGCCTGGCAATCTACTTCTGAAGATGAGCCAAAGAAAACCTTAAGAATTGCAACAGAATATTGTCTGGATTGTTTGCATTGGAAATATCATCAGGAGAGATCAATCACTGGAGCAGGACATTATGTTAGATGAGGTAGTGGACCAACAAGGGTGAGGGAGACCTTCAGTTACATGGATTGCCAAATAGCCACAACAATGGACTTGAACATGCTGATGACCATGGGGATCATACAGGAACAAACACTGTTTCATTCTATTGTATATGAGGTTGCTATGAGTTATGGCCAATTTGATGGTAGCTGTCTCCTATCTATCTATCTATCCATAACTCAAAATAGTTATATGTTTATATCTTATCCTTCTCAAATTTTCTTTGCTATCTAGGAGGGTACTGTATTTTTCAACTTCCCTCTTCTAGATATTTAACTAAACTTCATATACTTTTATTTAACTCTTATGTTTGTTTTCTAACTCTATATTCCAAATATGTATTTTATATACTGTTTTCCCCCTAATTTAAGTCTTTTTGGTTTCCTGAATTAGAGAGAGATATCGCCATAGATACCTTCATAGTCACACTATCACTATATAAATTATGATTATTATGTAGACTATCTCAAGATATTTTATATATCATTTGATATACCATACCTTCTGGTTACAGTAGAGATTTAAAATGATAGCCTATTGACAAATGTGCACCAGACATGTGCTGTTTGGTCCTTTTTAATAAAATATGAAATTACCCTCTATGTTCTTAAACAAAATGCAATCATGGTAATAGTAATAACATAAATTCTTCAATTTATATCACAGTGAGTGGCTTATAAAATATTTTAACAAATATTCATTCCACCACTTGATTTTTACAAAGACTACTTTAAGTGTTTTAATTATCCCAGTTGAAATAGTTAAGAAAACTAAAGCAAAAACATTACATAATTTTCCTAGAACTGTAAAAATCTGAAGAGATGGGAAAAATGTAAACACCATTTGAGCTTAGTGGCATATATTCTTATAGCCATACCACCCTAACTTGATACTGGAAAATTACTGTGCTTAACTATGGCTAGACTGGCAATACATTCACAAAAGAATCATATTCTCAGCTCTTCAATTGTGTAGGGACAATTACGTCAGCACATACATCATTTTGGTATGGTACTAAACCTCATGAGTCAAGTGTAAAATATGTAAATCCCTGGGTTCTAATCAAGCCTATGGAATCAGTATCCCAGGTAATTCTTACATAGAGAATGAATTTTGTCTCATCTTAATAGGTTACAAATAGATTCTGGTTGTGCTGAATTATTATACTGATCCATTTAAGTTTCCAGTGTAGATGAACACCTCAGAGTGTAATGAGCTTTGCTGATTACAATCCAGTATGCCTGCAAACAACACCCTTTCTATGTGTACCATGATCTACAAAAAGTGGGCATCACTATTTTTCATATAGAATTTGAGATGCACTGGCTTTCACAGAGAGAAATAAAGATTTATGAGGTTAATAGGATAATCAATATTTTTGTGATTCTACAGCCTTTTGTAATTTTCACAAGTATTGTAAAAGCCCATAAATATGAATTGTGCTTTGTAGTTTCAGAAATAATTTGATGTATATTATCTCATTTGTTTTCACTAGTTCAGAGAAGCTTAGTAAGTTGTCTAGAATCATTCTGTAAACAGCAGGGTTGTTACTTGAGGTTGAGTTGGACATCACTCATAGCAACCCCTCCTTGGGAAGATTAGGCAATCTACTTCCATAGTGATACCACCTTGGGAACCCAAGGAGGGGTCGCTATGAGTCGGGTCCAACTAGATGGCAAACAACAACAACAACAACATCACTACGGAAGTAGATTGTCCAGCCTTCCTTCCGAGGATTGCCTGGTGGGTTTGAACAACCAGCCTTCCAGTTAGGAGTCAAGTGTCTTAGGCACTACGCTACCAGAGCTTGAAGTCTTGGAATTGTGAATGCAGTAATATATTAATAGCCACTCTATCTTCACACTTAACTTAGCCATTATGTATTTAATTGTTCTCAATAGTAATTGCAAATACTTATGAATTAAAGTTTTTAAAGGGATTTTCTGACAGTATCTGTTTTTAAATAAATGAAGTATTCAATGTTATTTCTTGGTCCTGACCTCTCTTTTTTCATTTCCCCACGAGTGGCTAAGAGTAGGAGATATGAGATAGAAAAACCTGATTCCTCCCAAGGGATAAATTAGAATGATTCAAGTTCACCCCTTACAACTTAAGACACACTCGGATAGAAGAGCAAGAGCAAAGAGACGGTACCCTTACTGTTCTAACCTTGAAGACATGTCTGATACAGGGAATTCATCAGCATCAAGTCAATTGCCAGCTTGAGACTTCATAAATATTCTTGCTTCCTTTAATTAGTATCCTTTTCCCACCAAGCAAATCTTGATCAAATCCCTCACAAAGCTGGCCTCTTTAAACTCATCTACATAGGTGAGTAATATTAATTGGATATCTTAATTGTGCATTCTGTGTGCAAGCTTCATCAATGAACAACTGCTAATATATTGCACCACGCTTATTTTTAAATTGACTTTGTAATAACTCTGAAAGCTGTGTAAAGTAAAATTAAATCTTTATCCATAGACAATTGCTTTAGCACTTGTTTCTATGTTCAGAAGGTACCAAGGTTAGGTTGCTATTATACATTGTGAATATAAATGAAAAATTTCATTTGTTTGCATTTTTAGTCTAATGTAATCTGAACACTAAGAATTGAGATGTAGAAAGATTTTCAAAACAGGATTGAAGAAGCAAAGAAAAGGCATCAACTTCCTAAAATAACATTTTACACATAAACTGCAAATCAGAGTTTTAGGTAGGTAATTCTGCCTTTAATAAACAGATTTGTGATTTGATGCATATAGTACTTCACAATTTTCCAGGTATTTTTAATTGAAATTCATTAATTATATATTTTATGATATGTTAAAAGTACAGTGCATTTAGTGAAGATCACAGGAAAAAATAATGTTAGGCAACACTTCCAAGATGTCTGTATATGAATAGATGAAAATTTTCACTAATACACTATGTTCATTGAAACATTGCAAAGTGGATTGAACAATGCATTGCAGCCAAATGATAATACATTTATTAGATCAATTATTATGAGCTATTTGCTAGATATATTTGCCTTTGTTTCTACACAACAAGGCCACATTGTATAACAGATTTTATAAAAGTTTGGTTGCTTAAAAGCATACAATTGCATTAATAATTATTAAAAATGGGTTTGATTCCAAGGGTTACACATCTCAACTAACTGCTTATATTACCTTAATACCTGTGTGATTTTTTTTTCTCCTCAGAAATGTTGCTTGCTCCCAATGATCCACAAAATAAGACATAAAATCTCTTTTGTAAGTTTAGCCCTCCAAATTTTACTCACACATTGATTTCAGAATTTATAATTCACTTTTTTCCCTTCATGTCCATTTCTTTAATATGGAATACTCCCAGTTTACTACATATTTCATTTTCATTATCAACTACACATTTTTGCTTATATTAGCTGATTTGATTAAAATTAACATTATTAAGTTAAATTATTTTAAATTCCATACCTATGAGAAATTCCTTCAAAGAGATGAGACCATTCTTTTTATGCTCTCAAAGAATATTTAGTAAATTTAGTTATTATAATTCATATACCATAAAATCTATTCATTTAAAGTATACAGCTCAATGTTTTTTAGTATATTCACAGGGATTTTCAACCATCACCACAATCAATTTTATAAAATTTGCATCACTTCAAAAAGAAGACTAATATCCACCAGCACCAGCACTCATTCCCCACCCATCTTCCTTCATCCAGCTCCTCCTGCTCCATGCTACCACTAATCGACTTTCAGCCTCTATAAATGTGCTTATCTGGGCACTTAATATAAACGGAATCATACAACCCTACAATATGTGATCTTTCATGATTGATTTCATTCATTTAGCATGTTTTCAAGGTTCATCCATGTGGTGGCATTGTATAGCTAAATTTATTTCTCCAATCAATGGCGTTCTGGTGGTGTAGTGGTTAAAGCACTCTGCTGCTAATGAAAAGGTGTTTGAACCTACTAGGGAAAGAAAGATAGGGAGTCTACTTTCTTAAAGATCACACTTAACTGGATGACAATGGGTGTGATTTGGATTTTTAGTAATTGTCCAAACATCAGGTAATGGATATTTGACTTATTTTCATTTTAACCTATTATGGATAATGATATTTAAATATTCATGTATTTGTATGAATTGATTCCATTGTGTGAGATTTTTTAGTATTGCTATTTTTTAATTTCTCTAGGGTATATAAGGAGCTCTGGTGACATAGTGCTTAAGATATTTGACCTAACCAGAAGGGTGGCGGTTCAAACCCACCAGCCACTCCTTGGAAGGAAGGTTGGGCAATCTATTTCTGTAGTGACACTGCCTCGAAACCCAAGGAGGGGCCACTATGAGTCAGGGCTGACTCAATGGCATGTAACAACAACTACAGGGTACATAATTATGACTAGGATTTCTAGATTATATAACTGTATGCTTAAAAAACTGAGGAAATGCTACATTACTTTCTAAAGTGTCTGTACCAAACAATTACACCAGATCGGTATACTCCTTAGAAAAATCAGCCAAGAGAGATCAGAAAGACAGCATTTGCACAGGGAGATAGCTCAGAGAGCCGGAATGCATAGGAAAGAAAGACAAAAGGAAAAGGTCATAATAGGGAGGAAGTGGGAAGAGAGTTGTTGCATTTGGGGGATTGTAATCAATATCATGAAACAAAATGTATTTGAACAATTGAATGGGAAATGAATTTGCTCTGTAAACTTTCACTCAAGTCACAATTTAAAAACAAACATAGTGGCTGTACCATTTCATAGCAATTTCACCAGCCATTTATGATAGTTTCATTTCTTCAACACCTAACTAAAAGTTGCTTTTAATCTCTTTTTTATTATATCATCCTGGTGTGTGTGAGGAGAGCTGGTAGCTAAGTGGTTAAAGCATTTGGCTGCTAACAAAAAGTCCATGGTTTAAATCCATCAGCCACTCAATAGGAGAAAGATTTGGCAGTCTACTGCCATAAAAATTATGGCCTAGGAAACCCAGGATAATTAATTAATAGACAGAAAGATAAAGGACCTATACAAAAGATCTGAAAGGGCAGCTTCAGAAGACAAAGTAAAGTATTATAATGAAATGTGCAAAGACCTGGAATTAGTAAACCAAAAGGGAAGAACAAGCTCAGCATTTCTTAAGCAGAAAGAACTGAAGAAAAAAATTAAGGCTTGAGTTGCAAGGATTCTATGGGCAAAATACCAAATGATGCAGAATGCATCAGAAGAAGAATGAAGAAATGCACAGAGTCACTGTACCAAAAAGAAATGTTCAATGTTCAGTCATTTCAGGAGGTAGCAAATGATCAAGAGCAAATGGTTCTGAAGGAAGAAATTGAAGCTGCACTGAAGGAATTGGCAAAAAAAAAAAAAAGGCTCCAGGAATTGATGGAATACCCATTGATGTTTCAACAAACAGATGCAACACTGGAGGTGCTTACTCGTTTATGCCAAGAAATTTGGAAAAGAACTACTTGGTCAACTGACTGGAAGAGATGAATATTTGCACCCATTCCACAGAAAGGTGATCCAACAGAATGTGGAAGCGCTGAAGCCTTTAAATTATGGTGTTGGTGAAGAATACTGAAATACCTTGGACTTCCAGAAGAATGAACATATCTGTCTTGGAAGAGGTACAGCTGAAATGTTCCTTAGAAACAAGGATGGCCAGATTTTGTCTCTCATACTTTGGTCATGTTGTCAGAAAGGGCAAGTCCCTTGAGAATGACATCATGCTTTGTAAAGTTAGAGCATTGACCAAAAAGGGGAAGATCCTCAATGAGATGGACTTACACAGTGGCTCTAACGATGGGCTCAAGCATAATAACAATTGTAAGGTTGTGCAAGACCAGGCAGTGTTTTCTTCTGTTTCACATTGATCATTGTGAGTTAGACCTGACTGGATAGCATCTAACAATTTCATAGTTTTGCTCCATGGCAAGGGTTTGGTGAGCATGAAGAATCTTCTTGTGGATTTAATTGGCTTTTCCCCTAATGGCTAATTATGCTGAACATCTTTTCATGCTCTTACAGGCCATTTTTTATATCTTTGGAGAAATATCTATTCACATATTGTGCACATTTAAAAAATTGTTTTGTCTTATTTTTGCTGTTATTGTAAATGAGATTTACTTAACTTCCTTTTTGGGTTATTCATTGATGAGTTAAGTTATAGAAATACATCTGGTAGATACATATAAAGAGATATAGAACTTTATATCCTGCGACCATGATTAACTTATTTATTAGTTGGAATAAACAACTATAAACAAGATCATATCATTTGTTCTCTAGGAATTTGTTCTTTCACATTGCCTACTAAATTTGTAAGAATACAGTTGCTCATGTTATTCCTTTATAATTTTTTTTTTTTTTTGGTTTTTGGTTTTTGGTAAGGTCATTAGTAGGTCATTATTCTTTCTTGAGCCAATAATGTGATTCTTCTCTCTTCCTTTTTCGGTCAGTGTAGGTAAAGTATTATGATTCTGTTCACCTCAATGTACCAAGTTTCTGGCTTTATTGATTTTCTTTTTTTAAAATTATATTGTGATGTGGTTGAAAGTTTACAAAGCACATTCATCTTCCATACAGAAGTTCACATATACTTTGTCTCATGAAATTGACTGAAATCTCCCACAATACAACAGCTCTCCTCCTACTTCTTCCCCATAGCCACCTCTTCCCTGTGTCCTTCCCTCCCATGCACTCCTGTCCCATGAATGGTATCCTTGTGCATACATAGTCCTTCTCTTCTCCCATGATTGATCTCTCCAAGGAGTGTATCTACCTAATGTAAATTTTCAGCTCGTATGCCCATCTTTTGTTTGGCTGGAAGCCGCAGGAGTGGGTTCAATTCCAGACCAAAAGGGCAGCTAGGCGCCACAGTCTCAGGGGTTCCACCAGGTCTATCAGACCAGCAAACCTGGTCCCTTCTCTTTTGCCAAAGGAACATGGAGGCCACCTCTTCCAACCTCCTCTAACCGCACAAGAGGAAGACAGAATCACCATCAATAGCCCAAGGCCTATTTCTGTGAGGCCAGACATGCTGGCCCTTTCATCAACCCTGACAACAACCGTTCCTCCTGCAGCACCCATCACTTTTCTGCTGGGTTCAATAATTCGCTGCAGTGGTCACACAGAACTTACAGATTATGGGGTTTAATAGGGAAGCACCAGGCTACAATTCAAGTTCAGGAACAATACTCAGTCTCTCTCAGCCTGCTCTCTCTCAGCCAACTGTCTCTCACAGTCTCTCTCCCAGCACTACGGGTCTCTTGATGTCTCTCTCAGCAATGTGTGTCTCTTAAGTCTCTTTCTCAGCAGTGCATGTCTCTCAGGAGTGTTTCTCTCAGCAGCACGTCCTTCTCTGCCAGCAGTCAGAGAGACTCCTTCTGACTCTAGTGGGGCTCCTTTTGAGCCTGGCAGAGTGGCCAAACTAACCAATCATAATATCAGAATTCTAAACACCTGAGAGAGATTGAATTTCCCAGAACATTGCTTTGTGCCACTTGCAACACAAATAGCCCAGATGGATAACTTTGGCAATCAGGAGCTCCTCAGTCCTCACAGCAAATTCCATCATGCAGTTTACGTTACACATTGTTCTCCCACTCTATCCAGGATCTCCTACATAGATCCCCCTCCGAGTGGCTGACAGTGGTAACCAGTCACCATCTAGTTCTTCTGGTTTCATAGTCATATAAGCTGAGGATCGTGTGGTGTAACAGTTACTTGGAGCAATTGTTTCCATGTATCTTTAGTTCTCTTCATTCTTCTTTGTTCTGGATGAGGAAAGACCCATTATTGCATCTAGTTGGTTGCTTACAAGTTTTAAAATCCCAAAAAGCCAAAGTAGGATGTGGAGCAATGATTTTGTGTAGTATGTTATGCCAATTGAGCTTGATGTCCACTGTGACTATGGTCCCAAGCCCACGGTCCAAGTCCTTGCTTCCTCTGGGTAGCTGACTATGGCCAAGAAGTGACTACAACCTTGTTCCTTGTCAGCTCTACTGTATACCTAGAAATTCTTATACAACATACAAATACAATTGTAGAAATATTGTCTGCCAAACCTATACATGGTCATGGGCACACTCCCTGCTGCATAGATATACCTAATTGTTCAGCCTGTCCACCCATGTATCCACCCCTAGATCAAGGTTTGCTATCACTGACAATGCAGTATTTTATGTGCAAAATGGTTATCTTTGTTGTCTGTACTTTCCATGCACCTTTCTGTGTCTTCCTCTTCCTCAGTGCCACTGTGTTGATCCTTCACATTTGGTACATTATCCTTCCCTTCACCCAAATCAATATTTGTCTTTACCAATCTAGCAGTGTTCGCTCCACTTGCCTCCCACACCTGGTGTGATAGTTCAGTTTGTGTGTCAACTTGGCTGGGCCTGGTTGAGTGGCTGGGTAGCTGGTGGTAGTTATTCCCAATGATGAGACTGGTAATCAACTCCATGGTGGGATCTACCACAAGCAACTGAGTAGCCGCTTTGGGTATGTGATTTGCTTCCCATATATAAGCAGCAGCTTTGAGAATGGTTTCTAGCTTATGGCATACTTGGACCCTACATGTAGCCATGTCATTTTTCAATAGCCTGCCATGCTCTGCTGATCTTGGAACTTACAATGAACTTAAATTAATGGCCTGCCATGTGGTTTGGTAACATCTGGACTGTGCCTTTTTATTTGTCAACCTTGGGTTTGTCAGCCTCAGCAGCTAACAGCTGTCTGAGTGAAGAAATGTCTCTAGCTCCAGTGGGCCAGGAGCAGGAGGCAGAGCTGGACCCCAAGGTTGAGGGGCTTTCACCCAGCCCCTAGAGCCTGGCACTTTGGACTTGGACTTAAAGCCTACAGACTGTGAGAGAATAAACTCGTGTTTGTTAAGGCCATCCCATTTGTGGTGTATTCTTGTCAGAGCAGCACTAGGTAACTAGAACACCTGGTAACAAACAAAGAAAATTTCCTTCCATATAGAAACCTTTCCTTGATTTTTTACAATAACAGACTAATACAATATTTGTCCTTCTGTGGTTGACTTATTTCAGTCAGCATAATGTCCTCCAAGTTCATCAATGATATGCAGTGTTTTGCAGATTCTATGTTATTCTTCAGGGTTGGATAGTATCTTATTGTGTATATGTACCATAATTTGGTTATCCATTTTTCTGTTGATGGGCACCTAAATAGTGCTACAATAAAAATGGGTTCATCTGTTCTTGCCCTGGCTCTCACTTCTTTAGGATATATACCTAGTAATAGAATGGCTGGGTCAAATGGTATTTCTAATTCCAACTTTTTAAGGAATCTCCATACTGCTTTCCACAGTGGTTGTATCATATGACAGTCCCACCAGCAGTGTATGAGAGTCCCAATCTCTCCAAATCCTCACCAGCATTTGTTATTTTTTGTCAGGTTGAACTTTGCAACTAGTGCTGGGCCAGATGGTATCTCATTGTTGTTTTGATTTCCATCTCTCTAATGGCTAATGATCATGAACATTCCTCCATGTGTTTGTTGGCCTCCTGAATATCCTCTTTGGTGAAGTGTCTATTCATGTCTTCTGCCTTTTTTTTAATTGGATTATTTGTCCTTCTATTGTTGAGGTGTTTGAGTTTTCTATAAATTTTAGATAAGTCTCTTGTGAGATATGTGATTGCCCAATATATTTTCCCAATGTATAGGTTCTCTTTCAACTCTTTTGGAGAAGTCTTTGGAAGCACATAAAAATTTAATTTTTAGAAGGTCCCATTCATCTAATTTCTCTTTTGCTGTTTGTGCATTTTGGGTTATGCTTGATAGACAATTTATGTCATATATTATAGCATTTAAATTTGCCCCTAAGAGCTCTGGTAGTGTAGTGCTTAAGGCATTTGACTGCTGACCAGAAGGCTGATGGTTCAAACCCACCAGCTACTCCTCAGTTGGAAGATGGGGCAATCTACTTCCATAGTGATACTGCTTCAGAAATGCAATGAGGGGTCGCTATGAGTCCAATCCCACTCAAAAGAAGTGAGGTTTTTTTTTTTTTTTTCTTTTTTAATTTGCCCCTAGGTTTCCTTGAGGAACTTTATAGTTTTAACAAAATCAAAACCAAATGCACTGTTGTCAAGTCAGATCCGACTCATAGCAACTCTTACTTGGGTTTCCGAGGCAGCATCACTATGAATGTAGATTGCCCAACCTTACTTCCGAGCAGTCAAATGCCTTAGGCACTGTGCCACCAGATTTCACTTTTAGGTCTTTTATCCCTAAGGCACTTGACTGCTAACCAGAAGTCTGGCGGTTCAAACCCACCAGCCACTCCTCGGAAGGAAGATGAGGCAATCTGATTCCGTAGTGATACTGCCTCGGAAACCCAAGGAGGTGTCGCTATGAGTCGGGTCCAACTCGACAGCACATAACAACAACAACAGCATCCAATTGGAGTTCATTTTTGTGTATGGCATGAGGTACAGATGCTTCATTTTTCTGCCAATGGATATCCAGTTTTGCCAGCACCATTTGTTAAACAGACAATCTCTGTCCCATTTAATGGATTTCACCCCTTTGTCAAAGATCAGTTGACTGTAATAGGTCGATGGATCTATTTCTGGGCTCTCAATTCTATTCCATTGGTCTATGTGTCTGTCATTGTACCAATACCAGGCAGTTTTGACTACTGTGGTTATATAGTAGGTTTTAAGATCTGGGAGTGTGAGACCTCCTACTTTGTTCTTCTTCAATAATGCTTTGCTTATCTGAGGTCTCTTTCCTTTCCATGAAAAGCTAGTGACTGTTTTTTCCATATCCTTAAAGAATGTTGATGGGATCTGAATTGGGATTGCATTGAATGTACAGATTGTTTTAGGTAGAATTGACATTTTGGTTTTATTGATTTTCTTAATTGTTTTTTTCTAGTCTCTGTGTTCATTAATTTTCACTCTATTTTTCATTTGCTTCCTTCTGATTGCTTTTGGTTTAGTTTTTTTTTCTTCTTCTTCTTCTTCTTCTTTTTTATTTTTCCTCTAGTGTCTTATGGTCTTAGGATAGGTTAGATATTTGAGATAATTTTTAATATCAATATAGGCATTATTTGATGTAATTTTTCTTCTGAGTACTACTTTTTAACTTCATACATAAGTTTTGATATGTTTACTTACCATGTTCTTTCTTTTTCAATTATATTTTAATTTCTCTTGTGAGATCTTCATTGACCAAATGATGGATTTTTTTTTTTTTAATCATTATTGATATCTTTTATCAATGCAGTTTAATAGACCAGGAGGGAAACATTGAAAGAAATGTAAGTCAAGCAACAATCTGGCAGGGTATCAAATACGCATTTGGGAATTTTTCTTTGTGTTGGGTTAGGCATATTCAGCAGTGCCATAGGCACTCTATTGCTAGCTTTATAATTAAATTATCCCTAATTTAATAATTCCACAGATTTACATTATCAACAATACAAACGAAATTTTCATAACAATCTTTCTTTATTGAATATTCTACAATTCCAAATATATGTTAACTTCTGATGTTTAAGCTTATTTTAATGAAAATTTGCAGATGATTTTTTTTAAAAAAACTATGTATTATATCCCTACATTAAATTGGAATTAACTGGCCATAGCTGTACACTTTGACATTTGTCCTTGGTCTTGTACAAACTACTATATTCACTTCCTTTTCTCCATGATTTGATTTATCTAGTTTATTAACTGTGATTTTTATGAAAATGTTTATTTTTTTTTTAGTTTCCTGATTAAGACTCATCATGTTTACAAGTTCAGCATATATTCAAGAAAGCATAAAATGACTCAAGGTTTGTGTTATATCATCATCACTACCACCACCACCACCAATAACCACCATAGCAGGAAATGTTTATTATGCAATATACGCCATGTAATATGCTAAGGGATTTGTATAACTCAAATAATTTAATTCTTACAATAGTAATGGGAGATAAGTACTATTTTTGTACGTATTTATACCATGACAAAATTACAGCTCCATAATGATTTACCCCTGGTGCAGTATAATTTCAAAACATAAGCCTTTCAGTCAATAATGAATGAGATATCTAGTGATACTGGGAAAATTGCCAGCTTACTACTAGGGAACATGTGAAAGAGCATTGTAATAGGTATAACACATTTGAGATATTAAGTCAATATATTTTTCACTTCCTGTAAATCTTGTTTCTCTGTAGCTCTACATCCTTTATATCAATGGCATCCATCACTTCCTGGGAGAGGGCAAGTGCAACTAGAATAAAGGAGTCATTCTTAAGTTGAGATTTATATCAGATTTTTTGAATCTTAGGCAAGAGCATAGTCTTGAAAGCAAGGCTTTTCTGAGAGTCAAAGTATAAGTTTTCTTTGGCTAGAAGAGGAAAGCATGACAGTTTGAGTGAAGTGCTTTACTATAAGGCCTAATATAGAGAAGATCAAGAACATGTTATAAATGGAGTTTCTGTCTCACAGTGAGATGTAAAGCCTTTGTGGACAGTGGGAAGCTTGGCAGAGAAAAAAGATCTAGAAGGGATAACACCTGGGTTGTTAGGTTGACGTTAAACTCTGTCGAGTCTGTTCTGAATCATAGCAACCCATGCACAATACAATGAAACACTGCCTGATCCTGCATCATCCTCATAATCATTGCTACTCTTGAGCCCATTGTGGCAACTACTCTGTCAACCCATCTTGTTGAAAATGAGGTCTTCCTCATTTCCACTGCCCTTCTACTCTACTGAGCATGATATTCTTCTCCAGGAACTGCTCCTTCTTGACAACATTACCATGGAATACACAGGAGTCAAATTGATTATATTTGTGGAAAGAGACAATGGAAAACCTCACTATCATCAGTCATAACAAGGCCAGGGGCTGACTGTGGAACAGTTCAGCAATTGCCATATGCAAGTTCAAGTTGAAGCAGAAAAAAAATTAAAACAAGTTCACAAGAGACAAAAGACAACTCTGATTATATCCCACCTGAGTTTAGAGACCATTTCAAGAACAGACTTAACACCTTGAAATCAATGACTGAAGACAAGGGGAATTGTGGGATGATACCAAGAATATCACACATGAAGAAAGCAAAAAAAGGCAGAGAAGAAAGAAAAAACCAAAATGTTTGTCAGAAGAGACTTTGAAAATTGCTGCTATATGTAGAGTAGCTAAAGTGAATGCAGGAGATGAGGAAGTAAAGGAGCTAAACAGATTTCAAAGGGTGGCTTGAGAAAACAAAGTAAAGTATTATAATGACATGTGCAAAGAATTGGAATTAGATAACCAACAGGGAAGAACATGCTTGGAATTTCTCAGGCTAAAAGAGCTGAAGAAGAAATTCATGGCTCAATTTGTAATACTTGAGGATTCTATGGGCAAAACACTGAACAATGAAGGAAGAATCAAAAGATAGAAGGAAAAATAAATGAAAGAAAAGACAGAGACTTCCTACAGTTTTCAATAATAGAGTGCTCTAACTCTATTCTCCTCCCTCTATTACTTGGAGGATGGAGTGGGGGAGGGGCAGTGAGCAGGGAAGATGGAAGAAATACCCAGAGTCACTGTACCAAAAATAATTGTTCAAAGTTCAACCATTTCAGGAGGTAGCATATAATCAAGATGAGCATTTCATTCTGTTTGTGTTCCTGAGAAGAATCTATGCCTCATTCGGCTGAGCTAAGGCTCAAAGAGTTAGCCCAGAGTATTAAAATCTCAGAGAAATAAAGTTAAGATGTGTCTATCTTATAGTTGGTGATTTACCCTCCTTTTCCCCTCCCACATGCTAACCTTAAAAAAATGTTTCTTTCTACATGTAAACTTTTTCTGGATTGTTTTCACAGTAGTGGTCTCATATAATATTCATCATTTTGTAATTGATTAATTTTACTCAGCATAATGCCCTACAGGTTCATCCATGTTCTCAGATGTTTCGAGGATTCATTCTTCTGTAATGTTGCACAGAATCCCATTGTGTGTATGTACCATAGTTTTTTGTTTTTTTTTAATCCATTTTCCATTGATGAGCACATAGGTTTTACTATCTATTTTTACTTTGGCACACACACACACACACATATATGTATTTCATTTGTGTTATGATTTGGGTGAAAGTTTACAGAGCAAATTCATCTTCCATATAGCAGTTCACATACACTTTGTCGAATGACATTGACTATAATTTCCCATAATGCAACAGCTCTCCTTCTACTTCATCCCCATAGTCACCTCTTTCCTGTGTCCTTTCTTCTCATGCACTGCTGCCCCATCCCATGAATAGTCTCCCAGTACAAAAAATAGCCCTTCTATTCTCCCATGATTGATCTTTCCAAGGAGTCTATCTACCTAATGTAAATGTTCACCTCATAGGCCTGTCTTTTGTTTGGCTGGAAGCCTGAGGAGTAGGCTCAATTCCAGATCTGAAGGACAACTAGGGGCTATAGTCTCTGGGGTTTCATCAAGCTCTATCAGACCAGCAAACCTGGTCCTTTTTTTTTTTTTTTTTTCAACATAGATCCCCTTCTGAGTGGTTGATGGTGGTAGCTGGTCACCATCTAGTTCTGGCCTCATAGTCATATAGGTTGAGGATCACATGGTGTACCAGTCACTTGGACTAATTTTTTCCATGCATCTTTGGTTTTCTTCATTCTTCTTTTCTCTGGACAAGGAGAGACTTTTGTTGCATCTAAATGGCCGCTTGCAAACTTTTAAGATTCCAGTTGCTGCTCACCAAAATAGGATGTGTAACAACGTTTTTTTGTAATATGCTATTCCAATTGAGCTTGATAACCCCTGTGACCATGATCCTGAGCCCACAGGTCTAACTATTGGTCCTTCTAGGTAGCTGGCTGTGGCCAAGAAATGACCACAACCTTGTCCCTTGTCTGTTCTACTAGATACTTGTAAATTCTTACAGAATATATAAATACACTTATAGAAACATTGTCTGCCAACCCTATAGTTGATCATGGGCATGTTTCCCCTGGCACAGACATGCCTAATCATTCAGCCTGCCCACCCATCTATCCACCTGTAGATCAATGTCTGTCATCACTGATCTATCTTTCCTATTATTGTAATAATGCTGCAGTGAACATGAGTGTGCATAAATCCATTCATGTCACTGTTCTCATTTCTCTAGGATATATACCTAGCTGAATGATTGCTGTATCATATGATATTTCTAACTTTTTAAGGAAGTGACATACTGTTTTCCATAGTGGTAGTAGTATTTTAAAATCCCATGAGTTGTGTATGAAAGTTCCAATCACTCCACCCCCTCATTAGTATCTATTGTTTTCTGATTTTTTTCATTGGTATTGTTGCCCAGGTAAGATGATATCACACTGTTGTTTTGATTTATCTCTCTCTAATGGCTGATGATTGTGAGCATTTCTTCATGAATTTGTTGGCACTCTAATGTCTTCTTTAGTGAAGTCTGTTCATGTTCTTTGCCCATTTTTTAATTTGATAGTTTGTCTTTTTTCTTATTGAGGTATTGAAATTTTCTATAAATTTTAGAGATTACTCCCTTGTCATATATGTCTTTGCCATATCTTTTCCCAGTCTGTAAGTGCTCTTTCTACTCTTTTGGAGAAGAATTCTAATGCGCTTCAGTATTTATTTTTAGGAAGTCCTAAAGAAGATGATTTACTTCATCTTCTGCCACTTTTACATTTCTAGCTGTTTGGTAGATTATTGAAGTCATAAATTAGGGCCCTAAATGTGCTCCTACTTTTTTTCCTTTCATGATCTATATAGTTTTTGTGTTTACATTTAGAATTCGATCCATCTTGAGTTAGTTTTTGTATATGGTGTGAGGAATGGATCCTTTTTCATTTTTTCATAAATGGATATCCAGTTTTACAAGCAGCAGTTGTTAAACTCTCAACAAAATAGGAATAGCAGGGAAACCTCTGAGCATAATTAAGGCATAAACACAAAACCAGTGACCAATATTATTATCAGTGGAAAAAAACTAAAACATTCCCTTCAAGAATGAGAACCAGACAAGGATGCCCTTTGTCACTACTCTTCTTCTTCCTCTTCTTTTTGTTGGAGTCCTAGATAGAACAATAAGGGAAGAATGGGACATAAAAGACATCAAAACTAGTAAAGAAAAAGTAAACTTTACTCGATGTGTAGATTATATGATCCTATATAGAGAAAATTCCAGAGACTCAACAAAAAGCTACTGGAAATAAAAGAAGGATTCAGTAAAATGTCAGGGTACAAGATCAGCATATACAAATTGGATGCCTCTATATTAACAAAGAGAACTCTGAAAAGGAAATCAGGAAAACAATACCATTTACAATAGCTCTGTGCAGTGTAGTAAATTACTTCGTGTGGCTTTTCTACCCACAAGTCTTTGTAAACTCCGAGGTGGAATTTGCCATGAGCAACCGAGGAGCTCCTGATTGCTAAAGTTATCTACCTGGGGTATTTCTGTTGAGCAGTGGCTCAAAGCAATGTTCTGGGAATTTCGCTCTATCTCCCAGGTGCTTAGAATTCTGATGTTATGATTGGTTAATTTGGCCACTCGGCCGGGCTCAAAAGGAGGCCTCCTAGAAGCAGAAGAACTCTCTCTGACCACTGGCTGAGAAAGATGTGCTACTGAGAAAAAAGCGCTCCTGAGATACACATGTTCCTGAGAGACACACGCTGATGGGAAAAAGATACAAGAGATATGTATTGCTGAGAGAGACACCAAGACATGGGCAGTGGTGGGAGAGAGACAGAGAGACTGTTGGCTGAGAGATGTCAGGCTGAGAGAGACTGAATGTTGTTCCTGAACTTGTTCCTAAACTGGTGCTTCCCTATTAAACCCCGTAATCCACGAGTTCTGTGTGGCCACTGCAGTGAATTACTGAACCCAGGAGAGAGGTGGTGGGTGCTTTGGGAGGAACGGTTGGTGAGAGGGCTGGAGGGAGGTGGCATGTCTGGCCTTGCAGGAATAAGCCTTGGGCTTTTGATGGTGATTCTGTCTTTATCCTGTGAGATTAGAGAAGGTGAGAAGTTGTGGCCTCATTTCCCCTTTAGCACTCTGAAAACATGAAATATTTAGTAATAAATCTAACCAAAGATCCTGAAGACTTATGCAAAGAAAACTACAAAACGCTACAGCAAGAAATCAGGAGACAGTGGCATTCTGGCAGGATGATGGAATAGGGAGACAAGCTACACTTTGCAACAAAACAATAGATAAATCAATTGAAACCAATACAGAAAATGAAGGAAAGTATAAAGAAGTGGATTAAACACCAACTACTAGAGGAACTGAAAGAAACACTGAGTAAGGAGACAAATGGAGCTGCAGACTGCTGACTGTCTTGAAGGTACAGCCATTTTGAATATTTCCTGATAGCAACGTAGGAATCCACTCTGCTCACCAAGGCTGCATGGGCAATGACTGCATTGGTGCCTGATGACCAGAAAGGAGAACAGTGAGGAAGGGAACAGGCAGACCTCTGGACTGCCCATGGCTGTCCTCAGGTGCAGCCATTTTGGATTTTTGCATGCAGCCAACACAGCCATTTTGAGTGTATGCCTGGTATGTTATTGCTTGGACTGTGACCTGAAAGTGGGCTCCACCTGCTGAGGAAAACAGGGCAACTGCACTGGACACTGACAATTAAGAGGTGCAGTATTTTCCTTGTTACACTTAAGCACCATGCTGACTTGGTGGACAGGGGTGTGGCCATCCCCCTGCCTCCACTTACCTTCTTGATGTATGGGGATTCCATCCAGTGTGTGCCCTGGCAGCCTAGGTGCCATGCCCTGGCCCTCACAGTTTTCTTTCTGTTTCTTTGTTTTTAAGTTATTCTTTTTATATTCCTCCTTTCTTCCTTTTTCTTTTCTTTCTTTTTTTTTTTTTTAATTTTCCCTTTCCAATCCTTGGTTCTTATATATTTATTTATTTCCCTCTTCCCTTTTCCTGGTTCTCTTTATTTTCCTTTCATTCATTTGGTTCTTCCC
>NW_006921705.1:415311-418486 GCF_000298275.1 Orycteropus afer afer | reverse complement strand
TTTTTTTTATTTATTTATGTTTTTTAGGTCTGAGTGGGAGACAGTAACCATTCCCACACAGCTCAACCATACATGCACCACCTGCAGCCTACCCACTGAGTGAAGGCACTGCTTGCTTTTGTATCAGTTGACCAATGATAGACAGTAGCCAACACAACGTAAACTCAGCTTAATTCCTCTTTACAAGCAGCTAACAGAAATCTGTGCACACACTGTCATTCTCTTTTACAGCCACCAGGAGACAGGTGGTGAGTGCCTAAGTGCTAACAAAGAGTGAATGGAGGAGTACAGTATCCTGCTCACACAGATACATAAAACCAAAATAAGGGAATTTTTATTTATTTTATTTTTTGGCATGAATCACACCAACATACAACCACAAATTAACCATCAATGCAATACTACCACGAAGTCTTAGAGATAATAGACCATCACAGTCCACACAGGGAGGCAAGATAAAGTAGTAGAAACAAGGGACCAGGATACAAACCTAGAAAACATGCCTAAGGAAGCAGCATTGGAACTCCTTGATAATGAATTCAAAATAATTATATTTTGGTACCATCAATGGGGCTGAGACAGATCAAGGAACACACAAAGAAGATTAAGGGAAACACTAACAAAATTATGAAAAACATAGACAAAATTCTAGAATAATTTAGGAAAACAATAGAACAAATTCACAAAATAAACAAAAAATTAGAAATGATATGAAAATAAGAAATAAAAATCCAGAAAATTAATACTAAAATTTCAGATGTAGATAACACATTGAATGGGCAAAGGAGTAGAATTGAATCAATGGTTGACAGAATTAATGAGAGAGAAGACACATACTTCAATATTACTTTGTTAGGGGATCAATCAGACAAAAGATTCAAACATAATGAAGAAATCCAAAGATTCATTTGGGATACAAACAAGAGGAATAAGTAACGTGTAATCAGAATTCCAGAACAGGAAGAAACAGATAAAACCACAGAAAAAATTGTTGAAGACTTGTTGGAAGATGAATGTCCCTAATATCTTGGAAGATGATAATATATTCATTCAAGAAATTTAATGAACCCCAGACAGCATAAACCCAAAAGAAAATCACCAAGACATATCATCATTAAACTCTCCAAAATCAAAGCAAATAAAGAATCCTGAAAACAGCACAGGAAAAAATAAAAGTTACCTACAAAGGGCAACCGATAAGACTAAGAATTGATTTCTTGGCAGAAATGATGCAGGTGAGAAGGCAATGGCATGATACATATAAAACTCTGAAAGAAAGAAAAAAAAATTCCAACCAGGAATTATATAGCCAGCAAAACTGTCTCTCAAATATGAGAGTGCAAGTAGGAGATTTCCAGATAAGCAGAAATTAAGAGAATTTGTTAAAAGCAGACCAATATTACAAAAGATACTAAAGGGTCTCCTTTAGACAGAGAATCAACCACAGCAACCAACAACTGGTAATTTACATGAACAATGATGTAACACAGAAACCAAGCCAGTTTTAGAAGTATCCAAAGTGAAATAAGCCTACAAGACTGTAAACAGGGAACCAGGGATATCAACTGGCAAATGAGGACAACCATAAACCAAAAAAAAAGAATAAACAGCACAGTTACAGAACTTCTAATTGGTGAAGAAGTGAAGAAAATGTGAGATAGAAAAGATCGTTTTAAATTAGGGAAGAAAATAAATCACAAGGTAACCTCAAAGAAAAATAATAAACATTCATATCAAAGTAAAAAGAGGTCAAGCACAAATATTTAGCAAATATTAAAACAATAGAAATGAAGGAAACAATAATATACTTTATAAAAAAAAAAAATGACCTCAGAACAGAAAATTATATGGAACAAAGAAATCAGCAACACCAAAAAAAAATAAATAAATAAAAATAAAATGACAACAAATTCATACTTGTCGATAATTACACTGAATGTCAATGGATTATATACACCACTCAAGTGGCAAAGAGTTTCAGGCTGCATAAGAAAACATGACCCATTAATATACTGTCTACAAGACACTCAGTTCAGACACAAAGAGAGAAATAGACCAAAAATCAAAGGTTCAAAATATCTACATCAAGCCAATAGCAACCAAAAAAGGGCAAGAGTGGCAATATTAATTTCTGATACAGATTTTAACACAAAAATGACCATAACAGTAAGGAAGGACATTTTATAATGATTAAAGGATCAACCGAACAAGAGGATATAACCATAATAAATATCCACACAATGAATGGAAGAGCCCCAAAATACATGAATCAGACATTAACAAAATTGAAAAGATTAATAGATGACTCCACAGTAGTAGGAGACTTTAATACACCATTGTCAATAAAAGATAGAACAACTTAAAAGAAAATCATCAAAGATGCAAAAGAGCTAAACAATATGATCAACCGACTTGACGTTAGAACTATTTATAGAGCGCTTCACCTAATAACACCAGAATATACATTCTTTTCCAGCACACATGGAACATTCTCCAAGACAGAATATATGTGAGTCCACAAAGTAAACCTCAATAAATTTAAAAGTGATGAAATACTCCAAAGCATCTTCTTATATCACTAGGCTATAAAATTAGAAATCAACACTGAGACCAACAGAAAAAGAGAAAACATAGGGAAATTGAATAACACACTCCTCAAAAATGACTGGGTAGAGTTCTGGTAAGATGGTGGAATAGGCAAACAGACTACACAGACCCTCTTCAACAAAGAAAAAGGGAACTAATTAACACGGATACAGAAGATAATCTTGGAGCCCTGAACTTTGAAGGGAAGGATACAGAAGTGGACTAAATTCCAACTAGTAGAAGAAACTGCATGAAAACACTGAAAAAGGAGATATACAGAGCAGCAGTCTATCAGTGATCCTGATGGCATGGACTTCTTGGATATTGTCAAGTGGTGTAAGGACCTAAGAATTAAAGTAAAAATCAGCCCTGCAAGCCAGGGGCTGCACAGAGGACTGCCCTGATGGGTGGTGAGTAAAAGGGGAAGCAGCAAAAAGGAAGGTGGGCTGAGCTGTGGCGTTTGCCTGTCTAGAGGGTGCAGCCATTTTGAATGTTTACAAGCAGTTCAACCACTTTGGATATTTAAAGTGACAGCATTCTCCCAGATTCCAGGGACTTAAGAATAGGCTCCACTTGCAGGGAACCACAA
>NW_006921705.1:411387-412725 GCF_000298275.1 Orycteropus afer afer | reverse complement strand
AGAAATAGATAACACATTGAATGAGCAAAGGAGTAAAATTGAATCAATGGAAGACAGAATTAATGAGACTGAAGTCAAATACATGAATACTTCTTTGGAAAAGGATCAATCAGAAGAAAGATCAAAACAAATTGAAGAAAGCCTAAGGTTCATGTGGGATACCATCAAAAGGAATAACCTATGTGTAATGAGAATTCCAGAACAGAAAGAAAAAAAGAAAACCACTGAGAGAAATGTCCAAGATATGTTGGAAAAGAACTTCCCTGATATAATGAAAGATGGGAATATATCCATTCAGGAAGTCCAATGAACCCCAAACAAGATAGACCCCAAAAGAAAATCACAAAGAAATATCATCATCAAACTCATCAAAACCAAAGACAAAGAAAGAATTCCTCAAAGCAGCATGGAAAAAACAAAAAGTTACAAACAAAGGCCAACCAATAAGTATAAGTTCTGATTTCTCAGTAGACACCATGCAAGTGAGAAGGCAATGAGATAGTATATAGAAAACCATGAAAGAGAAATATTTCCAACCAAGATTTATATACACAGCCAAAGTGTCCCTCAAATATGATGATGAAATAAGGAGATTTTCAGATAAGCAGAAATTAAGGGAATTTTTAAAATCCAGACCAACTTTACAAGAGATGTTAAAGAAAGTCCTTTCAACAGAGAACCAATAATAGCAAACAACAAGAGATCATTAATACACAAGATGGCATAACCCAGAAAGCGACACAGCTATGTAAGTATCCAAAGTAAAATAAGCTTACTAGATTGTAAACAGGGAACCAGAGACATCAATTGGCAAATGAAGACAACTACAAATCAAAGAGAGGGAAAAACAGTGTAGTTACAGTACTTCTAAACAACGAGGAAATCAAGAGAGGCACAAAATAGAATGGACTGTTTTAAACTTGGGGAGAAAATTAAAAATCACAGGGTAACCTCAATAATGATTAAAAAAATTATAAACCTTCACATCAAAATAAAAAAAGAGGACAAGCACAGCTATTTAGCAAATACTAAAACAACAGCATAAAAGGAAATGATAACACAATTCATAAACATAATGAGCTCAGCACAGAAAATTATATGGAACAAAGAAACCAGGGACACTGGATAAAAAACATAATCCATCAATATGCTGTCTATACAAGAGACACATCTTAGAGACAAAGACAAAAATAGACTAAAAATCAAAGGTTGGAAAAATATAATCAAGCATATGGCAATTAAAAAAGAGCAGGAGTGGCAATATTAATTTCTGATCAAACTGACTTTAAGACAAAAACCACCATATGAGACAAGGAAGGATGTTATATTATATATATA
>NW_006921705.1:407815-408382 GCF_000298275.1 Orycteropus afer afer | reverse complement strand
CAACCTACATGGAAAGCACTATGGCAATTCCTTAAAAAGTTAGAATTGGAAATACCATTTGACCCAGCCATTTCATTACTAGGTATATATCCTAAAGAAGTGAGAGGCAGGACATGAACAGATATATGCAGACCCAGGTTCATCACAGCACTATTCACAATAGCAAAGAGATGGAAATAATTTCAGTGCCCACTGATCGATGAATGGATAAACAAATTGTGGTACATACACAGTAGAATTCTACACAACCTGAACAGATAGTGTAGAATCTGAAAAACAGTGTATAACATGGATGAACTTGGAGGACATCATGCTGAGTGAAATAAGTCAATTACAGAAGGACAAATATTGTATCCGTCCACTATTGTAAAAAGGCAAGAAAAGCTTTATATGTGGAAAGAAACTTTCTTTGTTGGTTACCAGGGGAGCAGAAGCAGAGGCTAAATTCCTAAATAGACTGAAATATATGTATGTATGTATGTGTATGTGTATGTGTATATATATATATATATATAAAAGCTCTGGTAACATAGTGCCTAAGGCACTTGACTGCTAACCAGAAGGCTG
>NW_006921705.1:389972-407065 GCF_000298275.1 Orycteropus afer afer | reverse complement strand
AGATCTACAGCCTTGGAAACTGTGGTGACAGTTCTATTCCATGTTACAGAGTAGCTGTGCATTGACTCACCAGCAGTGGCTCAGGTTGCGGTTCATGCATGGCAGGACCATGCCTTTCCCTCCATATCCTCAGTGTACATCTTTGTGCTCAGGTGTCAGCAGCTACTCAGTGAAGCAATATTTCCTAAAGTTGGGATTATAGATTAATGCAGTACTCACAGAGTCCTCCATGTTATTGTTAAATACATCTCTTGCTATACAATTTCATTTGCTAACACAAAAAATTTTATAGCACTTTTAGACCTGTTAGGATTTTGTAACTTAAACATACTTGTCACTCATTTCAAAGGCATTATCACATTCACATAAGTTGTTTAGAATGGAAAAGCAGAAGGTGGCTAGAGTAGGTGAGCCCTAAACTAATTGTATTTCTTGTTAGAATCTTTACGAAAAAATAAAGGATTAACAGCTTAGAGGATAATTAAATAAGGGAGCTCTAGAGGTGTAGTGCCTAAGGTGTTTAACAGCTAACCAGAAGGCTGAAGGTTCAAACCCACCAGCCACTCCTCGGAATGAAGGTTACTTTCATAGTGATGCTGCCTCAGAAACCCAAGGAGGGGTCTCTTTGAGTTGGATTCCACTCGATGGCAGTGAGTTTTCATTTATGGTATAAACTTGTATTATACATATCTAAACATATGGGTCTTCATACTTCAATTACATGCATGGCAGATGTTACAGAAATATCATGTGCATTCTTGCTTTGGGATGGTTTTTAAATTCCATAAACCATTAACACCATTCATTCTCTCTCTCTCTCTCTCTCTTTTATCTAATAATGAATTCTCTGCAATAATTACTTTCAGAAACTTTCTTGGCAACAGAAACCAAATCAAACTATGGCACTATTATGGTTCAAATCTATTTACATAATACTTAATAAATTACTAGGAAGCTTGAAGGCTGAAACACAGAGGTGCAATTAAGATATCACAGACTCTGACTGCTCTACAATTTAAAGAAATGAAAAAATAAAATCTTCTCTCTTCTTTTAGTTGTCTTTCTTCTTCATCTAGAAATTGTGCCAACATTGTCAAACAGGTATTATTATTATTCATGGGTAAAATTATACACTGAAATGTATATGGGGTTTTATAATTATTTCTTGAAATGGTGATTGCTGTGTTTACATACAATTTCAAAATTTTTAAATTGATGTTCATATTCTTCCACTAAAGAAAACATAAAATCATAGCAATAGACAAGGTCTGTTAGTCCCATATTCACTTGCATAGTCTTACTTTTCAAAGGTGGCTATGTAAAGTGGAAAATATAAATATCTCATATCTTTAATAAAACATGTGCTTATATCATAAAATCAATTTTATTTTCTCCTTTTTATGTAGCAAGTAACCTTGTAAGTAAATAATGATAACATAGAATTTTATAGGACAATTACAAAATAATTGTGTCATTCTTTAGGCACGAGTCTTCAAACTAAACCTGCAAATTTCTAATATTTTTGTTCAGATGAAACTTCTGGAGACAATGAATTTATGACTTTGAATCCACCACCATTATGCTCTAACTAAGTGAAAATTTAACCAAATTTCTTAAAAAGGCAAATTTACAATGATTTCCAAAAACTGCTAGTCATCTATACACACTTTTACTTCCACTTCATTCCATCACCCAAATTTTCTGTTTCCACTGAGATCTGAAGTCCCTTTCAAATACTTGCATCTAGGTTCTTCCTTCATTAGTACCTGTCTACTCCCATACTTCAAACTCTCTTTAGTCTCATAGTTGTTCCTTCATCTATATCAGCTGTCATCCCATGAGGTATTATCTTTCCTCTCTCTTAGGGGTCTGTAAACTATGGCTGACAGACCAAATCCAGCGTGATGCCTGTTTTTTGTAAATACATATTATTGGAGTACAATAATGCCCATTCATTTATAGATTTTCTAAGGCTATTTTTGCTTTATACAAGACAGAATTGAGTAGCCATAACAAACACCATACTATGCCTAAAGCCTAAAACATTTACTGTTTAATTCCTTCAAAAAAAATTGCTAATTCCCGAGTTCTTCAGGATTAATTTATGTATATATAAATTTATTATATATATATATATATATAGTTGTTGTTGTTCTCTATGTGTACTTCTGGTGGCATAATGCCCAAGGCATTTGACTGATAATCAGAAGGTTGGCGGTTCAAACCCACCAGCCACTCCTCGGAAAGAAGATTGGGCAATCAACTTCCGTAGAGATACTGCCCTGGAAACCCAAGGAGAGGTCTTTATGAGTTGGATCTGACTTGACGGCAATGAATTTGGTTTTGATAATATGATTTTTAAAAAATGGATACAAAAATGATGAGATAAAAATATATCTCCAAGGGAAATAGTTTTTTGTAATTATTTGAGAGGTGGGAGAAGGGAGAAAGGGGAAGCAATGTTGAGATTTCAACACAACAAATTTATTTTGAATACATGTTGTTGTTGTTATGTGCCATCGAGTCGGACCCGACTCATAGCGACCACTCCTTGGGTTGCCGAGGCAGTATCACTACAGAAGTAGATTGTCCCATCTTCCTTCCGAGGAGTTGCTGGTGGGTTTGAACCACCAGCCCTCTGGTTAGCGGCCCAGTGCCTTAGGCACTATGCTACCATATATTTTCTTAAAAAAATGAACAAAAAGATTTTGAGTTGAAAGTAACTTTTGTCTGTTTCATATTTATGTTGAGAATTGGCAATTAGAAGTGTACTTAGAAGTTTACATATTGCAATTGATAGAGCCATACTGAAAGTCCAGGACTGTCTCATTCCAAAGTGTGTATTAAACATATTTTCAGGAGCATAGAACACATTTATTTCCTTCCCCTAACTAGAGTGCTGAAACCTGATACTCTCAAGTTCAGTTGTGATCCAAGTGCCAACTTTGATGCACAAGCTCTGCTAGGAAACAGATATTTTGTCCTCTAATATATAGGATAAGGCAGTCTCTCATTCTGTCATAGGGCTGCTATGAGTTGAAGCCAATTTGATGGCACCTAACAACAACTTAGGATAGCCATAACCCATATCCAGTCTAAATTATATGTGGCATTTAAAATTCCACTAGATTAATTGCCAGACAATGGCTTGCCTATTTCAACTTTGCTTGTTGAAGTCACAGCACATATCATAATGAGAAGATATTAGGTGACAAAGAATAATAAAAAAAAAAAAAATTCCATGAAATCAATTTTGACTTATAGTGACCCTTATTGGGATTCCAAGGCTGTAAACCTTTATGGAAGCAAATTGCCTGATCTTTATTCAGCGGTGCAGCTGGTGGGCTCAAACCACTGACCTTTGGGTTAACAGCAAAATGCCTTAAACACTACCACCAGAGCTCCTTTTATGACGATGAATGGGTTTTCTAAACTAACACTTTGTCTCTATAAGTGTACATAAATAATATATTTATATAAATAATGAAGTAATAGCAGTAACTTTCAAAGTTTAAAATTTTTAATGACACATATTGTATTTACATATACTTAAAATGAAATGTGGTTAAAAACATAGATTGTTGTTGTTGTTGTTATGTGCCGTCAAGTCGGCCCCGACTCATAGCGACCCCTCCTTGGGTTTCTGAGGCAGTATCACTACGGAAATAAGAGATGTTCTTAATTACCACAAAATCATTTTTAAAGTGTTATATTACAAAATTCTATTTTACTAAAGAAGATATTGTCTTAGTAAATCAGCAAAGAATGAATCTAGTGGTGTAGTGGGTAAGGCATTTTGGCTGCTAACCAGAAGGTGCGAAGTTCAAACCAACCAGCTGCTCCATGGGAGGAAGATGAGACAACCTACTTACATAAAGATTTACAGCCTTGGAAACCCAATGGGGGTCTATATGAGTCAGAATCAACTCAATGGCCATGGGTTATGTAAAAGCTAACACTATTTTATAATATTTCTTCTTGTTTCTTTATTTAAAGATGGGAATTTTAAAAGTTATTAGGATTAGTCTATCCTTATCCTTACTTAGCCATGAGTCAACACTATTTGGTCACTATGGTACCAACATATATGGACTATTTAGCATGTTGTTGCTGTTGTTATGTGCCATTGAGTCAGATCCAACTCATAGCGACCCCTCCTTGGGTTTCCAAGGCAGTATCACTATGGAAGTAGATTGGCCAACCTTCCTTCCAAGGAGTGGCTGGTAGGTTTGAACCACCAGCCTTCTAATTAGCAGTAAAGTGCCTTAGGCACTATGCTACCAGGGCTCCTGACTATTTAGCATATACCATATAAACTTGTTCTTTTGTGGGACAAAATTCTATTTTAGGAATTTCATATAGTTCAAAATAGTAAAACTCTCAAATAAAATTAGAGTTAGTTAGTATTATTAGAAAAGTTGTTTAGATGAGGGCACTAAAACTTGATTGGGAATGTAATATACTCAAGGACAAACAGAGTGTTGGAGCCAGGAAGAGAACCCAAGTCTGTCTGATGCTTAACCATACTATCACTAATTAGATGGAGCATAATTCCATGCTAGAAAAAGCCCCATACTGAGGGCTATAAGTCCTGAATTTTTGTTACAGTTCTGTTGCTGGCCAAGTGATCATTAATATAGGCCATTTGATTTCTATGATTTTCAGTTCCCTCAACTATTATCTATGAGTGATTATACTTGTGCTCTCCACTTCATATACATATGAAACTGCACTGGAATCTTCAGTATAAAACATGTATCTTGTGTAGACAGAGTGGATGAAATGAAAGGGATGGAGAAGGAATGTGGCAAATGGAAAACCAGTACTAAAGAGAAGAACATAACATTTCAAAGTTAGCAAAATCCCTTTTAGGAGAATACAAACAAAACTTAAAATAGTGGTATTTATATAACAATCTATTTATTTGTGATTTGAAGAGTACAGGGCTTGAACTCTTCCTTCAGTTCAATATGAAAGAGTGTTTCAAAGACGTGAGTCAGGTAGGATAAAAGGTTTGTTCCTCCACTTCAATAGAGCAGATTTAGAGCAGTGATATAGTAGCAGATAGCATTTCAGAAGAAAATCAGGAACCCTGGAAAGTAAAGTAAGCAATTCTGATTATCAAGAAGGGGGAAAGAAATCAGTATAGAAGCTGTCACATAGAGATAAAGGAGGATGGCAGAAGAGTAGGTGATCTCTCAACAGTGAGGAGGGAAATATGAGAAAATGCAAAGATAAAAATGAGGCAATATACTTAATTGAGTGAGTACTCCATGGGATCCAACTATTGGAAATGCCTTAAGTTAAATAAATAAGGAGGGAAAATTTATTATAAAGTTATAAATGTGTCATATAAAATTCTAGGATTCAAACTCAAACAAATGTGACCTGGAAAAAGAAATGCATACAAAAGTACTTTAAGAAGAAAGAGTAAAAGAAAAAGAAAAAAAATTAATAGAGATAAACATCTAAAACAAAGTAACAAAGCAGAGAAACTACCACACAATTTTCTCACAAGAGTTAATGTAAGTCAGAGGCATTATTATGTTTGTTATGAATCAAACATTTAAATATTGAAAATGGAAATAAACACCAGGAAGATTACAAATTGAAGGTAAACTCAGTGAGGACAATGAAGAAAAAGATAATACTATTTCAGAAATTATGTCTAAAGTATGAAGTTGCCAACTAAATGTGCAAAAATTTATATAGAAGGTAAAAATGAACAAAACCAAGGTCATGAAGATGAAGCATATATAGAGATAAAGTGAATCAGAGAAAATGACAGTTAAAATCATAATAGCAATCTTACAAACATACAGAAGATCTCAGTGACACAGTCAACCAACTCGATCTCATGGAAACATACAGAGCACTCCACTCAATGAAAACACAATACATGTTCTTCTCCAGTGCACATGGAATATTCTCTAGAACAGATCATATGTTAGGCCACAAAACAAGCCTCAATAAGTTTAAAAACATTGAAATACTACATAGCATCTTCTCAGATCAATTGCTACAAAATCAGAAATCAGTAAGAAGACCAAGGGGAAAGAATTAAAAGCATGAAAACTGAATAATACACTGCTCAATAACTACTGGCTAACAGAAGTAATAAAATCTGGGAAAAAATGAAAAATAAAAAATCCTAGGAACAACTGAGAATGAAAATATAACTTATCAAAGCCTTTGGGACACAGTAAAAGTGGTTAATTTATAACAGTAAATGCACACATCAAAAAAGAAGAAAGAATCAAAATGAACACTTTAACTCAACAACTCCAACAATTAGAAAAAGAGTAACAGAAGAAACATACTATCTCCAGAAAAAGGAAATAATGAAGATCATAGTAGAAATAAATGAAGCAGAAAACAAAAGAAGAAAGAAAGAAAATCAACAAGACTAGAAGCTGGTTATATGAAAACATTGACAAACCCCTGGCAAATTTAACAAAGGAAAAAAAAAGGAAGATGTAAATAACATGAACAATAAATGAAATGGGTGACATCATAACAGTACCAACTGAAATAAAAAAATAATAACAGAATGTTATGAAGAATTGTACTCCAAATACAATTTGAAAACCTAGAAGAGATGGACAAATTTCCAGAAAAACAAGACTTACCTAGGTAAAGCAATCTGAGATAGAATACTTGAACAGATCCATAACAACAGAAGAACTTGAGTAGGTCATTAAAAAAAAAAAAGAAGAAGAAAAACTTCTTACAAAAAAGTCATGGCTCAGACACCTTTACTGGAGAATTTTATCAAATGGTGAGAGATGATGACCTGATACTATACTATTCAAACTATTCCATAACATAGAAAATGATTAAATACTCCCAAAATCATTCTATGAAGCAAGCATAACCCTTATACCAAAACCAGGTAAAGACACCACTAAAAAGGAAAACTACTAACCAATATCCCTTATGAAAATAGAAGAAGTAAAGCTATGTGTCTTTGCAGATGACATGATCCTATACATAGAAAACCTGAGAGATTCAGCAAGAATACTACTGGAACTAATAGAAAGATTCAGTATTGTGGCAGGATACAAGATCAATATAGAAAAATCAGTTGGGTTCCTTTACACTACCATAGAGGTCTCTGAAAAGGAAATAAGGAAAACAATATCATTTACAATAGCTACCAAAAATATAAAATACTCAGGAATAAATCCTATCAGAGATACAAAAGACCTATACAAAGAAAACTACAAAACACTACTACAAGAAACTACAAGAGACCTACATAAATGGAAGAACATACCATGTTCATGGATAGGAATGCTGAATATTGTGAAAATGTCAATACTACCCATTCTATGGGGAGCTCTGGTAGCATAGTGGCTAAATCACTTGACTGCTAACCAGAAGGCTGGCGGTTCAAACCCACCAGCCACTCCTCGGAAGGAAGGTTGGGCAATCCTACTTCCGTAGTGATACTGCCTCGGAAACCCAAGGAGGGGTCACTATGAGTCGGGGCCGACTCGATGGCACATAACAACAACAACAACCCATTCTATACATTCAAAACAATCCTAGTCCCGATTCCATCAGTATTCTGTAAGGACATGGAAAAACTAATTATTACCTTTACATGAAAAGGAAACAGAACTCAGATAAGCAAAACACTACTGAAGAAGAAAAACAAAGGAGGAGGTCTCACCGACCCCGATCTCAAAACCTACTATACAATCACAGTAGTCAAAACAGTGTGGTATTAGTACAGTGAAAGACAAATGGAGAAGTGGAATAAATTGAGAGTTCATAAACAGACCCATCCATCAAAGGACAATTGATCTTTGACATAGGTGGGCACTGGGTTTGGGGATGTTTCACTTGGGGGCAGCTCTATTTTAAGGTGCAAAGCAGTTGGGAACAAATAAGGGAAATGAATTTGTCGGCCAGTTTGCCATCCTGTAGTGGCTTACGTGTTGCTGTGAGGCTGGAGGCTATGCTACCGGTGTTGCAAAATGCCAGCAAGTTTGCCCATGGTGGACAAGTTTCAAAGGAGCTTCCAGGTAAAGACAGACTCGGAAGAAGGAAGAGGTCACCTACTTCTCAAACAATTGGCCAGTGAAAACCTATGAGTAGCAGTGAAACACTGTCTGATATATTACTGGAAAACTTTATGAAAAGCCCTGAAACACTGCCTGATATAGTGCCGGAAGATGAGCTCATCAGGTCAGAAGGCACTCAAAATTTGACTGGGAAAGAGCTGACTCCTCAGAGTAGAGCCAACCTTATTGATACAGATAGAGTAAAGATTTCAAGACCTCTATTGGCTGAGGTGGCATGAGTCAAAATGAGTAGAAACAGATGTAAACATCCATTAATAACTGGAACATGTAATGTATGAAATATGAATCTAGGAAAATTGGAAGTTGTCAAAAATGAAATGGAACTCATAAAAATTGATATCCTAGGCATCAGTGAGCTGGAATGGACTGGTTTTGGCCATTTTCAATCAGACAACCATATGATCTACTATGCCCGGAATGACAATTTGAAGAGGAGTGGTGTGGCATTCATCATCACAAAGAGTATTTCAAGATCTGTCCTGAAGTACAACACTGTCAGTTATAGGATAATATCCATACATTTACAAGGAAGACCAGTTAATACTACTGTTATTCAAATCTGTGTACCCACCACCAAAACCAAAGATAAGGAAATTGAAGATTTCTACCAACTTCTGCAGTCTGAAATTGACCAAACACTCAATGAAGATGTTTGATTATGGCTGGTGACTGGAATGCAAAAGATTGAAAAAAAAAGAAGAGCTACTGGTAGTTGGAAAATAAGGCGTTGGTGATAGAAATAGTGCTGGAGATTGCATGATAGAATTTTGCAAGACTTATTCATTGCAAATACCTTTTTAAACAACATAAATTGCAGGTATACACATGGAATTCACCAGATGGAGCACACAGGAGTCAGATTGACTACATCTCTGGCAAGGGGTGAAGGAGAAGCTCAATATCTTCAGCCAAAACAAGGCCAGGAGCTGATTGTGGAACAGACAATCAGCTGCTCAAATGCATGTTCAAGTTGAAGTTGAAGACAATTAAAACAAGTCCACCAGAGCCAAAATATGACCTTGATTATATCCATCTTGAATTTAGAGACCATACCATCTAAAGAACGGATTTGATGCATTGAACATGAATGACTGAAAACCAGAGGAACTGTGGGATAACATCAAGTATATCATACATGAAGAAAGCAAGAGGCCATTAAAAAGACACGAGGGGAAGAAAAGACCAAAGTGGATGTCAGAAGAAATCCTGAAACTTGCCCTTGAATGGAGAGTAGCTAAAACAAATGGAAGAAATGACAAGATAAAAGAGCTGAACAGATTTCAAAGAGCAGTTTGAGATGTCAATTATTATAATGAAGTGTGCAAGACCTGGAGTTAGAAAATCAAAAGGGAAAAACACACTCAGCATTTCTTAAGCTGAAAGAACTGAGGAAAAAAATTAAGCCTCAAATTGTATATTGAAAGACTCTGGGCAAAATATTGAATGATGCAGGAAATATCAGAAGAAAATGGAAGGAATACACAGAGTCACTATACCAAAAAGAATTGGTTGATGTTTATCCACTTCAGGAGGTGGCATATGATCAAGAACCAATGTCTGTTTTCTAGGAAGCCTTTCATTTGTCTGATTATTTCCTCTTGGTATCTTTTATCCTGTTCCTTTATTCCCTATACTTTCCAAAAATTGGGAGATAGATCTAAGGACTTGATTAGATACAGATGAAACATTTTCAGAAAAAATATTTCTTAAATGATGTTATACTATTAATAATGTGCTAGGGTAAAATTACCACAAGTTACAGCAGTGAAGAAAAGAGATTTTATTCAGCATATGAAACAAAAAGAAAACAAATGTGGGAAATGGAGGGACATATCATCAGAACAACGTCTACCAAAGTTAGAAGAATATTACAAAGTGAATGGCATATATGAGAGTACAATTGAGTAAAGGCTTTTCCTTTACATATATTTGCTAAAATCTATTTAATCACTTTGCTTGTTTTTCAAATGATTATTGGGAGAAGTTTTCAATAAGGACAGTCAGAAGAGTCTTCATTGCTCGAACAACACTTTACTATTTACCAAATACTGAAGGAGCTCTGGTGGTATGGCAGTGAAGGCATTTGACTGCTAACCTAAATGTTGGTGATTTGAACCCACCAGCTGCTCCACAGAAGAAAGATTGCTATTGTTGTTGTTAGGTGCCTACTTCTACATCTGTAGAAAGAGATGATAGAAAAGTTCATTATCATCAGTCACAACAAGGTCAGACACCGATGGGGAACAGACAATCATTTGCTTATATGCAAGTTCAAGTTGAAGCTGAAAAAAATTAAAACTAGTCCAAGAGAGCCAAAATACAATTTTAAGTATATCCTATCTGAATTTAGGGACTGTCGCAAAAATAGATTTGACACATTGAACATTTATGACCAAAGACTGGATAAGATGCGGAATGAAATCAAGGACATCATATTTGAAGAAAGAAAAAGTTCATTAAAAGACAGAAGAGAAAGAAAGACCACAACTGATGTCAGAATACACTCTGAAACCTGCTCTTGAATGCAGAGTAACTAAAGTGAAAGGAAGAAATTAGGAAGTAAAAGATCTGAAGAGAAGATTTTAAAGGGTGTCTTGAGATGATAAAGTAATGTATGAAATGTGCCAAGATTTGGAGATAGAAAACAAAATGGGAAGAAGACCCTTACCCTTGGCATTTCTAAGCTGAAAGAACTTAAGAAAAAATTAAAGTCTCAAGTGAAAATATTAAAGGATTCTATGGGCAAAATAATGAATGACACATGAAGCATCAAAAGAAGATTGAAGGAATACATTAAGTCATTGTCCCAAAAATAATTTGTTGATACTAAACCATTCCAGGAGGTAGCATATGATGAAGAACTAATGGTAATGAAGGAAGAAGTCCAAGGTGCATTGAGAAAGCACTGGTGAAAAACATGGATCCTGCAATTGACAGAATACCATTTGAGATATTTCAACAAATGGATGTGACAATGGAAGGGCTCACTTGTCTATGCCAAGAAATTTGGAAGACAGCTACTGGGACAATCAACTAGAAGAGATCTGTATATGTGCCCATTCCAAAGAAACATGATAATCAGAATACAGAAATTATTGAACAATATCATTAATATTACACACAAATGCAATTTTTCTGAAAATAATTTAAAAAAGGTTTGCAGCAGTGCACTGAGAGGGAGTCATCAGAAATTGAAGTCAGATTTAGAAGAGGATGGGGAATGAGGGATATCATTGCTGATGTCAGATGGATCTTGGATAAAAGTAAAGTAAAGCAGAAAGATGCTTTGTTATTGTTAGGTGCCATCGAGTTGTCTCTGACTCATAGTGACCCTATGCACAGCAGAATGAAACACTGGCTGGTCCTGTGCCAGCTTCACAATCTTTACTATATCTGAGGCCATCATTGCAGCCACTTTCTCTCCATCTCATTGAGGGCCTTCCCCTTCTTCAATGGCTCTCCACTTTACCAAGCATGATATTCTTCTCCAGGAAATGGTTCCTTCTAACAACATGACCAACGTAGGTGAGACGAAGTCTGGCCATTCTTGCTTGCAAGGAGCATTCCAGCTGCAATTCTTCCAGGACACACTTGTTAGTCCTTTTAGCAGACCATGATACTCTAAACATTCTTCAACAACACAACTCAAAAGCATCAACTCTTCTTTAATCTTCCTTATTCATTGCCCAGCTCTCACATACATAAGAGGCAATTGAAAATACCATGGCTTGGGTTAGGCGCACCTTCGTCTTCAAGGAGGTATTTTTGCTCTTCATCACTTGAAAGATGTCTTTTGCAGCAGATTTTTCCAATGCAATATGTCATCTGATGTCTTGACTGCTGCTTCTGTTGGTGTTGACTGTAGAGCCAAGTAATATGAAATCCTTGAGAACTTCAATGTTTTCTCCATCCACCATGAAGCTGTTTATTGGATCAGTTGTGAGGATTTTTGTTTTCTTTACATTGAGGTGTAATCCATACTGCAGACTGTAGTCTTCATTCTTCATCAGTAAGTGCTTCAAGTCATCCTCACTTTCAGTAAGCAAAGTTGTACCACCTGAGTATCACAGGTTGTTAATGAGTCTTCCTCCAATTCTGATGCCACATTCTTCTTCATATAATTCAGCTTCTTGGATTATTTGCTCATACAAGATGAATAAGTACGGTGAAAGGACATAACCCTGACACATTCCCTTCTTGATTTTGAACCATGCATGTCCCACTTGTTCTGTTCCAACAACAGCCTCCTGGTCTAAATACATGTTTCTCATGAGCACAATTAAGTGTTCTGGAATTCCCATTCTTCTCAATGTTATCCATAATTTGTTATGAGCCACACAATCAAATGCTTTTGCATAGTCAATAAAACACAAGTAAACATCATCCTGATATTCTTTGCTTTCAGCCAAGATCCATCTGACATCAGCAATGATAGTCCTCATTTAATGGCCTCTTCTGAATCCAGCTTGCATTTCTGGAAGCTCTCTGTCAATATACTGCTGCAACCATTTTTTAATTATCTTCAGTAAGATTTTATTTACATGTGATGTTAATGATACTGTTCAATAATTTCCACATTCTGTGGAATCACCTTTCTTTGGAATGCGTACAAATATGGATCTCTTCCAGTCAGTAGGCCAGGTAGCTCTCTTCCAAATCTCTTGGGTTAACTGAGTGAGTGCCTCCAGTGGGGCATCTGTTTGTTGAAACAATTCAATGGGTATTCTGTCAATTCCTGGTGCCTTGTTCTTCACCAATTTCTTCAGTGCAACTCCAATTTCTTCCTTCAATATCATTGATTCTTGATCATATGCCACCTCTTGAAATGGATAAACATCGATTAATTCTTTTTGGTACAGTGACTCTATGTATTCCTTCCATCTTCTTTTTATGTTTCCTCCATCATCCAATATTTTGCTCATAGTATTATGTTTTCCTGTATTTTATTGACTATGCAAAGGCATTTGACTGTGTGGATCATAAATCATAGATAACATTAGGAAGAATGGGAATTCCAGAATGTTTAATTATAATCATGAGAACTCTTTACATAGAACAAAAGGCAGTTGTTGGAAAAAAAAAAAAAAGGGGGCATACTGCATGGTTGAAAATCAGTAATGGTGTGAGTCAGGGTTCTGTCCTTTCACTATACTTGTTTAATCTCTGTACTAGCAAAAAGTCTGAGAAGCTGCAGTATATGAAAAATAACAAAGGACACTCATTAACAACCTGAGATATGCAGATGACACAATCTTGCTTGCTGAAAGTGAAGAAGACTCGATGCATTTATTGATGAATATCAAAAACTACAACCTTCAATATTAATTACACCTCAATATGAAGAAAACAAAAATCTTTACAACTGGATAAATAAACCACATCATAATCAGTGGAGAAGAGACTGAAGTAGTTAAGGATATTATTTCACTTGCATCCCAAATGAATGCCCATGGAAGCAGCAGTCAAGAAATCCAAGGATGTATTGTACTGAGCAAATCTGATGCAAAAGTCCTCTTTAAAGTGTTAAAATGCAAAGATGCCACTTTGAGAACAAAGGTGTGCCTGACCCAAGTCATGGTACTTTCAATAGCCTAATATGCATGTGAAATCTGGACAATAAGTAAGGAAGACTACAGAAGAATTGATATATTTGAATTGTTGTGTTGGTAAAGAATACTGAAAGCACCTTGAACTGTCAGAAGAACAAACAAATTTGTCTTGGAAGAAGTATATCCAGAATGTTCCTTAGAAGTGTGAATGGCAAGATTTCATTTCTTGTACTTTGGTTATATCATTAGAAGGGAACAATTTCTGGAAAAGGGTATCATGCTCCGTAAAGTAGAGGGTCAGCAGGAAAGGGGAACACCTTCAACAAGATGGATAGATGAATTGGTTGCAATGATGGTCTCAAGCGTTGCAATGATTGTGAGGATGGTGCAGTACTGTGCAATGGTTCATCTACACAGGGTTGATATGAGTCAATATAGACCTGACACCTAAGAACTACAATAATTGCATATATAATTTGATGTTATCTCAGTGTTGTGACTGAAATTGACTGGCTTGGGCACTCTATACTACATTCCCTGTACAGTCTTCAAAAACTATATTTTAATTTGCCCTTTGGTTCTAAATTCTTAGATCTCACTAATATGTCACTTCCCACCATATTCTCTACCTTTTATTCTGTACCACATCTTATGTGGAAATTAACTACCATCCATTGCCTTCTCTCAAAACAATAAATGCAACACATTTGACTAAAAACTTTAAGGAATTGTTATGTTGTTGTTTGTTGTTGTTATATGCCATCGAGTCGGCCCCGACTCATAGCGACCCCTCCTTGGGTTTCCGAGGCAGTATCACTACAGAAGTAGGATTGCCCAACCTTCCTTCTGAGGAGTGGCTGGTGAGTTTGAACCACCAGCCTTCTGGTTAGCAGTCAAGTGCCTTGGGCATTATGCTACCAGAGCTCCTAAGGAATTGTTATACCATATTGCATATTAAGCAAATAAAAATGAATATCAAGCAACACTTTATTTAAATATCTTTCCCTTACCACACATTAGATATTTGCCACCAGTCATCTTTCTGCAGAACCCTTTCCTAGTTGAGTTATCTCAACTATCCAAATTTAATGCTCTCAATGTGCAAACCTCTTTAACTCTCCACATTGTACTCTCTTGGATCTAGCCCTTCATTTTATGTTTGTGAAAATACAGTGCCAGCAATGCTGGGCCTCAATTTTTGTAGCACAGAGTGGCCAAAATTTTGGAACTCTAGTGCTGCTCTGCCTCTAAGCTCCCAAAAGACTTAGAAGGTAAGAGTACCTTCTGTCACTTCTATCTTTTTTCTTTATTCTTGATGTTGAGGTATTGGAGTTTTCTATAAATTTTAGAGATAAGTTCCTTATCAGATATGTTGTTGCCAAACATTTTTTTTTCCCCAATATGTAGGTTCTCTTTTTACTCTTTTAGAGAAGTCTTTTGATACACATAGGAATTTAATTTTCAGAAGGTCCCAATCATCTAGTTTATCTTCTGCTGTTTGTGCATTTTGGGTTATTCTTAATAGTCTACTGAAGCCATAAATTAGAGAAAAGTTTGTCCCTGTTTTTCCTTTGATGAACTTTATAGTTTTAACTTTCACATTTAGGTCTTTGATCCATTTGCCTTCGATCACTTTTTGTACAATTTTCCCTCCTTACTATTATTAGAACTGTTCATGCCAATTTTGCAGAAAGGAACAATGTTGGCCTGAAAAAATTTGACAGGTTTTTCAGTGCTCCCTCTGATTCCACATGCTTATTACTAAGCTACATGTTCCAAAAGCATTATAAAGGATGTGGCCTCATTGTGTCCACACCAACATCCAGAAAGAGATTCTGTTCCCTTTCCACTCCATCACAGTGCGAATATGTAAAGACCTGTAAGGCTTTAGTTTTAAACTATTTAGAAGACAAAGCCATTGTAATAATGTTATTCAAAAGAATTCTGTGGAAAAAAAGGTCATTTCTTCTGAGGCTTAAAATTACACTATTTTTCTGGCGAGGTCAAATTCTGAAAGGCAATAAATCCTGTTAATTCTGATTCTTCTTAAACATTAAGTGAGAAAAGTTGCAACCTCAGAGACCACTAGGAAGGCACTAATGAATGATAATTTATTCCCAGCAGTCAGAAAGGGCAGACAACTCTGAGACAGTGTGTTCTAGTTTCTGTAGCTTTTTCAAACACATGTGAAAAGTGTTAATAATTTATAAATAAAAAATATTCGCAGTCACATTTGCACTGTAAAATTGATATAATCAATTTATGTGAGAGTCCTACCAAGAGATAATATTAATTATATGGATCTATATATATATATATATATATATATATATATGTCAATATATATATGTACATGTGTTCATATATGTTCATATATAAAATAGATTAGTCTTGATTTTTAGAAGTGGATTGTCAGGATTTTTCTACCTAAAATGCCTAAGTCTAGAGATACAATTATATGCACACATATATACATATATTCACTGTAGGTCATAATGCATTAGTGGGGCAAGGAATCAATTTACTAGCTTTTTGTACAAAATACAAAACAGTAAGAGAAAATAGCATACATCCTCTGCCATATGCTTTTGTGAAACTTTGTTTCATTTATACATGCCTGATTATATATGCATCTATTTATGGTGTATTTTAAAAGGCCATATGAATGTTTCTCCATAATACTACCGCATATTTACTCAAAAGTTTTCCTCAATAAGGTATTCATGACTAAACATAAATCTTTCTCAGAAGTAACAATAAATGATACTTAATTCACATAGCTTAAATGCTTTAAATTTTTATGGAAAAAAAATACCCAAGTTTTTACCTTTGCAACATTTGTGTGTGTGTGTGTGTGTGTGTGTGTGTGTACACAAAATCCCCAGTGGAGTAATGTTTAAGAGCTCAGCTGCTAACTTATGGGTTGGGGTTTGCACCTGTCAGAGGCTCCCTAGGTGAAAAGATGTGCCATCTGCTCCAGTAAAGACTGCAGCCTAGGAAACCCTATGGTGCACTTGTACTCTGTTGTAGTGAGTTTCTATGAGTGTGAATCAACTCCACGGCACAGACTAACAACAGCAAAATATATGCATTATATATTATACTGTATACATATATTACATGTTGTTGTTGTTAGGTGCCGTTGAGTTATTTCTGACTCATAGTGACCCCATGCACAGCAGAACGAAACGCTGCCTGATCCCGCACCAGCTCCATGATCCCTGCTATACTTGAACCCATCATCGCAGCCACTGTGTCAATCTATCTTGTTGAAGGCCTCCCCTTCTTTCTTCGACCCTCCACCTTACCGAGCATGACATCCTTCTCCAAGGAATGGTCCCTTCTGACAACATAACCAAAATAGGTGAGACGAAGTCTGGCCATTCTTGCTTCCAAGGAGCATTCTGGCTGCACTTCCTCCAGGACAAATCTGTCAGTTCTTTTAGTAGTCCAT
>NW_006921705.1:387365-388552 GCF_000298275.1 Orycteropus afer afer | reverse complement strand
CGGTTCAAACCCACCAGCCACTCCTCAGAAGGAAGGTTGGGCATTCCGACTTCCGTAGTGATACTGCCTCAGAAACCCAAGGAGGGGTGGCTATGAGTCAGGCCGACTCGATGGCAAATAACAACAACAACAACAAGTATGGAGAAAGGATACAACCCTGACACACTCCCTTCTTGATTTTAAACCATGCAGTGTACCCTTGTTCCATTTGAACAACAGGCTCCTGGTCAAGGTACAGGTTCCGCATGAGTACAATCAAGTGTTCAGGAATTTCCATTCTTCTCAGTGTTATCCATAACTTGTCATGATCCACACAATCAAAGGCCTTTTCGTAGTCAATAAAACACAAGCACACATCTTTCTGGTATTCTTTGCCTTGAGCCAAGATCTATCTGACAGCAGCTATGATATCCTTTGTTCCACATCCTCTTCTGGATCCAGCTTGCACCTTTGGATGTTCTCTGTCAATATACTGCTGCAACCATTTTTGAATTATCTTCAGTAAGATCTTACTTGCGTGCGATATTAATGATATTGCTCTATAATTTCCACATTCTGTGGGATCACCTTTCTTTGGAATGTGTACAAATATGGATCTTTTCCAGTCAGTTGGCCAGGTAGCTGTCTTCCAAATCTCTTGGCATAACCGAGTGAATGCCTCCAATGGGGCATCCATTTCTTGAAATATCTCAATGGTATTCCATCAATTTCCGGAGCTTTGTTCTTTGCCAATTCTTTCATTGCAGCTTCGACTTCCTCCTTCAATACCATTGGTTCTAGATCATATGCCACCTCTTGAAATGGATGAAGATTGATCAGTTCTTTTTGGTACACTGACTCTGTGTATTCCTGCTATCTTCTCTTGATGTTTCCTGCATCATTCAATATTTTGTCCATAGAAACTCTCAATATTGCAACTCGAGGCTTACATTTTTTCTTCAATTCTTTCAGCTTGAGAAATGCCGAGTGTGTTCTTCCCTTTTGGTTTTCCAATTCTAGGTCTGCACATTTCATTATAGTAATTGACTTTGTCTGCTTGAGCTGCTCTTTGAAATCTTCTGTTCAGCTGTTTTATCTTGTCATTTCTTCCATTTGCTTTAGCTACTCTCTGCTCAAGGGCAAGTTTCAGAGTCTCTTCTGTCATCCATTTTGGTCTTCTCTTCTTTTCTCATCTTTTTAGTGATTTC
>NW_006921705.1:377622-386505 GCF_000298275.1 Orycteropus afer afer | reverse complement strand
TTCATACTTTGTACATTTCATGTTCCGATGATTAATGGATGTCTGCAGCTGTTTCTCCTCAATTTGAGTGGTGCCACATCAGCAAATGGAGGTCTTGAAAGCTTTAGCTTATCCATAGGAGTAAAGCTGGGTTTACTCAGATGATGCAGCTCTTTCCAAGTCCTATTTTGAGAGCCTTCTAACCTAACCAGACTATTCATAAAGTTGCGTGGTAATGTATTAGACAGTGTTTCTTTGCTATTTATAAGGTTTTCCCTGTCCAATTCTTTGAGAAGTGGACAGCCTCTTCCTTCTTCCTACTCTGTCTCAGTCTGTAAGCTGGGCTGATACCTGTGTACCATGTGCATCCTGCTCGGTTTGAAACACTAGTGGCTCAGCCTCAAAACTCACATCAACATGTTACCATGGTAGGACAAACTCACAGACAAGTTTGTCTCCCTGTTAGAAACCTCTCCTACCACCCTTACCTGGGTCACTGTGGCTGACTCCTTCTCTGTCCTGGTTCCTGGGCCTTTACCTCCCCTTTCTCCTGCTCTCCCACCCTGCTGCTTTGGGCGTTCCTGGGTTCCCTCTCCTCACCTGGATCCCTGCAGCTCACTCTGGTTGGTCCCTGTCCCTGGACCTATTAGTCTCTGCTCTCCAGTTCTCCTGCCCTGATGCTTTGAGCATGCCTGGGTTCTCTCTCCTCACCTGGATCCCTGTGGCTGACAGCTGACATATATTACATACATACATATATATGTACATTGTATATTACACAAATTTAATATTGTGTGTAGAATGAAATTTGGGGAGCTCTGGTGGCATAGTGCCTAAGGTATTTGACTGCCAACCAGAAGGCTGGTGGTTCAAACCCGCCAGCCACATCTTGGAAGGAAGATTGGGTAATCTAGTTCCATAGCTATGTTGTTGCTGCTGTTATGTGCCATCGAGTCAAACCCGACTCATAGCGACCCCTCCTTGGGTTTCCGAGGCAGTATCACTATGGAAGTAGGATTGCCCAACCTTCCTTCCGAGGAGTGGCTGGTGGGTTTGAACTGCCAGCCTTATGGTTAGCAGTCAAGTGCCTTAGGCACTATGCTACAAGAGCTCCCAAAATCTAGTATACAGTATATAATTATGTTATATAATGTAAAACCAAAAAAAAAAAAAAAAAAAACACTGCCATCGAGTCAGTTCTGACTCATAGTGTTCCCCATTGGGTTTCCAAAGCTGCAATCTTTATGGACGTAGATTGCCTCACTTACCACCCACAGAGTAGCTGGTGGGTATGAAACACTGACCTTTTGCGTAGCAGCCAAGTACCTTACCCCTATATTAAATGTATATATGTGAAGGAGCTCTGGTGGCATTGTGGGTAAGGCATCTGTCTGCCTCAATGGGGATCGCTATGAGTCAGAATCGACTCAGTGGCAGTAGGTTATGCATATATTTTATGCATATATGTATATGCACATATTTATACTCACGTATATTCAAATATATATGTCAATGAGAATAATTAGAGATTGAAATCACTAATCATTAAAGGATATTTTAGAGGAAAAGTAGATGACCAAAAGCACTTAAGTAACTACTTACCATAGTTTTTGCAAACATGCTGACTCATAAAATGTGTGGAAATGATTCAATAAACTAAAACAGTACTGGCATAATGTGCCCAGATAATATACCTTGCATGTCTCATGAGATTTCTGGAAGTGAATTTCAACCTGATGCACTCATCCTCACATGTTGTTGTTGTTTTTGTTAGGTGCCCACAAGTTGGCTCTGACTCATAGCGACCCTATATACAACAGAACAATACACTGCCTGCTCTTGTGCCAGTCTCACAATCCTTACTATACCTTAGCCCATCGTTGCAGCTACTGTGTTAATCTGTTTCATTGAAGGCCTCCCCTTTTTCATTAATCCTCTACTTTCAAGATGATATCCTTCTCCAGGGAATGGTCCCTTCTGACAACATGACCAAAGTAGGTGAGACGAAGTCTGGCCACTCTGACTTCCAAGAACCATTTTGTCTGCACTTCTTCCAGAACAGATCTGTTAATTGTTCTGGCAATTCATGGTGCTTTCAGTATTCTTCACCAAAACTACAACTCAAAAGCATCAACTCTTCTTTGGTCTTCCTTATTAATTGTCCAGCTTTCACAACCATATTGAGGCAACTGAAAACACTATGGCTTGGGTTAGGTGCATCTTAGTCTTCAAAGAGACTTTAAAGAGGTCTTTTGCAGCAGATTTGCCCAGTGCCATACATCATCTGATTTCTTGACTGCTGTTTCCATTGGTATTGACTGTGGAACCAAGTAATATGAAATCTTTGACAGCTTCAAACTTTTCTCCATTTATCCTGATGCTGCTTATTAGTCCAGTTGTGAGGATTTTTGTTTTCTTTATGTTGAGATTTAATCAATACTGCAGACTGTATTCTTCAATCTTCATAGTAAGTGCTTCAAATCATCTTCAGTTTCAGCAAGCAAGATTGTGTTGTTTGTGTCTTGCAGGTTCTTAATGAGTGTCCAATCATGATGCTATGCTCTTCTTCATATAGTCTAGCTTCTCAGATTATTTTTCCAGCATACAGAATGAATAAGCATGGTGAAAGAAAACAACTCTGACCCACTCCTTTCCTGATTTTAAACCATGAAGTATCCCCTTGTTCTGCTAGAATGACAGAATCATGGTCTATGTACAGATTCCTCATGACCACAATTAAGTGTTCTGGAATTCCCATTCTTCTCAATGTTATCCATAATTTGCTATGATCCACAAAATCAAATGCTTTTGCATAGTCAATAAAACACGAGTAAACATCTTTCTGGTATTCTTTGCTTTCAGCCAAGATCTATCTGACATCCAGTGATTATATCTCATTCCACATCCTCTTCTGAATCCAGCTTGCATATCTGGAAGTTCTCTGTCCATATATTGCTGTAACTGGTTTTGAATTATTTTCAGTAAGAATTTACTTGCATGTGATATTAATGATATTGTTTGATAATTTCCACATTCTATGGGATTACCTTTCTTTGAAACGAGTACAAATATGGATCTCTTCCAGTCAGTTGGTTAGGTAGCTGTCTTCCAAATCTCTTGGCATAGCCAAGTGAGGGCCTCCAGTGCAGCATCTGTTTGTTGAAACTTCTTAATGGGTATTCTGTCAATTCCTGGAGTCTTGTTCTTTTCCAGTTCCTTCAGTGTAGCTTTGAATTCTTCCTCCTCCAAAACCATTGGCTTTTGATCATATGCCACCTCCAGAAATGGATGAACATCAACCAATTCTTTTTGGTCCAGGTCCATCCTATATATATATATATATATATATATATATATATATATATATATTTCCTTCTTCATTCAATACTTTGCCCATAGAATGTTTAAATATTGCAAATCAAGTCTTGAATTTTTTCTTCAGTTATTTTAGCTTGAGAAATGCCAAGTGTGTTCTTCCCTTTTGGTTTTCTAACTCCAGGTCTTTGTACATTTCATTACATAATTGACTTTGTCATCCTGAGTTGCTCTTTGAAATCTTCTGTTCAGCTCTTTTATCTTGTCATTTCTTTTATTTGTTTTAGATATTCTCCATTCAAGGGCAAGTTTCAGAGTCTCTTTTGACATCCATATTGGGCTTTTCTTCCTTTCCCACATTTTTAATGACCTTTTGCTTTCTTCATGGATGATGTTCTTCATGCCATCCCACAATTCCTCTGGTTTTCAGTCATTGGTGTTCACTGCATTGGTATTCGATTGCACATGCATTTATGATGTGTTGATTATTACTGGTGATTGAAATGCCAAAGTTGGAAACAGAATTATCACCAGTAGTTGGAAATATGGCCTTGGTGATAGGAATGACACTGGAGATGACACAACAGACTTTTGCAAGACCAACAACTTATTCATTGCAAATACCTTTTTTCAACAGCATAAATGGTGGCTATACACATGGATGTCTCCATGGAGTACACAGGAATCAGATCAACTACATCTGTGCAAAGAGGCAATGGAGAAGCTCAGTATCTTCAGCCAAAACAAGGTCAGGAGGTTACTGTGGAACAGACCACTCTCAAATATTACAGGTAAATCATATAGTTCTGTTCATTTTTGTTCTATTCATTTTCTTTAATCTCCTCCTATGTGAAGCATAAAGTCAATGTTTAGGTTAAGTGAAGTTTCCATGTGATCAGAAATAGAAATTGAAGTCAGCAACATGTAAAAAAAAAAAAAAAAAATGGCATTCTGCACTTACAAAAATATCCTGCAGGAGGATGTGCAGCTGACTAAAGACATGTAACATGTGCATAAAGACATGGTTTTCTTTCTATCTACTTATACTTTTGATTTGCTAAGTGGAGAATGCAGGCTGAGAACAAGAGCTGGATTACTAAATAAATTAAAAAAAAAAAAAAAAAAAAACTTTGTTCTAGGCTATACAAGGGAAAAGATAGTAGCATCATAGCCAATATGTGCCATAAACAACCGAGCTTTCATCTTTTATAGTTTGTTTGTTTTAGATTTTACTTTTTAGAGCTTTATTAAAGCACAACTGACATGCCATAAAGGTACCATGTGTTAAGTATTAACATATGTATGGGTGGTGCAAAAAATTAAGTGTTTCTCTAGTAGCCTGAAGGTTGACAGTTCAAGCCCAACCAGATGATCTTCAGGAAAAAAAAAGAAAAAAAAGAAGAAAAGCTTGTCTATCTCCAAAAGGTCACAACTCTGAAAACCCTTTGGAGCAGTTCTACTCTGAGCATGTGGGGCCATCATAAGTCAGAATCAACTCCAGAGCAACTAAACACACACACACACACACACACAAAATATACATATAACCCACTACCATCAAGACAATTCCAACTCAGCGATCCCCATTGGGTTTCCAAGGATGTAAATCTTTATGGAAATAGATTATCTCATCTTCTTCCCACAGAGCAGCTAGGGAGTGGGTTTGAAAAGCCTCTGGTTAGCAGCCAAATGCCTTCCCCACTATGCCACCAGGGCTCCTTAACATATGTATACATCCACAAAATCATCATAATAATCAAGAAAATGACCATATACATTACCTCCAAAATTCCTTTGTGCTCTTTGGAATCCCTTTCTTTGTTTTTCACTTCAACTCCCATTGCCAGCAGCTATTTATCTACCTTCAGTCACAGGGAAAAACCTGAGTATTTTTTAGAATTGCATTTGAATGACTTCATTCATTTAACATAATTACTTTGAGATTCATCTATGTTGTGTTTATCATTAGTTTATACCTTTCATTATTGAGTACTGTTTCATAGTATAGATATACTATAATCTATCTATTTATTTGGGAGCTCTGGTAGCATAGTGCTTAAAGCACTTGACTGCTGACCAGAAGTCTGGTGGTTCCAACCCACCAGCCACTCCTCGGACGGATGGAAGATGGGGCAATCTACTATCCATAGTGATACTGCCTCAGAAACCCAAAGAGGGGTCACTATGCGTCAGGTCCAACTTGAAGGCACATAACAACATCTATTTATTTAAAAGCAGATATTTGTGTGTGTATTTCACATTTTTTGTCTTTTAAATAAATATGCTATGACATCGTAAGGAGCTCTGGTGGCATAGTGCCTAAAGCATTTGACTGCTAAACACAAGGCTGGCAGTTCAAACCCATAAGCCACTCCTCAGAAGAAAGACTGGGCAATCTACTTCCGCAGGGCTCCTTATGATGGAGTAGTATTCAGTTATTAAAATTACAATTTTCAAAACATAACAGCATGGAAAAGTTTTATGATTAATAAAATCAACATGAACAGAATATAAAAGCAAATACATGATGACATATTAAAATATATAGGTGTGTAAATAAGGCCTGGAAAGGAATGCAGAATAAAAAAAATGATTTGTTAAGGTGTTTAGATCGTGAGCAAAGTTTTATACAGAAACTTGATTTTGAAAACAGTGTTATTGTAAATATTCTGGTTGCACACTGAGTATATATTTTAAAGCTAGGTGTAACTTGAGTCATTTTTGCAGATATAGAAAATTAGTTTTCCCCCCTGGGACCCACTCTCAAACCCTATACTCATGTATATAACTAAAGATCAACAAATTTTCAGGTTATATCAAACTACGCATATTGGCAAACCCATGGTGCATGTATGTTTGTTGCAGAAGCAACATTGATAATTTGCCGCTGTATTGTACAGTTACCTCTTTAGGGCTCTGAAATCTTTATTTTATGCTACTATTTCATTATGGCTTAATCACATCTATTGGCAGTAGTTTCAGAATTGGCTCAATACAAGAGGAGAAACAAACATGACCAGTCAAGCTTCACAATTACTGACACAAGCAGACTGCTGAAGTGACAGAATCGGGACTAATTTGAATGGAATGTGTATCTAGTCTCATGTGAAGAAAGTGTAACCCACGGATGTGATGACAGCTGCAGTTATCTAAGCAGTGACTAGCTTTAGGTTGCCAAGATAGATCTTGAAGAAACAAAACACTATATAGTGGAATTAATAGCCCAGACAGGTAAACATGTACATACACCTTTGAACAAGTAAGATAAATACTTCTGATGGCTAAGCTAATATCTTTAAATGTCTGAAATAAAAAGTAGTTCTCAAATGATCGATTATAGGATAAGGATGTCTCTTTTGCTTTTCTTTTTTGAAGCAAAAAATAAAACAAATAGAACTAATGACAACATACTGGAAACATTCTTAATTTTCACACACAAATACAAACACACAATGAAAGAACAATGACAAAAAAAATCCTCTCCAATAATTATTGAACATGTTCATTTATAAATCTTTGGCAAAACTCAGTGAACACAATCCACCTGTGTTGAGTATTACACAGTTTACCATAGTAGACCCTACTAAGAAAACTCCATTTATATTGAAGACTTTATATCTGCAAAATTTTTAAATATCTTAATGTCAGATTTATATATAAAATAAAAAAAAGCTCTTATAGTCAAACACTATATAAATAATATTCCTGTGAAGCCTTTTCTTTTCATAACATTGAAATTCCCCGGCCTTCTGTTCCTAGTGAAATGCTTCTTTTTACTCAGTAATGTAAATATATAAATCCACCAAAACCCTTCAGAGTTATAAAGGTTGAATACGTTCAGCATTCTGAACAGCCACCAAGGTCATAGCCTTTAAATATACTTTTACCCTTACCAAGAAATGCAATGCCCTAGATATAATAAAGTTAATACTGTACTCTTAATGCAATGAAAACTGAGTGAGAATGAGAGATCTTTTTCATGCATACTTATTTATATAAAAAACTACAATGTGTTTGTTTCATAGGAAATATTTTAAGATAGATCAGGTTACATAACACACTTAGAAATATGACACATTATACAAATTTCTAAATAATATTCTCAGGTCAAACTTCAAACAGGAAGGAAAACATGTCTCATCCAAAGCAAGTGTTTCTTTTGGATATCCCATAATAATGACAATTCCATCAATAATTTTGAGCATCCACCACATGCTGAGAATTTTTCACTGAGCATACAGCAATGAGCTTATTGTGAAAATTAGGAATGTCTCAAGCATTTTATCATTTGGGCAATTTCCTTTATAGTTCAGAAAATAAATGCAAAAGGGGTATCCTATCTTACAACTTGATCATTTCAGAACTTCTTTTTATTTTAGATTTCTAGAGATATTAATTGAGACATTAGATGCCCACAGCATGGAATTCCTGAGCTCATTTCTTGCTAATTTTGTGATCTTGCACAAGTTACATACCTCTCTGCTTCAATTCTCGCTGTTGTCAGTGGAGACAGTTTCAACTTCTAGCAACCCTGTTGTTGTTGTTATTTGCCGTCGAGTCACCCCCGACTCATAGTGACCCCTCCTTGGGTTTCCAAGGCAGTATCACTACAGAAGTAGGATTGTCCAACCTTCCTTCCGAGGAGTGGCTGGTGGGTTTGAACTGCCAGCCTTCTGGTTAGCAGTCAAGTGCCTTAGGCACTATGCTACCAGAGCTCCTTCTAGCAACCCTATGTGTAACAAAACTGGTAGATAAGGCCATGCGTCAACTTGGCTGGGCTTTGTTTTGAATGCCCGGGCAGCTGGTGCTAGTTATTCCCCATGATGAGACTGGCAATCAACTCCATGCTGGAATCAGCTGCAAGCAGCTGAGTAGCTGCATTAGGGATGAGGTCTGCTTTCAGTGTACGAGGAGAAGCTTTGGGTATGGTCTGCAGCTTTTTGGCACACCTGGACCCTGAACCTAGCCGAGTCTCCATTTGGCAGTCTGCTGTGTTTCCTGCCGATGTTAGGACTGTTTCTGGGCTTGAATTAGTGGCCTGCTGGGTTGTTTGATAATATTGGGACTATGCCACTTTATCTGCTGACTTTGAGCTTGTTAGCCTCAGCAACCAGAAGCTGCCTGAATGAAGTGACATCTTTAGCTCCAGTTGGCCGGGAGCAAGAGGCAGAGCTAAAGCTAAAGGTTGAGGGCTTTCACCCAATCCCTAGAGCTTCACATTTTGAACTTGGACTTCAGACTCCAAAACTATAAGACAATAAATCTCTGTTGTTAAAGCTATCCATTTGTTGTATTTTCTGTTAGAATGGCACAAAGTAACCAAAACAGAAACTATGCAGTGCCCAGTCCTGTGCCACACAAAATTGTTGTCATGCTTGAGCCCATTGTCACAGCCACTATTCCAATCCATTTCATTGAGGGTCATCTCCTTTTTCACTGATCTTTGCTTTACACAATATGATACACTTTTCCAGGGACTGATCCCTCCTGACAACATGACCAACGTATGAGAGATGAAGATTGGCCACTCTTGCTTCTAAGAAACATTCTGGCTCTACTTCTCCCAAGACAAATTTATACATAATTTAT
>NW_006921705.1:368886-377018 GCF_000298275.1 Orycteropus afer afer | reverse complement strand
ATGGAAGTAGATTGTCCAATCTTCCTTCCAAGATATTATATATATATGTGTGTGTGTGTGTGTGTGTGTTTATGGTGTATATATATGTGTGTGTGTGTGTGTACTCTTCTAAGGAGAGTGATTTGTATATAGTAAACAATAAATAATAGTTACTATTTTGTAATTATTATTATTATTTTGATCTTATTGTTATTACAGTCCAGTGAAGATATATATTTGTGGACTGGCTGTTAAAATAGTATTTAATTATTGTTTCATATAAATCACAGACTGAGACTGAAAGGAGCACTAGCAATGACATCAATGGAGACCACATGAGTGGAGGAATGAGATGCGATGTCGTCAGTAAAGGCATCCTAGAAGAAGTATCTTATCAGATAAACATTAATGATAACTAGATGTTAGCCAGGAGAAGGAGGAGAGAGCTTGATTTCCTAAAAAGGAATATGGTGGCAAAGTTGCTTGATTAGCTGAAAAGTAGCATATATTAAAAACTGAAACCTTAGTATGTCTGGGCAGAACAGTATAAGGAGAACGAAAGTGGTTGGAAATAAAATCCTATTACTATATGAAAATAATTTTGGAAATTGTGTAACTTGTACATTATGTACACTGGGCAGACCTGAACAGTTAAATTGGGAATGTTGCCAGATAATGGTTTTAGAATCCAAGTTTCTAGAATGACATTCCCTTGAGTTGATGTGAGGCATCCATAATAATTTTGTATAACAAAGCTATAGTTTTTTATCTCTAGCTGTACCATGAAATCCCAAAAGTGTTAAATAAAATAAATAAATAAAACCTCTAAATTGAGTGGAGCCCCAGTCCCGTCACTATCTTTTTAAAAGCTTGAGAAAATTTGGTTAAGAATTGACTGAACAACTGTTACAGAAATTAATGGAAAACTGCTGGAAAACTAGAAAATGACAAAGAAAGAAGTGAGAATAGCAGACCTAGACTTTAAATCTATGCTGACATTCATTCTACAACTTATTATTCAAATAATATTATGTGGATAGACCAGATAATATTCACTGGGAGCTTGCCTGGCTGCATTAAGAATAAGTTATAACAGATTGACCTAATGTATTTCTTAAATAGGTTTAAGAGATTAGAGAATGAAGAAAATACAATGGTCTCTGTATTTCTGCTGTTCAGAATGGCATATTGACCATAAAGGTACTTAATAATTTTTTATAGAAAAATGATAATCATGTAGGCATATAATCCTATGCAAGGCCTTTGACCAAATAATGTTTGTCAAAACAATAATATCTAAGAGGAGCTAACCTATGTTAAATTTCAGTCAAAAGAGGAATCTTTCACAGGATTTGGGGAATTTATCTCTTTAGCACAGTCGTTCATAATATTTCTCTTTATGACATGAATAAAATTATAGAAAACATATTAATAGAACATGTAAGTGTATGTTGATAATAAAATTTCAAAAAATAACCTAAACAAATTAAATGAGAAAGTCATTTAAACTTCTTTAAGTCAAACTTAAAGAAGTTTGCTAGGTAGAAACAGTGGGTTGAGGTTAATTAGATAAATTTAATACAGAGAAATGCAAGCTTCCACATTAGTTCAGCAAAAAAAAGTGCACAAAGAAATCCAAGCCTAGCAATTGCACCTATGGAGTGAGGTAGTAGTTCAACTTGGCATTTTAGTAAGAATAAAACAATGTGTGCTGACTGAGCTATAACTGATATAAGCCATCTTTGTTTAAAATGAAAGTGAAGGTAATTTTATAATAATAATAAATGATAACAATGCCTAACACTTGCCTAAGAGCTGTAGTAACATTAACTTATTTGATCTTTGCAACAACTATATCAGGTTGTTGGTTTTAGATGCCCTTAAGTCATCTCTGACTCATAGTGATCCTATGTATAACACAAGGAAAGACTTCCTGGTCCCTCACCATCCTCATTGTCCTTGCTATACCTGAGCCCATTGTTGCAGACACTGTGTCAATCCATCCCATTGAGAGTCTTCCTCTTTTTCACTGACTCTCCATTTTACCAAGCATGATATCTTTCTCTATGGAATGGTCCCTTTTGAGAACATGACCAAAGGAAGGGAGATGAAGTCTGGCCATTCTCGCTTCCAAGGAACATTCCGGCTGCACTTCTTCTAGGACACATTTGTTTATTCTTATGGCTTATTGTTGCTGTTATGTGCCGTGGAATCGGAGCCGACTCATACCAACCCATCTTTGGGTTTCTGAGGCGGTATCACTATGGAAGTAGATTGTTGCCCAACCTTCCTTTTGAGGAGTGGCTGGTGAGTTTGAACCACCAGCCTTCTGGTTAACAGTCAAATGCCTTATACACTATGCTACCAGAGCTCCTATTCTTATGGCAGTGCATGCGATTTTCAGTACTCTTCACCAAGCCCACAATTCTAAGGCATTAACTCTTCATTGGTGTTCCTTATTCATTATCTAGCTTTCATATGCATATGAGGTGATTGAAAATACATGACTTGGGTTGTTGTTGTTGTTCTTGTTATGTGTCATTGAGTCAGACCTGACTCATAGAGACCCCTTCTTGCGTTTCCTAGGCAGTATCACTATGGAAGTAGATTGCCCAACCTTCCTTCTGTTGAGTGGCTGGTAGGTTTGAATCTCTAGCCTTCTGGTTTGTAGTCAAGTGCCTTAGGCACTACACTAACAGAGCTCCCAATGACTTGGGATCGGCACATCTTACTCTTCAAAGTGATATCTTTGCTTCTCAATACTTTAAAGAAGTCTTTTCAGCACATTTGCCCAGTGCAATATGACATCTGCTTTCTTGACTGCTACTTCCATGGGTGCTGATTGTGGATCCAAGTAAAATGAAATCCCTGACAACCTTAGTCTTTTCTCCATTTATCATGAGGTTTCTTATTGGTCCAGTTGCGAGGATTTTCATTTTTTTATGTTGAGATATAATCAATACTGAAGACCAAATGAGGTAAATCCTATTAATATTTCCATTTTACAGATGAAGAAACAGTCACAGAGAGATTAAATTACTGCCCTAGGTCAGACAGCTAATAAAGGACATAGCAGTTTGACTCCGAGTTTCTGCTCTTAAGCAGGATACATTTAAAAAAGGAAAAGGAGCATTGAAGAATGACTGGCTGCAGTGATAATAATGTTATATGAGAAACCGATACTTGGAATGCAGATAAAAACTTGCCAAAGAAATTGCGGAAGTTCTTGATAACTGACTTCAAATTATGAGTATATCTCTCATGGGGAAACAGACTGACTTGTTTCTAGGATTCCAAGGGGAAGACTAGGACATACAAGAGTATATTTAAACTTAGAATAGAGCAGAACTTTATATTGTAATAGCTGCTTAAGATAGGTTTTTGGTTAATGATATATAAAATTGCAGAATTACAGAGTTCTAGGCATGAATAGTAGGTAAATGTGTCTTCAATAATAGCAACAATATTTTGTACTATATTTAATGTTTGTGAACATCTGTAATTGCTTTCCTTACTCTCTACATGGGCAATGTCAGTGGTCATCCATTATGAATTTGAAACCTTAATACCAACAGGCAATACATTTTAAAAGGGACATTTATGTGCTCAAAAGCCAATTAGCATGCTCTAAATGTAACACATCCATATATCTATACCTAATTTTACTTGATGTACTTTCAATTCAGTTAATGAAGATATAAAGAGTCTATGATCTCCTTTTCTTCTTAAAAAAGTTACTACACAGAATATTTATTACATTTCATATCTCATGCTGTTGAATTAGTATCAAATCATTTCCCCTGCACAAAGAATAGTCTTATCTATTCCTTGAATTTTCCTCTCTTCTTCTCATACTAACACATTTGGGCTGCCTGCTTTCCTCTAAATATCTGGGTAATTAGCTTATTCATCCTCCGTTTTTAACCATGCTTTTGATATAATACAAATATCAAACTCACAAGTTAGGCTCATTAGGTCTTTTACATTCTAAGTACATTCTTGTGTGTAATTCTCTCTTTTTGTTTCTGTTAGCTTTTTCTATGCAATTTATTTAAATGCACCTTAAAGTATTTTTATTTTAGTAGTGGATTCTAATATGTAATTTAGATAATTTATGTAAATTAAAATTCTACTATGGCATTTCAAAAAACCTCGAGTTTACTTTCCTAGAGTATAGAAATAGTATATTTAAATGAGTATATTCAAAATAAAATCTACCTGATTGCTCACAGAAACAAAGTGAGTTCTCTTCAAATATGAAATGCCACATAACTCTCGATTATAAACTGTGATAGCTGGAGCTGTGTGTCAACTTTTCTGGACTCCAGTTCTGTGTGGTTGTTCCCATGATGGGAATGGATGACTGTGTTCTGAGTGGCCAATCTGCCCAAGGGGAGTTCCCCTAGGGGTGTGGCCTGCTTCCAGGATATCCAGGGACATCCTGGGAAGAGGGACATTCTTCTGTGGATCGGGATTCTGTGGTGCTGCCTGCAAACATTCATGAGTGAGCAGTCCACCGTTCGGCATGGAGATCTTGGAATTCATCAATTACCAAGGGATGACTGTGTTACAAATACATTGATACTTGTTTTACACCAAAATGATAGGTTAATTTTATCATAATTGTAACTTTAGAGATTTCTCACCTGTGAATAATTAGAACAAAAGAATAATCAGGTGCATTACAGACTGATCTTGTTATTTTTGAATAATAGGACAGTTCAATTCCTTATCAAGGTTAAAATAATATGAAGAGTGAATAATATTATGAGAAACTTCTCAAGAATAAGAAATTTGATTTAAAAAATTTCCCTAATCTTAAATAGCAATTAATTGAGCACTGAGTATGGTATTTCAGAATTTTATAATAAGGAAGTTGAAGAGAGACTAGAACTTAACAAATCTTTTGCCCCGAAAACAAAACCAGTCTTCTTGGAATACCTAGAGAGAGTAACCTAAGGTCACTCTTGATGAAGTCAGTTTCTATCCCTGAACCCATCTTAGCAAAAAAGTCTGAATTTGTTGTTCTCATGAAATGCTATTTTAACATTGGCAGTTCATTTTAATATAATTTTCAGTCATAATGTAATTGGAGACTTGCTATTAATGATGGCTGGTGCTGATTATTTGGGCTGATTTCAGTTGAGAGGATAATATTTATTTTGGTTGGGAAAAGTCCCATTGGGGGACTACTTTGTTTATAAATGATAAAAAGGTGATTTTTGTTCTTCATTTCCACATCTTCACAGTACTCACTGCTACCTCCCCATGCCACTCATACAGAAAGAGTTATGTTGATAGAGAATTTCCCAAACTGCTCCACATCAGAAAACAGCAGGAATACTAAATATTTACAGGTTCCTAGAAACCCACAGATGGAGGAACTGGGAAGGAGATGATTAGAAAATGGCAGAATAAGAGAAATGTGAGATGGGCATTGAAAGTGGAGCCACTGGAATGTTCCAAGAGGTTTATCCCTATAATGGGATTTTGACCAACACTAAACTACATAGATATTAGGGTGAGCCATGTAAAATTTCAAATATTAGACTATATTTGGACCAATAGAATTGACAGTTTAATAGAGCTCAATCTAATACATTATTGTCTAATATTATACTTGCTGTAAGTAACACTATGCTTTTAGTAAATTAAGGTATCTATATTTAACTTGTGATTGGATCCACAATCAACACCAATGGAAGCAGCAGTCAAGAAATCAGACAACATACAGCACTGGGCAAATCTACTGCAAAAGACCTCCTTAAAGTGCTGAAGAGCAAAGATGTCTCTTTGAAGCATAAGATGCCCCTAATTCAAGCCATGGGATTTTCAATTGCTTCATATGCATGTGAAAGCTGGACATTGAATAAGGAAGACCAAAGAAGAGTTAATGCCTTTGAGTTGTGGTGTTAGTGAAGAATACTGAAGGTACCATGGACTGTCAAAAGAATGAACAAATCTGTCCTGGAAGAACTGCAGCTGGAATGCTCCCTGGAAGCAAGAATGGCCAGACTGCTTCTCACCTACTTTGGTCATGTTGTCAGAAGGGACCATTCCTTAGAAAAGGATATCATGCTTGGTAAAGTGGAGGGTCAACAAAAAAGAGGAAGGCCCTCAACAAGATGGATTGACACAGTGGCTGCAACGATGGGCTTACATACAGCAAGGATTGTGAGGACCGGGCAGTGTTTTCTTCCGTTGTACACAGGGTCACTATGAGCTAGAACTGACTTGACGACTCCTACCAACAACAACATATTCAATTTGTGTATTTTAATGATCTACTCTGGAACTAAAAAGAGGGAGAACCTTCCAAATAGTTGACATAGAAGCTTGATACATAGATACACTCACACGGTTAATGTGTAATAGATTATACACTTATATAAATCATATATATATAATTTAAAAGTAATAATAAAATAAACACACTTTTACCATCTTGCAGGTTAAGAAACAGAAAATGTCTATTTAAATAGTGATTAAAGGTTATCTCTAGATAGCTTTAGCATGGCCCTGGGTGTCACAAATGGTGGTGTTTGACTACGAACAGAAAGATTGGTGGCTCAAATCCACACAGAAGCTCCTCAAAAGAAAGACTTGGAAATCTACTTCTGAAAGATCATAGTCATTGAAAATTGACACTTCTACTCTGATACACAGGAGGTCTCCATGGGTTGGTTTCAACTGGATGGCAACTAGTTGTTTGTTTTCCTGGATGGATTTAAACAAAAAAAATAAAGCCATCGAGTCAAATCAGGCTCCTAATGACCCACTTTAGGTTATTGAGGAGGTAAATCTTTATGGAAGTAGATTGCCCAGCCTTCCTTCCATGGAGTGGCTGGTGGGTTTGAACCACCAACCTTCTGGTTAGCAGTCAAATGTCTTAGGCACTCTGCCGCCAGAGCTCCTTTAGATGGATTTAGGCATGTTGTTGTTGTTATGTGCCGTCGAGTCAAACCCGACTCATAGTGACCCCTCCTTGGGTTTCCGAGGCAGTATCACTATGGAAATAGGATTGCCCAACCTTTCTTCCAAGGAGTGGCTGGTGGGTTTGAACCACCAGCCGTCTGGTTAGCAGGCAAGTGTCTTAGCCACTATGCTAGTGATTTAAAATAACATAGGGCAAAATTCAGTCTATGGTTTGATATAGAGGCTTATTTTTAAAATACTCCATGGGATTTCTTTTCCTTGGTAGTTTGACAGGTGGGAAGAAGAGATTTGGAAGAATGTCCTTTGTCTTATGCTCATCCACAATGCTCTGTATGTTCTTTTTAAGGAGAGCAACCTTGGAAATAAGCTTTAATCTAACCTCAACTGTAGGAAGGCATCAAGTGAATGCTTGAAGGGAGAGGCTTTGCTCTCTGGGGATCTGAGAGCTGCTTTATTGTTTCTGCCAAGTCAGATTAGTAGACAAGCAAAGCTTGAGGCATGTAGGTACAGCACAAGAACAACATCCAGCCAAAACTTCATTAGGCATACGTTACTGAAAACAGGACAGAAATAATTTCAGAGGAAGAAATGTGAGTTAGTAATATATTATTTTATATATGGTTTTGTACTTCTCTTTCTTCACAAAATTCTTTTAATAGATAAAATTCTGAAATTTAAAAGGAGATCTGATATGTTTAGCAGGAGTGAGTGAATAGGTGCTTCTATATCTTTATAATCATATGAATAGGGATAGAAATGGCTAGTTTTATTGAGCAATTCCAAATAGTTGCCATGCTTGAGCCCACTGTCACAGCCACAGTGTCAATCCATCACTTTGAGGGTCCTCCCCCTTTTCTAGGACCGTCTGTTCGCTAGCATGAGATTGTTCTCCAGGGACTGATCCTTTCTGACAACCTGACCAAAGGCAGCTCTTCCCTACTTGTATTTTGAGTGCATTCTAATCTGAGGGGTTCATCTTTTGGCACTGTATCAGACAATGTTTCCCTGCTACTCATAAAGCTTTCAGGGGTCAGTCTTTTAATTGCTACAATAATCTTTATGGTGATCATGCTCCTTCTGGTTCATCTCAGAGGGTCCAAAACTGATTTTCATGTTTCCCATGAATCAGGCCACCTTCCAGATGACTCTCTGATTTCCAATTCCAAAAACCCCGGTTTTCCTAGAAATCCCCATGATGAGCCAGAGCTGGAAAGGCC
>NW_006921705.1:357832-368118 GCF_000298275.1 Orycteropus afer afer | reverse complement strand
CCACCTCATTATGTGGGGCACATCTTCATCTTGTGTGAGTGTGTCTCCATCATCTCGCTGACGCCACCTCTCCCTCCAGAGACCCACAGCTGAGGCTGGACCTCGGCACCAGTTGTTTCAGAAGTGGACCTACCCACATCCTTCTTCCTAGTATGTCTTAGACTGAGAGTTTCACTGAACCCTGTCCAACATGGAACATGCTGCTGGTGTTTAAAATACCAGTAGCATAGTTTCCAGCATCACACAAGCCACCACAGTACAACAAACTGACAGACAAGTAGTTGGTCCAAAGAATCTCACTGCCATTGAGTTTATTCTGACTCATAGTGACCCCCATTGTGTTTCTAAGTCTATAAATCTTTATGAAAATAGATTGCCTTATCTTCCTCCCACAGAGCAGCTGGAGGGTTTCAACCATTGACCTCTAGTTAGCAGCAAAAGGTACAAAGGAAAGAAACCAATAAAATAAAATAAATTGCTAGATAATTTTAGCATGAATTTAATTGTCTCCCTTTTCACCAAGTTACTTAAGTTACTTTTTAAAAAATGTAATTTGGGTGAAAGTTTACAGAGCAAATTCATTTTCCATACAGCAGTCCTCATACACTTTGTCTTATGACATTGACTGCAATTTCCCATAATGCAACAGCTCTCTTCCCACTTCCGCCCCATAGATACCTCTTCCCTGTGTCCTTCTTTCCATGCAATCCTGCCTCCCATGCTGACTCCCTTCCATTCTCCCATGATTGATCTCTCCAAGGAGTGTTTATCTACCTAATGTAAATATTCAGCTCCTATGCCTGTCTTTTTAATTGAACAGGAGTGGGTTCAATTACAGACCTGAAAGACAGCTAGGGGCTATAGTCTTAGGGGCTCTATCAGGCTCTATCAGACCAGCAAATCTGGTCCTTTTTTTTTTTTTTTTTTATGATTTTGTCTTTTGTTCCACATTGTTCTCACACTCTAGCCAGGATATTCTACAGAGATCCCCTCAAAGTGATGGATTGACACTGTGGCTGTAACAGTGGGTTCAAGCATGGCAACTATTTGGAATAGTTGACAGTGGTAGCTAGGCACCATCTAGTTTCTCTGGTCTCATAGTTATAATATAGGCTGAGGATCAAATGGTGTGCTAGTCCCTTGAACTAATTGTTTCCATGTATCTTTTGATTTCTTCATTCTTCTTTGCTCTGGATGAGGAGAAACCTGCCATTGCATCTAGATATCTCCTTGCAAGCTTTTAAGATCCCAATCCCTACTCACCAAAGTAGGATGTGGAACAATGTTTTGTGTAGTATGTGATGCCAATTGAGCTTGATGTGACCATGGTACTGAGCCCACAGGTCCAGATACTTGCTCCCTCTAGGTAGCTGACTATGACCAATAAGTGACTACAAACTTGTCCCTTGTGAGCTCTACTCTATACCTGGAAATTCTTACAGAACATACAAATACACTCGTAGAAACATTGTCTGCCAGCCCATAGATGGTCATGGGTATACTCCTCCCTGCATAGACATACCTAATCACACCTGAATATGATACCTAAACATACCTGAATAGCCTGTCCACCCATCTATCCACCCTTAGATCAATGTTTTCCTTCACTAACAATGCAGTACTGTATGTGCAAAAGGGTTCATCTTTGTTGTCTGTACTTCCCATGCACCCCTCTATTCACTAAGTTACATTTTTTTTTACTAATCAAAGCACTTATCATTAATGACTCAAAAAGCAAGAATGCTCTCAAACCATTCCTCCATCCTCAGAAAGATCCTTGTTCCTTATATCTACCCTCAGAATACCAACAAGAGCTGCCATACCATCCCTAAAGTAAAATCACCCATTCCGCTCATTGGACTCATACAAGGTTCTTATCTGGCTTGAATTTCTATCACCAAAGCTACAAAACAACCATCTATAATTTCCCTAGAAATATGTTTCTTCTCAAGGAGGATGTAATACGTATGTGCATGCCCATGTATATGCAATCACCACATACCTTTACATAAATATGAATATGTATAAAAGGGGAAGCAAACAATTTCAATAATCTCAAAAACTTTTTTTAAAGAAGAAATGAGTCTTTTTTTTTTATACAATGTGTTTTCAACTGTATTTATTTTGTCATTGTTGAGAATATATACAGTAAAACATATACCAACTCTATATGTCCCATTTAGTGATATTGATTACATTCTTTGAGTTGTGCAACTATTCTCAACTTTATTTTCTGAGTTATACTTCCACTATTAACATAAATTCACTGCTGCCTTAGGTTCCTACCTAATCGTTTGAGTTGTTGTAGTCAATTTGACTCCATATTGAAAGTTCTTAGAAGAGTGCAATGTTCAAGGGAGACATAAGGAATGTATGGCTAATTGCTTCAATGAACAAATATTGCTTTTGCCATGAGACCAGAAGAAAAGATGGTGTTCAGCTACCATTTCTGAATATTTTGATCAAAGACTATAGAGAAGAATACTGATCAAAAGGAGGAGAAATGCAGACCAGAATTTCAAATTACCATGGAATCCAGATTTTCTGGAGGCATGAGTGTTGAATGAACCCCTGAAACTATTCTCCTTAAATAATCTTTAAACCTTAAACCAAAAATATCTTCTGAAGTCTTCTTAAAATCAAACAATAATTTAGCTTTACTGGTAATATCTAAAATTTCTACCACCTTTCCAGAAATGTGGATCTTGTTTTAAAATTATGATTTGTTATGTGTTTGTTTGCATTCTTGACAAATAAATCATATTATGTCAGTATTACCTATCTAGTAATTCACATATTTTTCACTACTTATGAAATAGTATTTTTCTCTATTATGTTCCTCCCATTTAAGATACATTTGGAAGTTTTTAAGATATAGAAAGATGTAATGTATGAAAGCATTGACAATGTGGGGGCAGTTAGGGTATGGAGATATTCAAACATGCAAAAAAGAAAAAAAAAAAAACAAGCTATCAACATTGCCTACGCTTGCTGCTTCCTCAGTATCACTTTCTATTTGAGTTTTCACAAGTACCTTGATTTCTCCTTGGTATCCATCAGTTTTGAGAGGGGCAAGCACAGCATCTAGTTGTAAGATAAAATAAATGAACAATGCTTATCTTAAAGAATGCTTGCCATTTTCCTGATTGTAATGATTTTTCATGGTGAGTGTGTGCAGTCAGTCCAATGCAAGTGTGTTTTGGGTTTTGGCTGGAAGTTGGGAATATATGGAGTCTCTCCTGATTCTAAATATCTGATTGACATTCCTGGTGCTCAGATGTGAGTCCTGAAAGTACCACTGCCATTTTTCTACATGCTGAAAGAAAGCTTGAAATCAAAGTGTGTTTCCAGAGAAAGGTATAGCAAGCGAACCATAGAAAAATACAGCCCTAATCCAGCTGTAGGAGCTCTGGTAGCATAGTGCCTAAGGCACTTGACTGCTAACCAGAAGGCTGGTGGTTCAAACCCACCAGCCACTCCTCGGAAGGAAGGTTGGGCATTCCTACTTCCATAGTGATATTGCCTCGGAAACCCAAGGAGGGGTCGCTATGAGTCGGGGCCGACTCGATGGCAAATAACAACAACAACAACAATCCAGCTGTGTCTAAAACTACCCAAGTTTGGAATCTTTACAATTTGCTGCTTTTATTGTTTAAATTCATTTATGTTGGGTCTTATGTTGGATCTTCTTTAAACAGCATAAGTGCTTAAAGAAACCTTAAGGATATTGAATATTTCATATTTATAAGGAATAAAAGTAAATTTGACATCACCTAAATAACCTGCAATTTCAATATCTGTTCTAACACAACAATAAAAAAATTACTTTAATAACTGATTTTAAATAATTGATTCCGTGTTACAAATGCCCAAGAATATCATCCTTGAAATTATGTTATAAATTGAGATTGTTCTCCTTACAGTCTGTAAGAGAAAACAAACTATAATCAATTAAAATAAAACTAATTGAATGGTCATTATGCATTAAGCACTGTGCCAGATGGTAAAAAGGACATAAAGATAAATAAAATACAAAACCTTTATTAAGTTAATTATATCACCCCCGTAGTTCAAAAAAAAAGATCCCTCTCTGATATCCCTCTTAGAAATAAAATCTTATGGCTGGCCTTCTAGCCTTCCGGTCTTCCTATCTTTCTTTTTTCCATTCTTCAAATATACCCAATAAGTGCTCATTATCTGTGAAATAGATCCACTACACTATTTGCCAAGAAAGTTGAAATTAATAAATTTATTAATTGATAAAAAATAAAGACAATAATCAAGAATTAGATAAGTAAATAAAGACAGAGAAAATATGTGTAGGAGTTTTATTTTTTCATTATGTCAAATTTAAATATAATTTCCCTTCATATGAAAGCCAATTTCCTATTTTAAATTAATGCTGTTACAAGCAGCAAAAATAAGGGGCAGCTTTCAAGTCATTAAGATAATCTCATTACATATCAATTTTGTTCTTATGAAATGTCATTGAAAATTCATTAACAAAATATGTAAGGCATCTATTATAGAGTTAATATATATATGTGACTATGCTAGAAGCCATTGTTGTTGAAAAACACAAATATATTTAAACTTTTTCAATATAGTTAAATTATAAAGTCTTTTTAAAACACTCAATAGTTTTCAAATTTGTATAACAGATATATATTTTTTAATGGGATACATCATAGCTGTTCTGAAAATAAAAATTCCATCAACATTGAAGATTCCCCTTGTTCTGGTTACCTAGTGCCAGGCTCTAGGGGCTGTGAGAAAGCCCCTTGACCTTGGGCTTCAGCTTTGCCTCTTGCTACTGCCCCACTGAAGCCAGAGGCATGTCTTCACTCAGGCAGCTACTGGCTGCTGAGGCTAACAAGCCCAAGGGCAACAAATAAAATGGCACAGTCCCGATGTTACCAAACCACACAGCAGACCATTAATTCAAGTCCATTGTAAGTCCCAAGGTCAGCAGAACCTGTCAGGCTGCTGAACAATGACACAGCTACATGCAAGGTCCAAGTGTGCCCTAAGCTAGATATTATCCTGAAGGCTTTTCCTTGTATACAGCTAGCAGACACATCCCAAATGCAGCTACTCAGCTGCTTGTGGTAGATCCCACCATGGAGTTGATTGCCAGTCTCATCAGGGGAAATAACTATCACCAGCTGCCCAGCCACTCAACCAGGCCTAGCCAAGCTGACCTACAAATTTTACTACCATACCTCTCTACCATAATGAGATAGAACTCTTATTGATTAGGTTTTCATGGGTAAACATGTTTTTATGTGTTTTAATGTACTCTGTGACCCCTGACCCAAGCCAAGGTATTTTCAATCCCCTCTTTGCATATAAAATCTAGACATTGAGGAAAGAAGACTAAATAAAAATTGATGTCTTTAAATTATGGTACTGGCAAAGAAAATTAAATTTACCATGAATTGCCAGAAGAACAAACATATCTGTCTTGGAAAAAATACAGCCAGCATAGTCCTTTGAAATGATGATGAGACTTTGTCATAGGTACTTTGGACATGTTATCTGGATGGACCAGTCCCTTTTCATGTTTTGAAAAGTAGAGGGTCACTTCTGGTAAGATGGGGGACTAAGCAGACAAACAACAGAGACCCTTTTCAACAAAGAAAAGAGAAACCACTTGACAGAGATACAGAAGATAATCCTGGAGCCCTAAGCTTTGAAAGGACTATACAGAAGTGGATCAGGCACCAACTAATGGAAAAACCTGAATGAAACCAGTGAGTACAGGGAGCTGCGGACTATCAGCTCCTCTAACAGGGCCAACAACCTGAATATTTCCAAGTGGTATTCGGACCTGAGAATTGACTTAAAGAATTGACCATGGGCTGCAGGGATGACTGCACTGGTGGCCAATGACTAAGAAGGGAAACAGTAAGAAGGGAGACAGCCAGAACTGTGGAGTTTCTGCTGTCCAGAGGGTGCAGCCATTTTGATTGTTTACATGGGGCAGTCATTTTGGATATTTAAAGTGACCAAGGAGGCAGCCATTTTGAATGTTTATAAGCAGTGGCCATTTAGGATATTTAAAGTGACCGAGGGCACAGCCATTTTGAATCTTTACAAGTGGCAGCCATTTTGGATTTTAATGTGGTAGCATTCTCATTAGGATTTCAGGGACCTAAGAATAGGCTCTGTTTGGCAAGGTCGGCAGGCACACACTAGAGGATGACAACAGGAAAGGTGACAGGTGGTGAGTGTACAAGTGCTGTCAACTAGTGAATAGGGGAGCACAGCACAGTACCCTGCTTACATAGATAATATACAAACAGAACAAAGACAACGAAAATCGTGGGCAAGTCATTCCAACATACAATTGCCAATTAAATATAAACACAAAAATGTCACAATGCCTCAGAGAAAAGAGAGCATCACAGTTCACTCAAAGAAGCAAGATATAAGGTAGGAGAAACAAGGGTCCAGGATACAGACCCAAAACACATCCCTAAGGAAAATGCATCATTGGAACTCCCTGGTAAGGAATTCAAAAGAACTATATTTAGGTAGGGAACTTTGATAGCATAGTGCCTAAGGCACTTGACTGCTAACCAGAAGGAAGGTTGGGCAATCTACTTCCATAGTGATACTGCCCCAGAAACCCAAGGAGGGGTCACTATGAGTCAGGTCTGACTCGGTGGCACATAACAACAACAGCAACAATGCATTTAGATATCTACAACAAATTGAGAGGCAGATCAAGGAAAACACTGACAAAACTGAGGAAAACGCAGAAAAAAACCCTACAACAATTTTGAAAGACAATACAAGAACAAAATGACAAAATAAATGAAAAATTAGAAATGATACAAAATATACACACATAAATCCACAAGATTAATACTAAATTTTCAGAAATAGATAAGACATTGAACAAGCTAAGGAGTAGAACTGAATCAATGGAAGACAGAATTAGTGATATTGAAGGCAAACACTTATCTCTCTCTATAGATATATAGATACAAGCAACATTTGATGGACTTGTTGAGTAATAGACTACAGATCATGATTTTAAATGTTTATTTTAAAGAAGATTTTAAAAAATTAAATGCTGACTCCAAACTCTATGAAAATGAAAAAGAAAAAGAAAAAATCAACTGCCATGGTGAATAAAGTAACAAGGAATGAGTTAAAGGAGAAAACTAAATTCTTCTATGCCTCTGAGGCATCTCTAGAAACCTTAAATTTATGAGCAATGGCAAACTATTGATCTGATATAAAAAAATAACTAGTATTTGTAGGACATTTAAATATCAATAAGTATGTTTCAGCTTTGTTATTCTTTTGATTCTCATAGAAACTCTAGGAATCATCTTTTATACTCCCAATTCAGAGCAGAAATTAAGTATATAAGAGATTAGTAATTTACCCACTCATGCAACAAAACATCCACTGAGTTAGGAACACAGTTGTGAAAAGGACACAGAGAAGGAAATACATGTTGACTTTTATCTAACCTCATATCAGTTCAATGTGATTTGGACTATACTTGGCACAGTCTCTATGGTCTTTGGTGTTTTACTCATTGTTTTCATGGAACCAATATATTCCTTAACTTTTTACTAATTGTTCAACAATCTTGGAATTAGCACATGTATTTTAATGAAAGTAATCTCATATGTATCCCTTTATCAATTCTATGCTTGAATACCCTGGTATTTTCCTTGTGTTTCTGAGCTCTTAAAAACAGTTGTTTGAGAATAGAAATAGATTCTTCTCTGATTTTATAGTTTTGAGCAACTAGAAAACTCAAGTTAAGTATCTGAACACCAATTCCTACCTAGTAAAGATATACTCAGGTCAGTCTTATGCAATAAAAGTGTAATTCAAACTGTTTCTGAAATCACATTTTTTTTTTTTCTGTTTAAGAGGAGAGAAGATAACAAAGAAGCTGAGATCTTTTGTAAAATCAAGACCTACTCAAGTTGATTCCTCCTCCTAGAGACTTCTTCATTCAGTACAATTGGCTGAAGTCCAGTTATCATTCAAAACTTGTTCCTAGTGTTACCATCTATATGAAAAAATTCTTTTCACTCTAATCATCCCTTTCATCCATACTGATATACACAGACAGAATTGGCCTCTGTCTTCTTTAAGGGAGTAAATTGTTCTGCAATATGAATATTGTTGTTGTTGTTGTTATGTGCCGTCGAGTCAAACCCGACTCATAGCGACCCCTCCTTGGGTTTCCGAGGCAGTATCACTATGGAAGTAGGATTGCCCAACCTTCCTTCCGAGGAGTGGCTGGTGGGTTTGAACCGCCAGCCGTCTGGTTAGCAGGCAAGTGTCTTAGCCACTATGCTACCAGAGCTCCCAGCAATTTACCATATGTATTTGTTTATGTACTTATCTCTTTCTGTTCAAAATCCTCTTATTTATTTTTATCCTTCAATTTATTGCACTTGGTAACAGTATATACGTAATTAATATCCAATGACTGAAAGGATAGATGAATGAATAAAAATAAAACAATTTATGTATTTTCATTGTTGTAGAAATAGTAGCTATCCACATGGCCAAAAAAATGTGTTAATCAGTTAGGGTGGCCAGTTGTCCCAGTTTTCCCAGGATGTTGTGGGCTAAAATGTGTCCTGCTAAAAAATTCTGAAAGTCCCATAGTCCAGAAAATCACAGTAGGTCTTACTGAGACAGTTGGTCATCTTTTCAAGTAATTGTCATTATTGTCCTCATTTTATAATTGGATAAAATAGACAAAGAGATCAAGTGATTTGTTCAAGGGCAGACAATGAATGAGAGTGGAGTTTAAATTTTTTAGTTGAAGTTCTCAAGCCCTTAACCATTATATTATATTGCTTCATATATTTTTTTAATTCCTCTTATTACTTTATTTTTTATTATGATAGAAAGGACCTAAGTACTATACTTAAAGGAGGCAATATCTATATGCATATTAATTTTAAAAGTATTTTATTCTGACATAGTATAGCTAAAGCAGATTGTAGCATTTGCATAAAATATAATCACCCTTTCTCTTGTTTACAGTTTGTGCCCTCAGGTTTTTGGATTTCTTTTCCAAGAGTAACGTTGCTGGAATTTATGATTATTGATAAACTCATGAATTTAATTCATTAACTTTTTTATTTTACTTATTAGCTGCTTGATGTTATTTATTTAATTTCATTTAGTCTGATTTTTAAGCTTCTCATTTTTTCTGCTGAAGTTTGTTTTCTGAAATAGTCTTGTTGGCCCTCATTATCACTTGCTATTTAGTTGTTTATAAAATAACAAGTCATTAATTGTTTTAATTAGGTTTTTGCTATTTTTTTTAACCACTGTTTGACATCTGCTGAAACTACTGAGAGATCTGTCATTCAGCCCACCATCAAACGGCAGAAAAAATATATGTATTTTCTGTTTCTGAGAACAAGATGTACTCATTCTGCTAGCTCACTAATACATGTCTGGATGGGAATGTATTTGTACTTATCCTGCCTGAGATTTGTTGTGCTTCTTGAATTTGTGCCTTTCTTTCATAAAATTTAGAAAATCCTTATCTATTTTTCTCTTCGCATTTTCTCTCTCTCCAATTCTGTATGTTCTCTACTTCTAGAATGTCAAATTAACACCAAAAACACTTTAAGGACATTTTTCATCTTTGAGGATCCAGGGTCAGTGTGAAACTTCATAACATAACAAAAGTTATAACTGAGAGATTAAATTTGATAACTTTAGAAAGAAAATCTATCACTTAGAATAAAACTGTAAATATTAAGACATAACTTGTTTTTAATCATTGTGTATGTAGAAAGGACAAGTGGACAGAGAGGGTGTTTAGACTGACTATTTCAAATAAGTTGTTATTTGCCGTTATTTCTCTGTTTTTCTTCTCTTTACTTTTCTTTCCATCTGGAGTCTACAAATTCTTACCACTCAGGTTCTGTGGACTAAGTCAATTCACTGTGGCATTTTAGGTTTTGACTGACTATTCTATGTGCCTTACATTTTTGAAAACTGTATTAATTATAGTGGTGTTATGTTATTTAATCCAAAAAGAAGTTTAAGTAGCTAGTACTGTATCCAAAAATTTACCCAATGAAAACACCTGCACACATACAAACTCACACACACACACCCTGTGTGAGTATGGTCTTTTCAAATATGACTGTAGTTATTCAAAATAGCATCTATCTATATATAAATTTGGGAGCTCTGGTAGCATAGTGGCTAAGACACTTGCCTGCTAACCAGATGGCTGGCGGTTCAAACCCACCAGCCACTCCTCAGAAGGAAGGTTG
>NW_006921705.1:347509-357237 GCF_000298275.1 Orycteropus afer afer | reverse complement strand
CTACTTCTGTAGTGATACCACCTCGGAAACCCAAGGAGGGGTCGCTATGAGTCGGGGCCGACTCTATGGCACATAACAACAACAACAACATGGTCCTAAACCTTCAACCCAGAAATCCAATCTTTCAAGGTTGTGTCTAAGAAGTATTCATAACTGTGTCCCATATGTGATTTATTATATATATGAATATATGTGTATATGTGAAATAAATGCATATATATATACATATGCTTATACTTATAGATGTACACATATATACATAATTATAAACATATATGCATGCATACATATCTATATTATTTAGTAGTTTTTGCTGTTGCTTCAAATTATATACCATAGCAATTACCAACAGGTCCTTTTTTATTGTGTACTTTTTAGTGACATCATTTACCTTGGTCAAGTTTACCCTCGTTTGGTGTTACATTTCCCATAATCTAAAAAAATCAATTATCTACTATCTAGAGAGTGAATCTTCCTCTCTCCTTCATCCTTGGTAAGTACTAATGAATATTTGCTTCTCTATTTACTTATTCATGTAATTTCATAAAAGTGAGAACAAACAATATTTGTGTTTATTTTTTGTGTGTGATTGACTTATTTCACTCAACATACTGTCTTCCAGGTTTATCCAAGTTCCACGATATTTTGGGTACTCACTTTTCTTTATTATTAATTAGTATTCTAATATAAATAGTGCTTTGATGAACACTGGTGTACATATGCCTTTCTGCCTTTGCTAAGACTCCCAATACAATGTTGAATAGAAGGGATGATAGAGGGTATCCTTGCCTGGTTCCTGTTCACAATGGGAATGCTTTGAGGCTCTCTCCATTGAGAATAATGTTGGTTGCTTGTTTTGCCCATATGCCTTTTATTACGTTGGGGAAATTCCATTCTATTCCTATTTTGCTGAGAGTTTTTATCAGGAGTGGGTGATGGATTTTATCAAATACCTTTTCTGCATTGATTGAAAAGATTATGTGGTTCTTTTTTTTCCTTTGTTTTATTTATGTGGTAGACTACATTGATTGTTTTTTTAATGTTGAATCATCCTTGCATATCTGGTATGAATCTTAGCTCATGGTGTGTTATTTTTTTTACTGTAAAATAGTACAACCACTGTAGAAAACAGTATGGCATTTCTTTAAAAAGTTGGAAATAGAAATACCATCTGATCCAGCATTAATAGCAATATATATCCTAAAGAAGTGACATCTTGGACATGAACAGATACACACAGATACATTAATCACAACACTATGTACAATAGCAAAGAAATAGAAACAAGTGAAGGCCCATCAACAAATGAATAGATAACCAAAGTATGCCACATGCATTCAATGCAATACTATGCAATATTAAAGAATAATGAAGAATCAGTGAATCACCTCACAACATGGATGAACTTGGAGGACATTATGCTGAGTGAAACAAGTCAACACAACGACAAAAGTGCAACGGACTGCCGCCAAGTCACATCTGACTCGTAGTGACTCCTCCTTGCTTTCCAAGGTGGTATCCCTATGGAAGTAGATTGCTCAACCCTCCCTCTGAGGAGTGACTGGTGGGTTTGAACTGCCAGCATTCTGGGTAGCAGTCAAATGCCTTATATTGTATGAATCTATGATTGTAAAAAGTCAAAGAACGGTTTACACAGGGAAGGAAATGTTCTTTCTTGGTTACCAAGTATGGGAAGGGAGGGAAAAAATGAAAAAATAAAGTGTTAAATAAGAAAGATACCACTTTGAAGACTATGGTGTGCCTGACATTAGCCATAGTTTTTTTTTTTTTTTTTCAATTGCCTCATATGGATGTGAAAGTAGTACAGTGAATAAGGAAGACTGAAGAATTGATGCCTTTGAACTATGGTATTGGAAAAGAGTATTAAATATAAGATGCACTTGCAGAAAAATAAGAAAATCTGTCTTGGAAGAAGTACAGCCAGAATGTCCCTTAGTGATCGTGGTGAGTCTTGGACTCATGTATTTTGGTCATGTTATCAGGAGACACCAATTTCTATAGAAGGATCTCATGCTTGGTAATATAGAGGGCCAGAGAAAAACAGGAAGACCTTTAATGAGATTAAGTGACACAGTGGTTGCAACAGTGGGCTCAAACAGTAATGATTGTAAGAACGATACAAAATTGGGCATTGGTTCATTCTGTTGTACATGAGTCAGAACTGACTCAATGGAACATAACAACAGAACAAAATCCTGTAGCATGATAAATCTTTGCAACCTTATTCATACCAGTATTTCCCAAAACTATTTGAGTGGAGGGAAGGTTTTTGTTTGTTTGTTTGTTTTTTGTCTTTCTTAATAGCATTTAGCACAGTTCAAAGAATAAAGTTTAAGATAAAGATTTCTTTATTCAAGAAAAACAATTTATATTTGTGTATTTTACATTTCAGCTAGTGTTACATTTTGTTGACAAATAGACAACAATTTATGAATTAAGGTGTTAGTTTTGTTTAACATCCTGAACTTTAAAAGTATAAAAGAAAAATAAGTAACTTCAATCTGCAATAAATTCTAACATCATTTACCCAGAGTAGGGAAAAATTCATAGGTTAAGAGCACAGTCTTTTACTACATCGTCCTTAATTCACACTGGCCACAAGCTTGTGATTCCCCAGGTTACTAGTTTCTGACCATCTCCTTAATTTTGGTAATTCACTATAAACTACTCACAGAACTCAGAGAAGTACCATACTATGATTACAGACTTATTATAGCAAAAGGATACAAGTCAGAACCAGCCAATGGGATGGATGTACAGGGTCAGGGTTCGGAGGGTACCCAATACGAAGTCTCCATTGTCCTCAGGGCACATCCCTCCAGCACATCCTTTTCTGGCGAAATACGGTGAATATTGTCAGCCAGGTAAGATCACCTGAGTTTCAGTGTTCAGGGTTTTATTGAGGTTTCATTACACAGACCTGATTGATTGAAATATCAGTCATGTGATTGAACTTACTGCCCAGTCCCTTTCCTCTCCCTGGAGATCTGGACAATATTACATGGCTCTATGTTCCAATTTTATAAGAGCATTTTGGCATGTTGAGCCCTCATCCTGAGTTATCTAGTAAGTATCTAGGGGCCCATGGAGAGTCCTTTCATTAGCATAAACTGTCAGGTGTGATCTGAGGGGCCCATCATCAATCACAGACACTCAGGGAATCCCAAGGGTATAGCAACTACTTTCCAGGAACCAGAGAAAGGGCCAGTTGATTCTTTATTACACACAATCAATACTAGTTACTGATTTTTCAACTTTCTTTCCAACTTTTGTAAAGTGTTATTTACTCCAAGATGTTTTTTAAAGTTAGGCAAAATTAAGTAGATGTTTATAGAAACTATCATTGATAATTAAAAATTTTGAGATGATCAACAATCTGTTCCATTCTGTTATCATTTCAGTCAGCTGTTCAAGGTTTCTGGCAAAATCCAAATCTCTCTTTGTCCTTTCAATGTTGTAAATAATTAATCTCCAGTCAGGTAAATGACAAATTATTAGATCTGAATAAATAGAAAGGAAAAAAAATCCTCTCGGCATACCAGTATTGTTTTAGTTCTTTATGGGTAATTTAAGATAATACTTCAGGTAGCTACACTTGCCTGCTCCAAACTATTATGACAATTCAAAGCTTCCTGATTAAAATTTTAAAAGGAAAAACAAGTTAAACTCCCAGCAACCATCATTTGTAAATAATAAGCTTGGAATATTCTTTGTAAATTTCTGTTTCTTGCTTTGAAGTCCCAATTTATTTTCATTTATCTTGCATTTTAAATGCTATTGAACATGATTTGAAAACACACTTTGTACTGAAGGCATGCTCAGCAGGGGTGATTATTTGTGACCGTATTGTTTAATCACATAGTATCAGCCATTTTCTTTCTAAAAGTGATAATCCATGGCACACACACAAAAAACATTACTATCCAAAAAGGGGGATATTTTGTCTTCAACAACATTAATTTAATGTAACACTGATAGGCAGATTCATATAACATATTATTCCACTCATTGAATAGATAGATATAATTATATGATACAAAGTTCTTTTCTCAGCATTAGAATTAGAGGTCATTAAGTGTGTGTGTGTGTGTGTGTGTGTCATCCACTGCCATCAAGTCAATTGCAACTCATAGCAATCCCCATTAATTTTCCAAAGCTGCAAATCATTATGCAAGTAGATTGCCTCATCTTCCTTCCACAGAACCATTAGTGAGTGTGTTTGAACTGCTGACCTTTTTGGTTAGCAGCCAAAAGCCTTACCCACCACCCCACCAGAGCTCCTTCATCTCTCTCTCTCTCTCTCTCTCTCTCTCCTGCTTTCTCTCTCTTTTTCTTTCTTTCTCTATCTCCATTTCTATAACTATCTATAGCTATAGCTATCTAATGTATTTTGCATAATATTAGTTTATGATAAGCATTCACAAATTAATTTTTCATAAATTCAAATGTCCACTTGATCTATCCCAATGTTTCTATGATTATCATTCATAATTTAACTTCACTGAAATTTTGAAAAAAAATTAACATAGTTGTTGAAAATAAATCAGTAATATAAATCTTTTGGAGTAGAAATATATTAATTTATCAGCCTATACTACTTTTTTTATTAGAAGAGTATGTTTCCTTGTTTGAAAGAATGAATCTCCACCAGTCTATTATTTGATAAATATGGGAACTTCCATTTTCTTAAGTGAAAATGGATCCCTGATCACATTTCTTGATCACAATATGAACATGTGATCCAAGCTAAGGCAATACTACTTCTTGACAGTCAAAACTAGAGATATGAGCATGTGACTAAAAGTTTCCCAAATATTCGAAGATGTGAAAGTTGAAAGCTGTGAATTTTGTTTTGTCTGTCCATTTTAATTTTTATTTATTTATTTATTTTACCAAATAAAGTTTTTCTAATATTCATGTGTTTAATGACTTAGAACACAGGCTTTGGATCAAAATGAATGCTACATAAAAATGACTGTACATTTTTAAAGTTAAATGTTGATATTAAAATCTTAATACATTTCCACATAGAATCCCTAATTGTATATTTTTTAAAAGTAGTCATAAACCAATAAGGATAATGATAATCTTTTCCCTTTATGTTTTTATATAATTGTTGTTATATATAAAAGCATGTTTTTTAATTGGTTCATTCAACAAACCCTTACTGTCTTATCAAGTCCTAGAAAAGGCATGGCTATTACAATGAATAAGGCAGGCGAGGTTCCACCCCTCATATTGCTTACAATCTCTGGGAACATAAAGGCATGTTAAAAAAAAAAAGAAAGAAAGAAAAGAAGAAGAAGAATAGGAAGCTCCTGTAGATCCAGATTCAATTAATAGTGTGAAGGAAATAAACACCATTACTATAGAGCATTCTTTAAGGAGATACTTTGAGAAGGACTAGTAAACATTGTTCTGAAGAAGTCAAATTTGAATTGAAATTTGAGCTAAGAGAAAACTTAGAGTAGTGTTAATAATGGTAGCAATGACCAAGTTGGGGGCAGAAATGCTTGGATTTAAAAAAAAAAAAAAAATTCAGAGGCTAGTGTGGTTTAGCTAAAATGTGCCAGGAGAAAATCCTTGCTGCATAAGAAGCTTGAATTTGCTGAATAATTTTAAATTTATTTAAAAATTGTAAAGAAAATGTGTTTTAAGCAAATTTAGTGATCTTATTTACATACTTAAAAGATAAGTTTTGCTACCCTTCAGAGAAATGGCTGCTAGGATTCAAGCATAGAATTACACCCTCTCCTCTTTAATTGACATAGTTAAGTTTCAAAGACCAAGTTGTTATGTGAAATTGTCATTATGGTAGCTAACATTAAGTGTCACCTTGGCTGGGCCTGGTTTTAAGTGGCTGGCTAGCTGGACGTAGTATACACAATGGTGAAACTGATCATCAGTTCCTTGGTAAAGTCTTCTGTGAGCCTTAGGGTTGTGATCTGCTCCCAGTACATGAGGAGGAGCTTTAGGAACGGTCTGTAGCTTTTGGCACGATTGAATCTTGCAGATAGCTGAGTCATTGTTCAACAGCCTTCCATGTTGTCTGCCAATCTTGGGACTCTTAGTGGACTTGAATTAGTGGTCTGCCATGTGGTTTGGTAATATTGGGACTGTGTCTTTTTACTTGACGAACTTGGGTTTGTCAGTCTCAGCAGCCAGAAGCTGCTTGAGTAAACAAAGCCTCCAGCTCCAGCAAGCTGAGAGTAAGAGGCAGAGCTAAAGCCCAAGGTTGAGAGGCTTTCACCCAGCCCCTAGATCCTGACACTCTGAAATCAGACTTCTAGCCTCCAAGACTATGAGAGAATAAACTCCTGTTTGTTGAAGTCACCCATTTGTAGTATCCTCTGTTAGAGAGACACTGAGGTAACCAAAACAGGCATTATGCAAAAATGGAGGATGACCACATCATATCACAAAATGATGATGACTACTTCATTAAATGACTGTCAAATTACATCCTTACAACTGCCAAACTACTGATGATCATGGCTCAGCCATGTTGACACTACCTTAACCATTACAACCAGTGTTATTCTTGTCCTGTACTTCAGTTCATTACTAGCAGATGTATGTCATTAAAGCACAAAATATTCAGATAGTAGATGATAGATACAAGCCTTGATTTAGAATTCTCATTTTATTTTCATGCTTTAATCCTAATACTTTTTCTCTCTAAAGATGAAGTTGAATAACAAGACAGTGGTCACAACCCAGTTCTAAGAACTGGGTAGACAAGACAGGTAGAACCACAAAGAACAACTGAAGCTTACAGTTCCGAGGACATAGCTGAACATCTGCTGTCTTGACTGTTGCTAGCAAGACAGCTGTCGTCTGCTCTCCCACAACAGAACTGCTGATAAACTTCCTGACACCCTACTGAAACCTCCCCACTTCCCCAGCTCGGGACTGATGAGCTGTTGAGCTCATCCCAGGCTGACACCATTCTGGTCTCAGCCCATCTACATGCAGATGTTTTGATAAACTTTCTTTCAAAATTCTCCTGGCCAGATCACTCTCTCCTAGCACCAAAACTTACATTAGCTATTTTACCAATATTGTAAATAAGAAATGTTGGATAATGAGAAAGTTGATAAGTAAGAAGGTGTAGTAGTAAGAATTCCACTAAGTTCATTATTGCCATAATTCTAAGAGATAATCATGTTGGCTAAGCATGAAATGATGGCACTGAAAATAAAAACAAATGAATATGAGATTTTTGTTTTCTGGAGCTGGAGTTGACACAGATTGGTTGGATATGGGGAGTAGATGAGAGAAATGGAGGAATTCAAGGTTTCCACGTGTAGTTTTTTAAAAAAATTGGGTGGATTCTAGCTCACAGCAATCCTGTGTACCGGGAAATGGAACTGTGAGCCACAGGGTTATCAAGACTGGGGCCTTGCAGAAGCAGACTGTCAGGTCTTTTTTTTTTTTTTTTTTTTTCTGAGGAGGAGCTTCTGAATGATTTTGAACTGCCAACCTTTTTGTTAGTAGTTGAATATTTAACCATTTTGACACCCAGGACTCTCATAAATATTATTGTTAGTTGCCATCAGTTCTGACTCATGGTCATTCAAGTGTGCAGAGTAGCCCTGCACCTTATGATTTCCCTTTCAGAAGCAGATAGCCAGGCTTTACTTCTGAGGTGCATCATGGTGGGTTTGAACTGCCAAGCTTTTGTTCAGCAGTCCACAGCTTAATCATTTTTGCTACCCAGAGACCTCAGAATAGAGATGTGAGCAAAGAGCTGAAGCTGAGTTGATTATTGCTAAATATTATGAGATATAGCACTTAAATCTTATTGGATTAGGGTCAGGATTCCAGGCAAGTCATAAAGTGCATGCAATTTGAGAGCTGGAACTGAATATGTTTAAGCTAGAAGTAATGAATGACTGCTTGTCTCCTTTGTGAGGACATGTATTAAACACTCTGTCCACTAGCTCAGTAAAGCAGAAGAGACTTTTGTAGAAATAGCAGGAATCTTCCCTGTAGAGTAACTTTATGACCTTTTTCAGTACTAGGAATAAAGTATAAATCTAGAGAAATTTATACAAAAATGTTGTCCAGTAACCTTATAATATGTTTTTTGGGCAAATATAAAACTACTGTGAAAGGGGTAGATGTGTGCTTACATACAGGGAACAGAAGACTACCATGGAAAAGGAACTTCTCTGTAAAGAAGACATTATAACCTCTTAAAGAAACAATGACTATAGGGAAGAATTTGCATTCTTAAAACTGGAAATGAAATAGTTGGTTAATCAATGAATACCAGCTAGGTAGATGTTTATATTTGAATGCCTGTGTCTCAGAATGGAGCTCCGGTGGCACAGTTGTTAAAGCAATCAGCTGGTAACCGAAAGGTTTGCAATTGAAAGGCATCAACTTTCCATCAGAAAAAGTTGAGACTGTCTGCCTCTGTAAAGATTTAGAGCCTTGGAAAACCTATAGGACTCTACAGCGTCGCTATGAGTTGGAATCAACTCCATGGAAGTAGATTTGGTTTGGGTGCCTCAGAGGAATAATGGTAGCACTAGAAAAATAAGAAAATCACCCCCTCCCCCCAACACACACACAGAGCCAAGAAAGGAGAATCTAGCAAAGAACTTTGATGGGTGTTGAACTATAACAATTGAAGGTCATATAGATTAATTTTATATTTTAGAAACTAAGAAAAGTAGGACTCTATAAGCCTGTAGAAGCCATGATAGGACAATGTTTAAAGAACAAAAATGTGAAAAATTTGTTAAATTTTGCTAAAATTTCCTGTAAGACATCAGATAATTTTTTTTTTTTGTCTTTTTACCATCCCCAACCTTAACCCCTTCTCCTCCTCTTTCTTCCCTGTGACCCCCCTCCCAATGCCCTTCTTAGTTGTGTACTATTGTCTGTCCAGTTTTCCCTGCATGTGAATACTGCCCCTCTTGAGCCCCATGGCCGATTGCTCCAAGGGGTGTATCTTCATAAAGTAGGTGGGTGCATTGCCCTGGGTTGGGTGTTCTGCATATAAGTCTTTCTACTGTTGGGCTGAGAGCCAGTCCTTGGGAAGGAGTCCTATCCCATGTCTGAAGTGTATCCCAGGGCCATAGTCTTGGGGGTCCCACCACACTCCATCACACAAGTACTTCTGGTTGTTACAGTGTTTTTGAATTTTGGTCCACATTTTTCCTCCCACTCTATCCAGGATCTCCAGTTTTGATCACTTCCTGAGTGTTTGGCATTGGTAGCCAGGCACCATCTGGTTCTTCTGGTATCGAGGTCCATCATATCCTTGGGCTAGTTGGTTTTGTATTTGGCAATATGGATACAACTGAAATAATGGCACTGGGCATGTTATTTGAGTGACAGAACCATGAACTGGTTTTAGAAAGTGGCAATAGACTATGCACAAAATACATGTGAGGAGTTTTGCTGTGAAGAGGAAAAAGAAACAGAAGTCTCTTAATATGTCATATAAAAAAGCATGCTAGAATGTGACTACAATGGTCAAAAAAAGACAGGGAGATTACTAATGCAGAAATTAGAAAAACTACATAAAAATGTATTCAATTATTATGTTGTTGTTGTTGTTATTTGCCGTCAAGTCGGACCTGACTCATAGCGACCGCTCCTTGGGTTTCCGAGGCAGTATCACTACGGAAGTAGATTGCCCAACCTTCCTTCCGAGGAGTGGCTGGTGGGTTTGAACCACCAGCCTTCTGGCT
>NW_006921705.1:306475-347409 GCF_000298275.1 Orycteropus afer afer | reverse complement strand
TAGCAGTCAAGTGCCTTAGGCACTACGTTCCCAGAACTCCTAAAATTATTATTATAATTACATCAAATCATTTTATTCTAAAGCCATAAAATACCAACCATTCCCAAACAACATATATAATTTAGATCAAAAACAAAAATATTTTAGTTTACAGTTGTTCTGAAAATAAGAATATTTTTCTCCAAAATTTTTCTATCTGAAATCTAACTGTACTTTGTATATAATTTTACTGTTATTTAAATTAACATTCACTTGAAAGAAACAAAAGTACTAAAGGTAAATGGCAAAAACATGCCACCAAATCCCAAAGAAAATCTACAGAAATTGAGTCTTCAACATTTAAAAATATGTAGTGTTTTAAAAATTCTGCTTTCTCTTTATTAATAAGAATATTTTATTTCCTCAAATTGTGTTCACTGGATTCTTTTTATTCTTAATTAAATGGAAAATATGCACAACAAATTTCATTTTGTTACAAAAGCAACTACACAAAAACATGTGCAGGTCTATAAATTGTGAAACTGTAACATCTACTTCAAATGTCAAAACTATATTGTAGCATATAGAAAACAGTTGTCTGATAGCAAGAATTCTTTAAAATAAAAGACCTGACTTTTTGTAAAATATTGTCTGTAAATGTGTATATGTATGTATGTGTGTGTATTCTTCATAGTTTATAGTATTTATTACCTCCCCTCTTAGCAAATCAAATTATTGTTAAAAGATTTTAATAATATTATTAAAATATTGAAATATTTATTATAAAAATCTCCAAATAATTAGGAGTACTAATAAAAAAAATGAATATATAGTACCTAAGGCACTTGACTGCTAACCAGAAGGCTGGCAGTTCAAACCCACCAGCCACTCCCTGGATGGAAGGTTGGGCAATCTACTTCTGTAGTGATACCACCTCAGAAACCCAAGGAGGGGTTGCTATGAGTTGGGGCCAACTCAACAGCACATAACAACAACAACAACAACATATGTATATGCATATATACATTATATAAATACATTATATTACATACATACATGTATACATATAAATATATACTTGTGTAAATATATACACATATATTTTTTACAAATAGTGCCTAACGCACTTGACTGCTAACCAGAAGGCTGGCAGTTCAAATCCACCAGCCACTCCTCGGAAGGAAGGTTGGGCAATCTACTTCAGTAGTGATACTCCCTCGGAAAGCCAAGGAGGGTTTGCTATGAGTCAGGTCTGACTCAACAGTACACAACAACAACATATGTAACATATGTTCACATATAATATAAACATGTATGTTACACATGTACATGCAAATATGTTTATTAATACTACTAGATTATATGTAAGTATATATACTACTATTGTCTTTCAGTTTGTTAGTGTGGTGGCCTGCATGTTGCTGTGATGCTGCAATCTATGTTACCAGTATTTCAAATATCAGCATGGTCACCCATGGTGGACAGATTTCAGTGGAGCTTAGGGACTAAGACAGACTGGGAAGAAGGACATGGCAATCTACTTCTGAAAAAAAATAATGGATAGTGAAAGCCTTGAGTAACAGTGGACCAATGTCTAATATAGTGCTGGAAGATGAGGTCCTCAGGTTAGAAGGCACTCAAAACAAGACTGGAGAAGAAGTGCTTCCTCACTAAAGTCAGCCTTAATGACCTGGATGGAGTAAAACTTTAGGGACATTAATTTGCAAATATGGCATGACTCAAAATGAGAAGAAACAGCTGTAAACATCAATTAATAAGTAGAACATGGAATGTGCAAAGTACAAATCTAGAAAAAGTGGAAGTCATCAAAAGTGAAATGGAACATATAGGCATTGTTGTTTTTGTTATGTGCCGTTGAGTCGGCCCCGACTCATAGCGACCCCTCCTTGGGTTTCCGAGGCAGTATCACTACGGAAGTAGGATTGCCCAACCTTCCTTCCGAGGAGTGGCTGGTGGGTTTGAACCGCCAGCCGTCTGGTTAGCAGGCAAGTGACTTAGCCACTATGCTACCAGATATAGGCATTAGTGAGCTAAAATGGACTGTTATTGGCCATTTTGAATAGGAGTATCATTTGGTCCAGTATTCTAGGAGTAACCAGTTGAAAAGGAATGGTGTCACATTCATCATCATAAAGAACATTTTAAGATTTCTCCTAAAGTACAACTACGTCATTGATAAGATAATTTTCATATACTTACGTGGAAGATTAGTTAATACTACTATTATTCACTCCTTGGAAGGAAGGTTGGGCAATCTACTTCCGTAGTGATACTGCCTCAGAAACCCAAGGAGGGGTCGCTATGAGTCGGGTCCAACTTGATCACACAAAACAACAACTATTACTCAAACTTATGTACCAATCCCTAATGCCAAAGATGAAGAAACTGAAGATTTTTTATCAACTTCTGCAGCCTGAAATTGAACAAACATGAACCATGTATTGATAATTATTTTGGATTGAAACATGAAATTCAGAAAAAAAGAAGAGTTAGTAACTGGATTCTTGGTGAAGAATCTGGTAGCCTTGGTGTTAGAAATGACATCACAGATGAAATGATGGAATTTTGCAAGGCCAATGACTTATTTACTGTAAATACGTTTTTCAACAATATAAATGGTGACTATACAAATGGATGCACTGGATGGAATACACAAGAAGCAAATCAATTACATTTGGAAAGAGACAATAGAGAAGTTTAACATCATCACTCAGAACCAAGTCAGTGGGTCATGTGGAACAGACCATAAAGAAAAGATCATTAAAAATGCAAGACAAAAAATGGATGTCAGAAGAGACTCTGATCTTGTTTTTTTTTTGTATAGAGTAGCTAAGTGAATGGAAGAAATGATGATCTAAGAGAGCTGAAAAGGAGATTTTGAAGAGCAGCTTCAGAAGACAAAGTAAACTATTACAATGAAATGTGCCAAGACTTGGAGTTAGAAAACCAAAAGGGAAGAGCACAAGCCTTAAGAAGGAGTCTATGGGCAAAATACTGAATGACATGGGAAACATCACAAGAAGATGGAAATAATACACAGAGTCACTGTTGCGAAAATAATTGTTCAATGTTCACATGTTTTATCATGTTGCATAAGACCAAGAACCAATGGTATTGAAGGAAGAAGCCCAAGCTACACTGAAGACACTGATGAAAAGCAAGCCTCCATGAATTAATGAAATAATCATTGAAATATGTTTCAACAAACAGATACAAAACTAGAAGCACTCACTGTGCCAAAAAAATTGGTCAACCAAGTGGAAAAGATTGATATTTTTTTCCCATTCCAAAGAACATTGATCCAACAGAATGTGGAAATTATTGACTGATATTTTTAATATCAAAGAGCTATGGTGGTATAGTGGTGAAGGTATTTGGCTGCTAACTAAAAGGCTGATGATTCAAACCCACCAACTGCTCTATGGAAGATAGATAAGGTGATCTGCTTCTGTGAAGCATTATAGCCTTTGAATTCCAATGGAGGTCACTGTGAGTGGAACTGATTCAATAGCAGTGAGATTTTTTTTTTTTTCCTTCCCAGTAAATGTCATACTTTACTAAAATTTTACTGAAGATAGTTGAGAATCATTTGCAGCAGTACGTTGAAAGGGATCTACCAAAAAATCAAACAAGATTCAGAAGAGTACATGGAATGAGGGATATCACTACTGAGGTCATATTAATCTTGTCTGAAAGCAGAGAATACTAGAAATTTGTTTACGTGTGTTTCAGTGAGTGTGCAAAGGCTCTGTGTGGATCATAACAAATTATGGATAACATTGTAGAAAATGGGAATTCTAGAAATTGAGCTCATGTGAAACCTGTTCATAGACCAAGAGACAGTCATTCAAACAGAACAAGGGGACAGTGCATATTTTTAAAATCAGTAAAGGCGTGTGTCAGAGTTGTATCATTTTACCATACTTATTCAATCTGTATACTGAGCAAATAATCTGAGAACCTGGACTATGTGATGTCTTCTTCAAAAAGATTGGAAGAAGATTCATTAACGACTTGAAATATGCAGATATGCAGATGACACAAACTTGCTTGCTGAAAGCAAAGATTTGAAGCATTTACTGCTGAAGATCAAAAACTACAGCCTTCAGTATGGATTATTCCTCAACATAAAAAAAAAAAAAAAATCTTCACAACTGGACCAAGAAGCAACATTATGATAAAGAACAGATTGAAGTTGTCAGGGATTTCATTTTACTTGTATCCACTATCAATGCCCATGTAAGTAGCAGCTATAAAATTAAACATTGGGCAAATCTGCTGCAGAGACATCTTTGAGGTGCTAAAAAAGCAAAAGTGTCACTTTGAGGACTAAGGTGACTCAACTCAAGCAATAGTATTTTCAGGGGTCTCATATGATTGTGAAAGCCACACAATGAATAAAGAAGATTGAAGAAGGACTGGTACCTTTCAATTATGTTGTTGGTGAAGAATATTGAATATACCATGGACCACCAAAGAACAAACAAATCTATGCTGGCAAATAACAGCTACAAACTTTTCTTAGAAGAGAAGTTGAGGAGAATTCATCTCACATGCTTTGAACACGTTATCAGGATGCATCAGTCCATGGAGAATGACATCTATGCTTGCCAAAGTAGAAGGTCAACTCAAAAGAGGAAGACTCTCAATAATATTGATGGATACACTAGATACGATAGGCTCAAACATAGCAACAATGGTGGAAATAATGAAAGACCAGGCAGTGTTAGGGTTGTTATGAATCAGAACAAGCCATAGCAACCCTAACAACAACACAACAACTATATATATATATATATATGAATGTGTACATGTATATATATACATGCATATAAACACACATATATATAACACATATAATATATACACATACATATATAATACCCTAGTATATGTATGTAAAAATATACACATGTGCATATGTACAATTTATTCTGTTAACCATTGTCATTAAGCATTTACTCAATACACTTTTGTAAGGAGAAAAACAATACAAAGTATACCCATTATATAAGTTGTTACTACTGGTGCTCCTTCCATTACTTTCCCACTTCCTTTCTTGGATAAAATTTCCACAGATCGTGATGATAAGTAATAATACAATGCATCACAGGGTATTAGTTTCCTAGTGCTCCCACAGCAAAATGTCACAAATTAGGTAACTTAAAATAATAGAAATTAGGTCTAACAATTCTGGAGTCCAGAAGTTCAAAATCAAAGTGCTTGCAGGAGCATCTTCTCTCTGAAGGCTCTGAAGTAATAGCCTTCCCTGTTTCTTTCAGCTTCCAATAAGTCCAGGTGTTCTTTAGTTTGTAAATGCATCACTCTAATCTCCACCTCCATTTTTGCATGACATCTTCCCTCTGCCTATGTCTCTATCTTTATCTCTTTATAATTACAGCAATTATATTGTATTAGGGTCCACCCATCTGCTATGTGACCTTATGTTAACTAATAACATCTTCAAAGACCCTATTTCCACATAAAGTCACATTCACAGATACCTAGGGCTAGAATTTCAACATTATTTTTTAGGGAGGGAGGCTAAATTCAGCCTATAAAATGGGGTAAAAATTAATCATTTAGAAATAAAATAGTCATTTTAAAAATTATATTAAAGCTTATATCTTTTCTCTGAGAACTGACAAACATTAAAGCATGCATGTTATTTGCATGACCTGATATATGAAGACATAAGGATATAGGTAGTTAAAGGTTATGATTTATGGTATGGTATATCCTAAGAAAGGAGCTTAGAAATTATTTTAATTTAAGATCTAATAAAATATTTCTAATATATTTATGGGAGCTCTGATAGCATAGTGCCTAAGGCACTTGACAGCTAACCAGAAAGCTGGCAGTTCAAATCCACCAACCACACCTTGGAAGGAAGGTTGGGCAATCTACTTCCATAGTGATACCACCTCAGAAACCCAAGGAGGGGTCGCTATGAGTCGGGTCCGACTCGACAGCACAGAACAACAACAACAACAATTTATTTATTTTTAATGTATTTCTGATGTTGATTAATATATTAATTATGTATATGTTAATGAATTAATATATTGATTAATTCTTGTGATTTGGGAAAGGTTGTTGTCACATAAAATACTTTCTGGTAAGCTATTTGCTAAATGGTATCAGTTTTAATGTTCATTATCCCTACATCCTATGGATAAGAACTTTGAAGTAAGAATATAGGGATAGGTCCAAGTTGTTATAAAACCAAACCAAAACCAAACCCACTGCCACTGAGTCTCAGAGTGACCCTATAGCACAGAACTGCTCCATAGGGTTCCCAACACTGTAAACCCTTTATAAATCTTTACTGAAATAGAATGCATCATCTTCCTCCTGTGGACCAGTTGGTGGGTTCAAACTGCTGACGTTTCCATTAGCAGCTGAATATATTAACCACGAAGCCACCAGAACTCCTTTGTTATAAAAGAAAAAGGTAAAACTTTTGTGTTGGGAGGAGTAGTAAACTTTAAATGTGTTATCCTTTGCAATGATCATAATGATGTTTCAATATCATAAAGCCTTTTAGAATCACACACACACAAAAAAGTGGAATTTTCAGACTTTAGAACTGGGCAATGAGAAAGGGTGTTGAAACCATATTTAGGTGTCCATCCATTATAATGAATGGAGCTTCTAGCTAAGAGCTATGTATATACTCCTCATTCCACATTGCCCATTATTATATGGCCACCATCCATTGATCCCAGGAATCATATCTCTCTATAAATTCTCTTCCATAGTAGATTTTCAAATATATCAACATCACTCCAGCCCATCATTGTAAGCTAGAATAAGGTAATGTTGAAATTTTAGCAGAATAAAATTTTAAAGTGTCTTGATTCCTAATATTTGTGTTTATCAAGCTTTTCTTTCTTAGGACCATTTAGTATTCACTTGAATTCACCTCCCTCACTTATCTATTCCTGGGATCAAACCATTTTCTTAGGGGCTTATCTCTAATTGGTTGATAGATTTACTTTTTCCCAGTTGCCCAGCTACTACAATTGCACTTTAAATCTCTTGTCTGACTCTCAATTTTCTTTTTCTTTTTTCTCTTATCCTCTCTTATTTATTCATTATTAGCATCCAGTGTCACTGGTGCTTATTCTTCCTACTGAACAATCTTAGCACCATTTTTAAAGCCACATATGAGGAGATAACAACAAAACAAAAACAGTTTACAATGTCATCAGAAATAAAGGTAAGATTAAAATGTGAAAATCTAGCCTGACTAGTCATAAAATAAAAGAGAAATACTGGTAGAGCAGAACTACTTTGCTTTTTTTTGTATTTGATCATCTTCCTTAAACAGAATTGTTGGTTTCACAATACCTATATTACTTTAATGCCCTTAGCTACTGAATTTTTTGACATGAAATGGTGTGCTCGATGTCATAATATTTTTAGTAGTTCATTGAAATCAAATTCCAGTATTATTGTCAATAAAAGATTCTGCAAAGGATATGTTTGAAAAAAATTAGAAGATTTGAGTTTTTTTTTTTTTTTTAATCATAGGGTATTCATTAAGGGAAAAAAAAATCAAATATCAATTTAGATTTCCCTAGATTCTTTTAAGCCATGTAAATCAACCACAAAGATTGCATAAAGATCAATATCTTTGGCACGAGTGAGCTGAAATGGATTGGCATTAGCCATTATGAATTAGACACTCATACTGGGAATGACAAGTTGAAAATTAAAAGTGTCACAATTATTGTCAAAAAGGATATTTCAAGATCTATCCTGAAGTTCAGTGCCGTCAGTGATAGGATAATATTCATACGTCTACAAGGAAGACCAGTTACTACGAATATTATTCAAACTCATGAAACAGCCATTAAAACCATAGATGAAGAAATTGAACATTTTACCAACTTCTGCCGTCTGAAATTTACCAAACATGCAACCAAGTTGTATTAATAATTTTTGGTCATTGAAATGCAAAAGTTGGAAATGAAGAAGTATCAATAGTTGGAAAATATGCCCTTAGTGATAGAAATGATGGTGGAGATCTCTTGATAGATTTTTGCATGCTTGATGACTTATTCATTGCAAATACATTTAAACAGAAGATTTCAAAGGGCAGTTCAAGAGGATAAAGTAAAATATTATAATGAAATATGCAAAGATCTGGAGATGGAAAATCAAAGGGAAAGAACAAGCTTTGTTTTTCTCAAGCTGAAAGAACTGAAGAAAAAATTCAAGGCTTGAATTTTAATATTGAAAGTTTCTATGGGCAAATTATTGAACAATGCACAAAGCATACAAAGAAGATGGAAAGAATATACAGAGTCACTGTGCCAGAAAGAACTGGTTGATGTTCAACCATTTCAGGAGGTAGCATATGATGAAGAACCAATGGTACTGAAAGAAGTCTAAATTGCACTGTGAGAATTGGCAAAAAACAAGGCTCCTGGAGTCAATGGAATACCCATTGAAATGTTTCAATAAATGAATGTAGCACTATGCCAAGAAATATGGAAAACATATTTATGCCAAGAAATATGGAAAACAGATACCTGGCCAAAAGATTGGATGAGATCCAAATTTGTGCCCATTCCAAAGAAAGGTGATCTAACAGAATGTGAGAATTATTGAACAATATCATTAATATCACATGCAAGTAAAGTTTTGCTTAAAATAATTCAAAAAAGTTGCAGTAGTACATTGATAGGGAACTGCCAGAGATTCAAGCCAGACTCAGAAGAGGATGTGGAAAGAGAGATATCATTGCTGATGTTGGATGGATCTTGGCTGGAGGCAAAGTGTGGTAGTTAAGGTTATTTGTCAGCTTGGTTAGGCTTGGTTTTGAGTGGCTAGGCAGCTGGATGTAGTTATTCTTCATGGTTAAACTGGTAATCAACTCCATGGAAGAATCTTCTGGAGCAGCTGAGTAGCTGCCTTAAGGATGTGATCTGCTTCAAGTATGTAAGGAGAAACATTGAGAAGGTCTGCAGCTTTTGGCACACTTGAGTCTTGGATGTAGCCAAGTCATCATTCAGCAGCCTGTCGTGTTATCTGCCAATCTAGAGACTCTTGATGGACTTGAATCAGTGAACTGCTCTGGGATTTGGTGATGTTGGGACCGTGCCTTTTTACTTGTTGACTTTAGGTTTGTCAGCCTCATCACCCAGCAGTTGTCTAAGTGAAGAAAACCTCCAGCTTCAGTGGGCTGGGAGCAAGAGGCAAAGCTGAAGCCCAAGGTCAAGGGGATTTCACCCACTTTGAACTTGACACGTTGAACTTAGACTTCTAGCCTCCAAAACTATAAGAGAATTAAATCTTGTTTGTTAAAGCCATCTACCTTGTGGTATTTCTGTTAGAGTGGCACGAAGTAACCAAAACACAAGGAATACCAGGAAGATGTTTACTTTTATTTCATTTACTATGCAAAGGTATTTGACTGTGTGGATCCTAATTAACTGTGCATAACACTGTGAAGAATAGGAATTACAAAACAGTAAATTGTGCTCATGAGGAACATTTAGTTAGCCCAAGAGGTAGTCATTCAAACAGAACAAGGAAATGCTGTGTGGTCTAAAATCAGGAAAGGTGTGTGTCGTGTTGTATCTTTCACCCCACTGATTCAATCTGTATGCTGAGCAAATAATCAGAGAAGGTGGATTATATGAAGATCATGGCATCAGAATCAGAAGAAGATTCAATAACAACCTGTGATATACAAATGACACAACCTCGCTTGCTGACAATGAAGAAGATGTGAAACACTTACCAATGAAAATCACAGACTACAGCCATCAGTCCATCACTTGTCTGTCAGTTTGTCATACTATGGTGGCTTGAGTATTGCTGTGAGCCTAGAGACTAGGCCAACAATATTTCAGCTACCAGCAGAGTCATCCATGGTGGGCAGGTTTCAATGGAGCTTCCAGACTAAGACAGACTAGGAAGAAAGGCTACTGCTGGATTCAGAAGAGGTCATGGAATAAGGGAGATCATTGCTGATGTCAAATGGATCTTAGCTGAAAGCAAAGAATACTAGAAAGATGTTTATGTGTGTTTTATTGACTATGCAAAAGCATTCAATTGTGTGGATCATGAGAAATTATGGATAACATTGCAAAGAATGGGAAGTCCACAATACAATGCTGTTCATGAGAAAACTGTACAGAGACCAATAGGCTGTCAATTGAACAGAACAAGGGAATACTGCATGATTTAAAATCAAGAAGTGTATGTGTCACTGTTGTATTCTTTCACCATACTTATGCAATCTGTATGCTGAGCAAATTCTCTGAGAAATTGGACTATATGAAGAAGAATGCAGCATTAGGTTTGAAGGAAGGATCATTAACAACCCACGATATGCAGATGACATAACCTTGCTTGCTGAAAATGAAGCACTTACTGATGAAGATCAAAGACTACAGACTTCAGCATGGATTACATTCAACATAAAACAAAAATCCTCACAACTGGCTGAATAAGAAACAACAGGACAAATGGAGAAAAGACTGAAGTTGTCAGGGATTTTATTTTACTTATATTCACAATCAACACCCATCGAAACAGTACTCAGAATATCAAATGTCATATTACACTCACCAAATCTGTTGCAAAAAACCTCTTTAAAGCATTAAGGAGCAAAAATGTTACTTTGAAGACTACGGTGTGCCTAACCCAAGCCACACTATTTTCCATTGCTGTACATGCATGTGAAAGCTGGACAATGGATAAGGAAGACCAAAGAAGAATCAATGCTTTTGAACTGTGGGTTTGTGTAGAATACTGAAAATACCATGGACCGCCAGAAGAACAAATACATCTGTCCTGGAAAAACTCCAGCTGGAATTCTCCTTAGAAGCAAGAATGGCAAGACTTTGTCTTACAAACCTTGGTCATATTGTTAGAAGTGACCAGTCCCTGGAGAAGGATATCATGCTTGGTAAAGTAGAAGGTTGGTTTAAAAGGGGATGACTCTCAATGAGATGGATTGACACAGTGGCTGCAACAATGGCCTCAAGTATAGCAAGGATTGTGAGGATGTTGCAGAACCAGGCAGTGCTTTGTTTGGTTGTTCACAGAGTCTGAGTTAGAGCCAACTTGATGGTATCTAATAATAACAGAGCCTTCAGTATGGATTATACCTCTGCATAAAGAAAACAAAAATCCATACCACTAGACCAACAAACAACATCTTGAGAAACTGAGAAAAGATTGAAGTTTTCAAAGATTTCATTTTACTTGGAGCCAAAATCAACGTCCACTGAAGCAGTAGTCAAGAAATCAAACAATGTACTGCACTGGGAAAGCTGTTGCAAAGGAGCTCTTTAAAATTTTTAAGAGTAAAGATGTCACTCTGAAGACTAAGGTGCACCTGTGGTGTAGTATATTACCTGGTATGGCTTTTCAAGCCACAAGTCTTTATAAACTCCATGCTGGAATTTGCTGTGAGCAACTGAGGTGCTCTTAATTGCTAAAGTTATCCACCTGGGGTATTTCTGTGGAACCAGTGTGAGTCAATCTTCTGGGAAGTTCACTCTCTCTCTCTCAGGTGTATAGAATTCTGATGTTGGGATTGGTTAGTGGTCACTCTGCCAGCCTCAAAAGGAGCCCCCCTAGAGGCAGAAGAGGTCTCTCTGACTGCTGGCTGAGAAAGACGTCCTGCTGAGAGAAACATGCTCCTGAGAGACACGTGCTGCTGAGAAAGAGACACCGAGAGACATGCATTGCTGAGAAAGAGACACCGAGAGATGTGCATTACTGAGAGACACCGAGAGACATGCACTGCTGAGAGGGAGAAACCAAGAGACACATGCTGCTGGGAGAGATGCTGAGAGAGACTGTTGGTTGAGAGAAAGCAGGCTGAGAGAGATTGAGCTTTTTTCCCTGAACTTGAATTGTAGCCTGGTGCTTCCCTAATACACCCCATAATCTGTGAGTTCTGTGTGGGCATTGCAGTGAATTATCGAACTTAGCGGAGAGGTGGTGGGTGCTGCGGGAGGAATGGTTGGTGAAAGAGCTAGAGGCAGGCAGCATGTCTGCCCTCACAGGAATAGGCCTTGGGTTAAAGATAGTGATACTGTCTTCCTCTTGTGGGGTTAGAGGAGGTCAGAAGATGTGGCCTCCTTACCCCTTTCGCAACAGCTGACACAAGCCATAGCATTTTCAATAGCTTCATATGCATGTGAGAACTGGACAGTGAATAAGGAGGACCACAGAAGAACTGATGCCTTTGAATTGTCGTTTTACAATGTTTACTGCTACACTTTTCTTGATGTTGGTGAAAAATCACTCATGGTTCATACTAATATCAGAAAGATTTCTAAAGAATATAATTTTAGCTCCTTCACCCAAATCTCTCCCTATAAAAGGAAAACTAAAAAAGATCTCCCAACCCCAACAGAACTCTCGATAATTTCCCATAATGAACCTACAGGACAAAGTAGAACTACCCTATAGGGATCCCAAGCCTGAAATATTTATGGAAACTGACTGTCACATATTTCTCCTGGTTCCTGTTATGTGCTGTCAAGTTGTCTCTGACTCGTTACAACCTCATACACAATAGAACAAAACACTGTTTCAGTCCATACATGAACACTATAACCACTGTGGCACCAGGGCTGCTCCAGACAGCCTAATGCTATGTAAATCCGTATTTACACTATACCATCACACACAAAATCACACTCACACAGGGTCACAAAGACAACAAAGCTCTCCATCAATCTAAGAATTTTTAAAACTGCAGCTTATTCTCCTAACATTCACAGAGAACTGACTTTTTAAAATTAGATCATATATGAACACAAGTATTGTTTCTTCAAACCTTGTTTTAATTTTACACACAAACATGATTTGTGTGTGTGTGCGCCTGTGTCCGTGCTTAATGGTGAAGGTGATTTTTTTATTATAGTGGATTATGGTAAAAAACTTAGCAGACTAATTCTTGGCATAGCAGAGAGTTAACAGAACTAGATCCATTTCTTCTTTTCTACTCTGAGAAGAAGAGCTTGAAAAGAAGCCAAATACCAATAAAAGTTGAAGGCTTTATGAGCTTTCCTTTCATTCTCAACAATTTTGAAGATACAGAAGATTCACAAATGGCATATTTTCTTTATTTGGACCATAAAGAAAAATAACATTATTATCAAAGGTGATTCCTTGGATGTAAATTTCCCTTATTCTTTATATTCTTTACAAGATTTCTTCTTGTTACATGTTCCAAGACAACTTATATTTTTATTAACCATGGGGAGAAAAAATCTAGTTTAACTTTTAACCTAAAATTAAAGAATGAAACAAAATTCTTGATTAACAACCAAAGTGTTTCATTTTGTTTACAGCAAAATGATTAATTGTCTCCTAATGGGTAAATCAATACTTGGCTAGATTGTTTCTGTTTCTCAGAATTACATACTTCTAGTTCATTAACTCTCTTAAATAACATCTTGCCTTGGAAAAGGACACAAAGCTTGTTGATGTTTCTTTTAAAATGCTTGTTAATTTCTTTTTTTATTCTTTTTTATCTTGGAAAGTCTTTTGCTGAGTCTTATTAACAAGAATAAAAATATAGAGTATAGCACTCCAATATATTATATGTAAATACTACGAGAAAGAAATTGAGAAGGCCTTCAACTTGGTCAAGATCTTAATATAGCAACAAGTCTAGAAATGGTCCACTCAATGATTATGAAAATCCGTCATGAACTATGGAGTCTAAAAGTACAGTACAATCCAATATTAAAAAAATCATAAGAGGTGAGATAATAAATGAATATGCAAATATAGTAGGAGGGTCATAGTTATTCATTTAACAATATTCATGAAGCCTTAATTATATGACTTACTTACATAAGTAGAAAAGATAGTCAAAATCCCTGTGTTCATTGGAATTATTTTCTAGCTTATGATAGGAACAATAAAGAAGTACATCAATAAATTAACAAGATAATTTTATTTAGAATAACTGCTATACAGATAAAATAAGATGATGGATTAAAGAGTGACTCTGGAAAGTCTTAACATAAACTTGGCTTTCAGTAAAGGCCTCATTGTGGAAATGGCATGCTGAGACAGATATGAACAAGGAGGCAGTCTTGTCATTCAGGCTGAAGGATCAGCAAGTACAAAGGCTCAATCAGAAACAATCTCATTGCCAATAGGAAAAGAAAGGGTAGTGTGGTGGTTATGTTTGTCAACGTGGCTGGGCCTGGTTGAGTGGCTGGGCAACTGGTGGTAGTTATTCCACATAAGGAGAATGTCAATCAACTCCATGGTGGGATCTGCCACAAGCAGCTGAGTAACTGCTTTGGGTATGTGGTCTGCTTCCCATATATAAGAAGCAATTTTTGGAACGGTCTCTAGCTTATGGCACGCTTGGACCCTTCAGCAGCCTGCCATGTTCTGCTGATGTTGGGATTTACAATGGACTTAAATTAATGGCCTGCCATATGATTTGGTAACAAATTGAATTGTAGCCTGGTACTTCCCCAATAAACCCCATAATCTGTGATTTCTGTGTGGCCACTGCAATTCAATTTGTTAAGGCCATCCCATTTGTGGTATATATTCTTGTCAGAGTGGCATGAGGTAACCAGAACAGAATTTGGTACTAAGAGAGTGGGGTGCTGCTCTGACAGATACTTGAAATGTGCAAACAGGAGTGGAATGCATCCTTGACATGAGACCGTGGCAGAGAGATCCCAGCATATGGCATGAGAGAGAGTAGGAGCACGGCCAAGAGACAGGCATGAGAGACAGTAGTAGCAGAGCCCAGAGACCAGCATTAAACAGTAACAGACTTACCAGCCCATGGAGAACGCCTGGTGCCACTGGGTGGACGGCTTCCTGGCAGAGTGGGTTGCCTTCGGGCATTAATTGGTAGAGAAGACAGGCATAAAATGGAGTAGCAGGTTGGCCAGCCCACGGAGCAAGAACACTGAGTGTTTTTAGGGAAGATAGATTTCCCGAGGAGTGGGTTGCATCAATTGGCAGAAGCGGAGAGACCAAGGAAATGGAAGCGGAGAGACCAAGGAAATGGAAGCAGAGCTGTCTCAACCTTAAGGGTAGGACCATGGCCTTTGGGGGTGGAATGACCACAGCCCCCTAGGTTTCAAAGAGCCAGGCCTTCACCAACTTGGTTCTGGCGTGTGGGGCTGCTCTTTCATGTGAGCCAGTGGGATGGAGCCATAGCCACTGCCCAAAGGTGAGGGGGTGGGACTGCCATGCCCACAAGGGAGAGGAACGGTAGCACCAGGCCAAGAGGGTGAAGTCACAACTCAGGAACTAGGGGACTGGAGCCACCCAGTGGAGGAGACCTGTGCAGATATCACCCAATGAAGATCTGTACAGGCGCCAAGTTGACAAGGGGTAGAATTGTGGTGGTTATGTTTGTTAACTTGGCTGGGCCTGGCTGAGTGGCTGGGCAGCTGGTGGTAGTTATCCCATGATGAGACTGGCAATCAACTCCATGATGGGATCTACCACAAGCAGCTGAGTAGCTGCTTTGGGTATGTGGTCTGTTTCCCGAATATAAGAAGCAGCTTTGGGAATGGTATCTAGCTTATGGCATGCTCAGACCCTGCATGTAATTGTGTCATTGTTCAGCAGCCTGCCATACTCTGCCAACCTGGGGACTTACAATGAACTTAAATTAATGGCCTACAGTGTGGTTTGATAACATCGAGACTGCCTTTTTACTTGTCAACTTTGGGTTTGTTAACATCAGCAGCCAGCTGCTGTCTGAGTGAAGAAACGACTCTAGCTCCAGTGGGCCAGGAGCAGGAGGCAGAGTTGGACCCCAAGGTTAAGGGGCTTTCACCCAGACCCTAGAGCTTGGCACTTTGAACTCGGATTTAAAGCCTACAAATTGTAAGAATAAACTCCTGTTTGTTAAGGCCATCACATTTGTGTTATATATGCTTGTCAGAGTAGCACTAGGTAACCAGACCAGATAGTATTATTTGTTTATAGAAAACAGAGGAAGAAGACTCACAATTAGCTTGTCAATATAATCAAAGCATGTGTTACTTCCTTTAAAAAAATTATTAGTAGATATATCTTAATGTTTATTTATTTATTTATTTATTTACTCTAATGAAGTTAAGTATGACTCCTTCATTTCACTGGGATGGTGGAAAACTCATTCTGTCATTATTGGAACATAAAGCACATTGACGTTCCAACAGCTGTCCTTTACAATGGTTTTCACTGGGTTTCCCACTGTTCAAGTTGTATATGGCCCCATGAAGTTTACTCACTCAGTTCTTGTCTTATACAGAGTGATGGAATCTCTAGACATTTTTTCAATCATCTTTAACCTTTGTAGGGCTCAGCAATAAAGTGTACCCTATATAACTATACATCTCAAATTATCAGATCTTTGTCTTTAGGTTTTAGAATTCTACTTTTTTTTCAGTCTGTTCTTAAAAGTACTTGCATTGCTCTTTTTTCTATATCAAAAATTCCATAGAAAAATAAACTAAACTCTAAGAAACAAAATCCAGGACTTTAAGGTTAAGCCCTTTGAACCCAAAGGACATTCCTCCTTTAAAGCAACAGAGTGCAAAAAGCCTACACAATTTTTGAAAGAGGAGGAATTAGAGAAATGAAATGAGAAACACAGCAGGGGAAAACAAAAATACCTCAATGGATTTTCTTGCTACACACACACAAACACATATACGCACATTTTCGAGAACTAAGATATGATTCATTTTTGAAGCAGAAAACAATATAAGAGCAAACATGTTGAAAAACTGTTAAAGTTATTAACAATATAAAAAGTGATGTAGATATTAATAGAAAATGTATAATTTAGATATCAGACATCAAGAGACCTTATAGAAGTGACCAATATTTCTATTTCTACAAGTTAGATAGAATATAATCATAAGATAAAATGAGTTAAGAAATTACGGAATTTTAAACATGGAAGTTATACTAATAACAGTGTTACTTAATATGAGATAGAAGTAGAGCTATGAAATATTTTTCTTGAAAAACCAAAGTCCTTTCTGATTGTGATGATTGAGGTACCCTTAATTTCTGACAGAAATATTTATAAAGAGGCAATTCAAGATGTTATTCTTAGGATTCTAAACATAAAAAAAATCAATGCATGGTTTAAAACTAAAAAAAATAAAGGCATACAATTAATTACAGAGTACTCTTCCATTTTATTTGATTTTTTTCAATTAAAACAAAACATGAAATATTTTGAAAGCTTTTCAAATAATAATGAGTAAGAATTAATACTTTATCTGTAGAGGCAAATCACTATCTAAAATGGGAAGGAGAGGAAGAGTGGAGAGGATACAACCTGAAAGAATATAAAAAATTACAGGGACCAAAATATGATGATCTTTATACTGAGTGTATAACGGAGAAACATATAACAGAGTAATCCAAAGAATGAGTAATTCTATATAAAAATCACATTAAACAGAAGTGCACCTCAAAACTAAGGTGAGAAATCAATGATGGACATCCTCAGCCCATGCAAACAATACTAAGATTTTTGGTCTATCACTGACAACAGGTAAATCGAATTAAGATTGCTTCTTGAAAAACTATTTCTCCCTCGGCATAAAGCACATTTCTAAAACTTGTCTTGAAACATCTCCATCTTCCTTGTAAGTCTTAGTATTTGTGATTTGTACTGATTTCTCTTTAAGGCATATAATAATAAGCTTGATATTGATCAACTACTCTATTAGTTATATGCTCACATTATTATTCTAGATGTAACTATTATTGGTGCTTATAGTTGAAAAAGCTGTGAGGTAAAGACAATATTATAGGGTCATTTAATAATTCAGTCTTACATATTTTGGAATATAATACTGCCCTATTTGCAATATATAATGTGCAAATATATAATAACATTGCATATACATAATGCACATAATTAGAGGTATTAGTTATAACTAGATTTTTTAAATTCCATAAATCCTCTTTTTTAAAAAAATGAGAATATATTTATGTCATATATTGTTATTAAATGTAATTTAGCTTTCTAAGTATATGTTGCCATATCTTTTTCCTCTTTAGATCCAAATATTTCAAAAATTGTTTCCATTTAGTGATTCCATTTCTTCACCTCCCAAGTGATTAATAGCCTATTTGACCCCAGGAGAACACTTCTTGCCAAGGACCTCAATCAGCTCTCTAACTCTGAATTCAATGGTGTTTTAAAATATTGTCACTTTGAATTTCATTCACTATTTTTCAGAGCCAAGAAGTTATTCCTCTTTGAAACACTTCTCTTTGTTTTCACAAAATCATATCTTTTTATTTATTCCTCCCACATTTCTGGTTTCTTTGATGATTCATTCACCTCTAACAGCAACCGAATGCTGACATTTCTCAAGACACAGAGTCAGACCCATTTGTGCCTCCTGTTCAGACTTCCTCCACAGATGGTTTCATTCTCAACTGCAAATTTACATGAATGGCTTTTCAATATATGACTCTAGTACAGACTTTTTTTTAAACTAAGCATCTTTTTACATGTTCCAAAATCAAACTCATTAACTCCTAAATTAAACACATAACTTATCCCTTTCCAATAATACAATCCTCTCCAGTATCCCCTAACTTAATACATAGATAATACTATGCTTTTAATTCTTCCAAGCTAACAACAGAAATCACATTTGATGCCTTCCTTTTCTTTATCTAATTAATTACTAAGTCCATTTTACTTTACTTCTGAACTATATCTCACAAATCTAGTCATGGAATCTCTTTCTACACTTCCTCCTGTGTGAGCTCTCTCATATATATATGACTAAATGTCACTCTAACAGACAAACATGTATCCTCTACTGTCCCCTCAAAATAGCTCTGCACATGGGACCAAGAAATATCTTTTGAAAGTACACATTTGGATAGGCCATGACAATTATTCTTAAGATAAAGAATAAAATTCTTAACATAATATTAAGGTCCTGAAAGAATGGGCATTTGGTTATCACTAGGAATTTGAACTTTTTTTTCTATAGATCTCTGTGATCCCATGACCTTGATCATAATTCCTCTCACATCAGGATGTTGGAATAAATCTTCTCTTTAATTCAAAATATTTCAGCACCCATGCTTCCACTTCCTTTGTTTAATCAACATCGACTTGTTCAACAGATCTCATTGCAATGATCCCACAGATAATTTCAACTTCTTGTAATATGCTGTCTCATATAACCATTGTTTATGCTTAATGTTTAATGAAATAGTGTGTGACTATTTGATTAACATAAGTTTCCCTCATTATACTGCAAAGTCTATGAGCTCAAGTTAATGATGTATGCTCAATTCTGTATTCATGGAGAAAGGCATAGTGCCTAGTTCAAGGTAGGTGCTCAAACATCTTTGAACCCATGATTATGTGAGGAAGTGACACACTGAGTAAAAGAACATAAGATTTTAACCAAAAAAAATATTCTACATGACCCTAAAATTGTGGCCACTTCAATCTCAAATCTTCTATTCTCTATTAATTTAATCTCACCACATAGTTTTATTTCCCATTCTATTACTCATTCAGATATTATGACATGAAAAAAAAAAGTTTATAACACAAAATTACTTTAAGCAAAGTGCAAAAGTGAAAAGAAATACCACCCACTAATAATAATGGATGACTAGCCTTCTCTAGTAGGGAGCTCTAGTAGCATAATGCCTAAGACGCTTGACTGCTAACCAGGAGGCTGGCAGTACAAACCCACCAGCCACTCCTTGGAAGGAAGATGGGGCAATCTACTTCTGTGGTGATATTCCCTCGGAAACCCACGGAGGGGTCACTGTGAGTCAGGTCCGACTCCGTGGTACATAACAACAACAGCTTTCTCTAAAGTGGGGAAACATTTTGAGGTAAAATTTTGCCTTATTATGATCTAACCCACCAGCCAGTCCTCGGAAGGAAGGTTGGGCAATCTACTTCCATAGTGATACCACCTTGGAAACCCAAAGAGAAGTCACTATGAGTCTGGTATGACTCAATGACACATAACAACAACAACAACAACAGCGTAATGCAATTTCAATAGAAACAATTTGTGTTACAACTTGTAAAGAAAAATAAACACTTGTCTATAATGGGGGGAAAATAAGTAAATTACAACACAATCTTATTCCATCTTCTCTGACAATTATTTCCCCCCTTTAAGATATTTGTAGTCATTATTTAAGGTCCTTCCAACTCACCAGTCTGTAGGGTAAAAAAAAAAAAACAGATGATAATGCCAATCACAATTCTGTTCTTGTTTGCAAACCATATAAAGAAATGTATTTGAAACCAAACAAGAAATTTGGGGGTCGTCTATCTTTAATCAGTTACTCTAGGAGTGAGTAGCACTGTTATGCAGTGATAAAAATTAGAACATTGAGGAAAGAATGAATTTGTTTTAGAAACATTATTTTATATTCTTTTTGCCATAAACTATTGTACAAAATTTGTGGCTCTGTTCTTTATAATTCTTCCAATAACAAAGGAAGCCTCAAATTGACTATAATGGGGGGAAAAAATAAAGTTTCTTCAAAGCACTTTGATCAGATAACTTACCAAAGAAAGACATGGCATTTTACTATATATAACAACTACACAACTTTAGAAATACTTTTAGATTTGAAATTAGACCTCTAAGTAACACATTATATGAAAGGTTTTTTTTATATTATTATTCTAAAGACTTAAAACTATTATGCCTCCATAAGCTCAGTTATGTGTCAGTGTTGAGTTTTCTCAAGTTAATATTGTGTATCTCTTCTTTCGCCACCAGTGGATTTGTAGAGAATACATTTGTTGTCTTTCTCCTACCACAGGGACATATACTACATTAATGCTCCAGTAAACACATTTACATTATTTATTCATCATAACCCATAACCAAAAAAAAAAAAAACTTTACTGCCATGGAGTCAATTCGACTCATAGTGACCCTTCCTTGGATTTCCGAGGCAGTATCTCTATGGAAGTAGATTTCCCAACCTTCTTTCCAAGGAGTGGCTGGTGGGTTTGAACCACCAGCCTTCTGGTTAGTAGTCAAATGCCTTAGGCACTATGCCATAGACACAAAAATTGGCAAGTGCTGACATACTTTAACAAAATATAATTAAATATCCCAGTAGTATGTTTAGGAGGTAGGTTTGAGTACCAGATTCTAGACAATATATTTGGGAGATCCAGTCAAAGGTGAGGAAAGATAGATCTACATGGTGGATATTTGGTGACATTATGTCTCATGCCCAACCATTAGTGACAAAGAGAGTATCTGTCAGGATCCTGGCAAGAAACAAAAAAAAAGGTAGAATTAAATTAGGCAATTTGAGAAGAATGTTAAAAAACAAAACAGAACAAGACAAAAACTATTTAAAAGATGTGGAGAATAAGGCAACTACAGGGGAATGTGCTGTGCCTCAGGCTAGTAACAGTGGCCCAGTCATTATGATTCAAACAGCTCTTCTGGTACTTTAGCACCTAGTTGTGACAATGAGTCTCCTTTTGTGCTCTGGGGAATTCCCTTAACTGATGCAAGGCCTATGTGAACAAAAATACATGGAAATTCAAGGGAGTTAACACTGAAGGAGCAATGCTCTGCCAACTGGAGTGGCATGAGAATGTGTGGATAAATATCCAAGCTTTCTACCCTTCAGAGAGAAAATCCTGAGGAACGTTCTATATAGTTTCTAAGGGGGTACCAAGTAGGCTTAAGTGCCATTTGCTTCAAGTTTTAACAAGTTCAGTAACACACCTCATTTCACCTTGATGGTTCTGGGATAACTCCTGATTTTAAGTACGTTCTTGTATTAGACCCTTCATAGGAGAAACCAAATTAAGATACACCCCAGGGCCCCACAGCATAAGGGGAGTGAGCAGTTACAGAAACCTGAAGAGAGGGGAAAAAAAAGTAAGTGGAAAGCTTCAGACAGAAGTTCTACATTTAGTCAAAGAATTATGTCCCTGTGTCTACCACTAAGAAGGAAGAGGGAAATAAACACCTAAATGTCATTTCATTCCTTCACTGAAGACTGTGGTATTCCTCACTGGCTGAACCAACTAGATTCTGAAAGACAAGGGGATCCCAAAGGTAAGCCAGAGAGCAAAGGGGCATGGAAGATATTCAGCAAAGATGGCACAAGTATATTCCAGACAAAAATAAAATATATGTCATTCTATTTTCTTCCATCTACCTCCCATCTTTCGATGTGTGCTACTTTGGTGGCTTGTGAGTTGCTGTGATACTGGAACATACGCTACTGGAAAGTCAAACACCAGTAAGGTCACCCATGTTGAACAGGTTTAAGCAGCACTTAAACAATTAAGGCAGCTAGGAGGAAAAGCCTGGTGATTTACTTTCAAAAATTAGCCAGTGAAAGCCTTAAAGATCACAACAGTACATTGCCCAACTCACTTGCTTTGGACACCATCAGGAGAACTCAAAAGACAGAGGAGGACAACATGTTTAGTGACGTAGAGGGTTTCAGTGGCAAGGAAGACCACTGGTGAGATGGATTGGCACAGCAGCTACAATAATAGATTTGAACATACCAGCAATCGTGAGCACGACACAGAGAGAGTAATGCTTTGTTCTGTTGCACATAGGATCACCAGGAGTCAAAGGTGACAACTGCAGCTATCTATCAACCTACCTACCTACCTAGTTTCTTCCAAAACTATATTTTCCCTCTTGCTATCCTAGTAACAGTTTAACTTAGATGATGATATTAATTGGACTGTAGTATGTGTCTCAAATGGAGTTTGGAAAAATAACACCAGGATACTCTCACTTATATGTATGTTGAGCATGTTTTTCTTAAATTTTATGGGTTGACTGAAATTCAATATTTTCTGGGTGGGGGGGTGAAGAAGAGAGAATTTTTGCTTTTGAAAATATACCTTAAAACTTAACAGTATAAAATGTCATTATTTAAATACCTTTATTAAAAGCATATGTATTATTGAATAAGCATGTTCAATAGAAGAACACTGTTTATTATGGCCAAGAGACGATATCTAAAAATATGCTTCTGGGGAATTTACTAATCAACGAATAATTATTCAATAGCTACAACATGTAAGCTTTCGCATTGGGAAAAGGGTTAAAAAAAAATTAAAAGCAAACTGGTAGTAGAATTCGGAAGGAAGATGGGGCAATCTACTTCTGTAGTGATACTGCCTCGGAAACCCAAGGAGGGGTCACTATGAGTCTGTCCGACTCGACTGCACATAACAACAACAACAACAGTAGAATAGTTTGTTGGAAACGGCTACTTGAGGCCAAAAAGAACTCAGTGGTCAATAGGTTAATATTTCAGAGGTTGATAGAGGAAGAGGAAAATGTTATAGCAACTACCAAATTTTAATTGTATACTAGTGGTCAGGTGACACTCTTCACTGTGAAACAGTTTGCATTTATTGGTTTTTTTTTTTTTGTAATGAAACTCTTAGTAGCAAAAAAAAAAAAAATTGTATAAAAAGTTGTATGGAAAATAAGGACAAACACACCTCTAAACAAAGTTCCCTGAAATATTAATGCTTCTACCCCAAAACAGCAATAGAGAGTGGAAAATGGGAACACTGCAACATTTTTAGAAGTAAAGCCAAAGTGTAAAAAAAAAAAAAAAAAATCTTTTTTGAATACTAAGTGATGAATTCTTAAATTATCAGGTTAAGATAAAGTAGGAGGAAGCCACTGGCATAGAGCAGTTCATAAATAAACTAATAAATAAATAAAACTTTTTTTTTTCTTTTTTCAATACATTAAGCCATGGAAGTAAGTGTGTGGGACTGTAGTATTTTAAGCTTGCTTTGGCAGTATAGTTTAAGATGAACAACCAATTGGAAAAACTTGATCTGTGATAAACATTTAGCAAACTATTGCAATACTTTATTGATAAGAAAATAAATGTATCTGAGTAATGATGAAGAAGGGAGCACTGTTTTAAGACAACCTAACAAAATGAAACAATTGTTAACTAAAAATTTTAGACTAAGGAGTGTTGAAATCTACATTTCATGTTTGGTAGCCCACTATTGATTGCTCTATTTTAGAAAAGAAAAAAAAAAAAGAAGACAACATAATTTAATATAGTTTACAGCAGAAAATATTAGTTACCACATACTATAATAAAAAAACATAAGGTTATCAATTCACAAGAGCAAGATCCCAAAAGAAATTTTATTCTTCTGATTCAAAAACTACTTTTTAAGTCTTTATCACCTTTAACGAAATGCTCCAAATCTTCCATTTATTAAAATAAGATTATCTTAAAAGTCAGTAACACAAACTCATACAAAAGTACATACAACCTAAGAGCCAATTTCTTATTACAGATTAATAAATTAACTTCTACTTCAATTAGATAATATAAATAAGTTAATTCAATGAATTTAACCCAAAAAATCAATTTGTTTACCCAGAATTTACCTTTAGATATTTAACTCTCCTTTATAGCATAACACAGATCAATGAACTCTTATTACCACCAAAAAAAAAAACAAAAAACTTCATCTTTGGGAGACAATTTTCCCTTGTTCTCTTGGATTTAGCCACTTTTTTTCTGCATTATCTTTTCAAAGTTGTTTGCATAGTAAACAGCTTGGAAGGAAAATATGTTTCACTCTGGAATAAAGGATAGTCATGCTTACTTTCTAGTAAAATAAAACAAATGTCTCTTTCTGAAATAAAGGGCAAGTATGCCTAATGCTCTTTATAAAAGCATCCATGATGATGTAGTGGTTAAAGTGCTTGGATGCTGACCAAAATATGAAAGTTCTGAATCCACCATCAGCTCCAAGGGAGAAAGATGTGGCTATCTGCTTACATGAAGATTAAAGCTTTGGAAACCCAATGGGACAATTCTATTCTGTCCTACAAGGTTGCTATGAGTTGGAATCAATTCCATGGCAATGAGTACTTTTTTTTAATTGTTGTTATTTAACTCTAGGTTCCTTTCCTGTAACACAATTCACTGTGTACAGTTGTCATTTGACCCTCTTCATGCCACCCTTTGTAAATTTTGGCTTGAGAACACACACAAAAATGCTGATGCTCTTGCTACCGCTATAGTTAGTAATAAACTTCCCTTTATCTCACATCCCGGATTCTTGGGGTTTGTTCCAGCATCTCAGGAAGCTGTGGCAGGGTAACTCACTAGCATGAAAGTAGCTTGGTGTTTTGATTCTCTACTGGTGCTCTAACAGAAAATATCACAAATGGATGGCTTTAACAAACGATTTATTCTCTTACAGTTTAGGAGGCTGGAGGCTGGAGTTCAAAGTGCCAGCTCAAGGGACTAGGTGAAAGCACCTCAATCTTGGGTTTTAACTCTGCCTCGTGCTCCCAATCCATGGAAGCTGGAGGCTTTCCTTAACTTGGGCAGCTGCTGGCTGTTAACGGCAAACCCAAGGTCAACAATAAAAAGGGAGAGTCCCAAGATTATCAAACAAGATGGCAGACCACTAGTTCAAGTCCAGAAAATGTCCTAAGATCTGAAGATCATGGCAGGCTCCTAAATGAAGATTTGGCTACATGCAGGGTCTAAGCACACCAAAAAGTTTTCTAAAAACTTCTTATACACTGGAAGAAGATGCCATGCCCAAGGCAGCTACTCAGCTGCTCCAGTAGATTGCACCATGGAGTTGATTATCTGTCTCACATGAGGAATAACTACATCAAGCTGCACACTCAGTCAAAACCAGGCCCACATAACCAGTTGACACATAACTTTAACCACCACACGTGGAATCTCATAAATTTTACAGTCTTTGGTACCTCCCCTCACTTAAAAAAAAAAAAAAAGCTAATCATATAATCTTAAAACTAAAATTACTTTAATAAAATGTTGAAGTAGAATTTTTCCTGTTTCATGAAAGTATATTAAAATACAATGAAAGTATATGAGATGTAAAAAATAAAAATAATAATAACTATAGGACAAATAGGAGCTCTAGTAGCATAGTGCCTAAGGCACTTGACTGCTTTACAGAAGGCTGGTGGTTCAAACCCACCAGCCACTCCTTGGAAGGAACATGGGGCAATCTACTTCCGTAGTGATATTGCCTTGGAAACCCAAGGAGGGGTCATTATGAGTCAGGTCTGACTTGACGGCATATAACAACACAACAACATAGGACAAACAGTGAATGTGCATTTAAAAAGGAAGTCAAAGGTCTCATTGGATGCTTATTTTTATTTGGTAAATTAATTAAGTGTAAATTTTTAATATGTTTAGCATTTTTTAAGAAGAAAGACATATTTTTAACAGATTTTCAAGGTTTAAAATATAGTTCATTTTGGATAACGATTATAGCACTAATCAATTTATCATTGCTGTGGTGCACAACACTAGTTTTGTGAAGGGGATTGATATTCAAATGAAGCAAAAATTTCAATAAATAAAATTGAATTTTATTCGCATGAATAAAATTTTAATGGGATAAGACTATTTTCATTACAAATACTATTAAATATCTTTATTTAATATAAAATGATTATGATTTCCTGCATTTTTATATTTAAAGAATAGAATAAATAAATTTCAAAATTATGAAAAATGAGAATATATTTTTGAAAGATGTTGCAATCTAAATGCCATGATACAAATTCTAAGTATAGTGAAAGTTACTGAGAAACACATTGAGAGTAGAAGAGATTATCCCCACCTCAACCTCCACAACCCAATCAAGTGTTTATTGAGATGAAACATAATATCTCTACTATGTAGAGCTCATTATTTGAAAAGGAAGACCTATCCATTTTCTGATTTCTAGAAAGCAAATCATTTAATTATTATTTCGATAATTACAATCTTATTTTATCTCTAGCAAGTTGTATTCATGTATATTGTCTCAAATATACCACATATCTAATGGCTTATATATAGACATATTGTTGTTGTTGTTGTTGTTAGGTGTCATCAAATTGTCTTCGACTCAAAGTGACTTGCATAGCAGAACACAACACCACCCAGTCCTGCGCCAGCTCCATGATCCCTGCTATACTTGAGCCTATTGTCGCAGTCACTGTGTCAATCCATCTTGTTGAGGGCCTTCCCCTCTTTCATTGACCCTCCAAGTTACCAAGTATGACATCTTTTGCAGGGAATGTCCCTTCTGATAACATGATCAAAGTAGGTGAGATGAACTCTGGCCATTCTTGCTTCCAAGGAGCATTCTGGTTGCACTTCCTCCAGGACAGATTTGTTAGTTCTTTTGTCAGTCCATGGTACCTTCAGTATTCTTCACCAGCACCACAACTCAAAAACATCAATTCTTCTTTGATCTTCCTTATTCATTGTTCAGCTCTCACATACATATGAGGCGATTGAAAATATCATGGTTTGTGTCAGGCGCACCCTAGTTCTCAAGGAGACATCTTTGCTCTCCATCACTCAAAAGAGGTCTTTTGCAGCCGACTTGCCCATGTTATACATCATCTGATGTCCTGACTGCTGCTTCCATTGGCATCGATTGTAGAACCAAGAAATGTGAAGTCTTTGACAATCTTAATCTTTTCTTCTTTTATCATAACGCTCCTTATAGGTCCAGTTGTGAGCATTTTTGTTTACTTTGTATTGAAATGTAATCCATAGTACAGACTGTAGTCTTCGATCTTCATCAGCAAGTGCTTCAGGTCATCCTCACTTTCAGCAAGCAAGGTTGTGTCATCAGTGTATCACAGGTTGTTAATGATTCTTCCTCCAATCTTGATGCCACGTTCTTCTTCATATAGTCCAGCTTCTCAGATTATTTGCTCAGTATATAGACTAAATAAGTGTAGGAAAGGATACAACTCTCATCCACTCCCTTCTTGACTCTAAACCATGCAGTGTCTCCTTGTTCTGTTTGAACAACAGCCTCCTGGTCTACGTATAAGTTCCTCAATTAAGTACAATTAAGTATGGATGTATGTTGTTGTTGTTATATATTGTTGTTGTTGTTATTTGCCATCGAGTTGGACCCGACTCATAGCGACCACTCCTTGGGTTTCTGAGGCAGTATCACTACAGAAGTAAATTGCCCCATCTTCCTTCCGAGGAGTGGCTGGTGAGTTTGAACCGCCAGCCCTTTTATATATAGTGGATGTGTAATCTTTCTCTATGAATCAGATCTAAACTACTGACTCACATACCCAAATCTGTATTGAATATTATTACTCATATATATCATAGGCATGTCAAGTGAAATCACAAGTCATGTGATTTCTGGTGACATTAATTTTCTTCTTTTATTTCTCCTATTTTGCAAAATATCTACAATGATCATGTTGCTTTAGCAATCAAGAGTGGAAAAAGACTCATTAACAACCTGCAATATGCAGATGACACAACTTTGCTTGCTGAAAGTAAAGATGACTTGAAACACTTACTGATGAAGATCAAAGACTACACCCTTCATTGTAGATCATACCTCAGCAAAGGAAAACAAAAGTCCTTACAACAGGACCAATAAGTGATATCAAAATAAATGGAGAAAAGGTTGAAGTTGTCAGGGATTTTATTTTACTTGGATCCACAATCAACACCCATGGAGACAGCAGTCAAGAAATTAGACAATGTGTTGCACTGGGCAAATCTGACTCACAAGACTTCTTTAAGATGCTAAAGAACAAAGATGTCACTTTGAAGCCTAAAGTGTGCCTGACCCAAGCCATGGTATGTTCCTTAGCCTTATATGCATATGAAAGCTGAAGTAAAGAAGATTGAAGAAGAATTGATGCATTTGAATTGAGGTGTTGGCAAAGAATACTGAAGATATCATGGACTGCAAGAAGAACGAAGAAATCTGTTTTGGAAAGGTACAGCCAGAATGCTCCTTAGAACTGAGAATAGCCAGACTCATCTTACCTACTTTGATCATGTTGTCAGAAAGGACCAGTTCCTAGAAAAGATATCATGCTTGGTAAAGCAAAAGGTCAGCAAAAAAAAAGGGAAGTACCTCAATGAGATGGGTTGACACAGTGGCTGCAATGATGGGTTTAAACACAGTAAGTATTCTGAGGATGGCACGGTACTGGGCAATGTTTCATTCTGTTGTACACAAGGTCAGGGAGATTTGGAGCCAATTTTTGTTTTCTTCATGCTGAGGTAAAGCCCACATTAAATGCTACAGTTTTTGATCTTCATCAGTAAGTACTTCAAATCTTCTTCACTTTGAGCATAGAAGGCTGTGTCATCTGCATGTCACAAGTTATTAATGAGTCTTCTTCCAATCCTGGTACCATGTTCCTCTTCATGTAATATATTTTCTCAGATTATTTGTTCAGCATACAGATTGAACAAGTATGGTGAATGGATGGAACCTTGATGCACATCTTTACTTATTTTAAACAATGCAGTATCTTCTTGTTCTGTTCAAACCACTGCCTCTTGTTCTATCTATGTTCATGTTCCTCCTGAGCACAACTGAAACTGTATGCTGAGCACATTGGACAAATTAGTCGTAAAATTTTACTCCATCCCCAACATTAAAGCCAACTCAACTTTGAAGAGGCAACACTTCCCTAGTCATATTTTGAGTGCCTTCCAATCTGAGGAGTTCATCTTCCAGCATATGTAATGTGTATACACACACACACAAAGACACATATACACACATATACATATATGTGTGTATATATATTTATATATATACATATATACACATATATATGTATATATATATAAAGTACACATATACATATAAATATACAAATATATGTGTACATATATACATATATATATACACATACATATGCATATATATATATATATTGTATGTATGCATGTATGTGTGTGTGTGTGTGTGTATATATATATATAAACAAAAAATTCACTGCCGTCAAGTTGATTCTGACTCATAGTGACCCCCTTTGGGTTTCCAAGGCGGTATCCCTATGGAAGTACATTGGTAGATTGCCCAATGGCATTTGAACCGCCAACTTTCTGGTTAGCAGTCAAATGCCTTAGGCACTATGCTACCAGAATTCTTTTATATATATAGATACATACATATATATATTTTAAATGTTATATTCTTTAATATAAAACCTTAAGAATTAGTATTTTATCACTAGTTTTCTGATAGGGACATTGATTTAGGTTAGTTAAATAAAGTTCACATAAATAGTACTTTGCAACTTGTGTTTGGGATTCAAGTATGAATAGCTGGATAGAGGAATAAAGTGGAATAGCAGGTAAAGTAACAGTTCAAGCAATATGCACCTGCACCAGTAAAATGGCTTTTAGAATACTTGGGAAAGAACTGTTAGAAGAGATAAGACTTGATAATTGGCAGATTAAAACTAGAATAGAAAGTCATTGAATATGCTTTAAAGCCTGAAGAAAGGGGATCAATATCTAGACAACTGTTTTGTGAGAAGGCATATGTCGTAATCAATATTAAATTTCAGATATCAAAAGAATATCCAGGTACAAATTTTGAAAATATGAAACTTGAGCCTAAAGGCATAGAAAAAGATAGTTGTAAGAGTGAAGGAATGACAGCATATAACTGTATATTTGAATTTAGTAAGTGCAGCCATTGTGATGATAATCAAAGCCATTGTAAGCTATGAAAGGGGTCATATCAATAAAAAAAGACTTATTATCTTTCTGGCTCTTCATTAGGAATCTTGTATTACATGAATTTTCAAGGAGATCATACCTGTTTATGTTCTAGAGATATGTGAGTACACTTCCACAACAACTTGACATATCTTATATGACTAGACTATGGCATGTGAATCCAAGCTTTCTTTTATTTTTTTTTTTCATGTTATGATAGTGAAATATAGTCCTTAACAGTTTTTACTTTTTATTAAAATATCTTTTCTAAAAATCACAACTTGGGGAAAATAAAAATGGCACTATTAACTGCATTGATTGAAAAAAGTCATCAACTGTTTTAGTATATTCTTCAAAGCTACCCTGTGTTTCTTAAAATTGGGAGCTACAATTCTTTTTTTTTTTTTTTTTTGCTTTAGCATTTTCCCTCTCCTGTTGTGTTCCCCAAATAATTGCCCAAACTCAGTACCTACACCTATAGGAATAAAGACTTTTGTTTTGGGTGTGTCTGAAGTGATGAGAATAGTTAGAATAATGTCTGTTGTTGTTGTTATTCGCCCTCGAGTCAGCCCCGACTCATAGCGACCCCTCCTTGGGTTTCCGAGGCAGTATCACTAGGAAGTAGGATTGCCCAACCTTCCTTCCGAGGAGTGGCTGGTGGGTTTGAACTGCCAGCCTTCTGGTTAGCAGTCACGTGCCTTAGGCACTATGCCACCAGAGCTCCCAGAATAATGTCTAGATGATAGTATATCATACCATATATGTAATATTGTATGAGACTTCTGGATATATATATTTGTTGTTGTTGTTGTTGTTGTGTGCCGTCGAGTCGGCCCCGACTCATAGCGACCCCTCCTTGGGTTTCCGAGGCAGTATCACTAGGAAGTAGGATTGCCCAACCTTCCTTCCGAGGAGTGGCTGGTGGGTTTGAACTATATATATATATATATATATATATATATATATATATATATATATATGTTATTGAATTGTAAAGTTTGCTTCAGCAGATACAGATTGGGTTGGAATTCAGGCTTTAATAAATGGTGCAAATTATTCTATAGGCATAGATATTTGCATAATGGTTCTGAACACACACTGGACTCAAATAATAATCCCTCTCTGGAGAAGCATGAAGTGTAATGGATAGATATAAAACAATAGAGGAAAAATAGGAGTAATGGCAAATTTTGTTAAAGAATATTAGGGAAAAAGTAAACTAATAAGCAAAAAAAAAAAAAAACCCTAATTAAATAGTGTTTAATCATAAATATTCACTGCCTTTTATGCCTTTTACTCTTCTATCTGTTACCCATTCTTTTTATGTATTTGTAACTCAAGTAAGTGCTGTTCCAGCATTTATTTTTCTTTAACATACCCCTCTTGAGGAACGATGGTAGTTGAACAAATGTGGTTGAGGAAAGAGGAACTGGCCAAAGAGCAACAAGTAAAGCAGGGTCATCTCTTGGGGGTCAAAATAGCTGTGCTCTGGGAAAGAAAATGCAGCCGATAATGATTCAGATTTTATTAAAACAAAGCTTTCTAAATCCTAGAACAGAAAAGTGATGAGCTGGCTACATACTTTAAGTATGTGAATAAAAATTTACATCCAAGAATAATTTTATTGTCTTTTGTTCTATTATTCTGTTTCTTTATAACTATAGAGATTGTACGTTTAAAATATTTTGTTTTACAGCAGTTAGGCTGACAAAGTGGTTAAGATTTTATATTTTGGCCACATAGGAGTTAGATCTCCTTCCAAAAAGTATAAACATGTATATGTAGACAGCTGGTGAAAATTGGCAGATGGTTGCCAATATGTGCCTCTCATTATTTTGCAATGCTGTACTTAATGCAAAGGAGAAACCCAGAGCAACCATTGTCAGCATGTGCAAGTTTGCAAATGGTATCAGAGGCCCAAGGACTAATGCAATGCAGGAACAGGCCTTTTGGGCTTTTCTGATCACCTGTCTGCTTGACTTTCTCTTTGAGAAGTTTCTATTGTATTGAAGTTGAGGAATATCTTGTGGAATAAACTCAGATTTTAAAACATTTTTGAGAATAAAATGAGCCACAGAAGACACCTGAAAAACATAGGGCTTAGGAGCTCTGGCAAGATGGCAGAATTGGTGGACAAGCTACACAGACCCTCTGCAACAAAGCAATGAGAAACCAATTGAAACTGATATGAAGGTGATCCTGGAATCCCCAGCTTTGAAGGGAGGGATAAAGAAGAGGATTAAATACCAAGGAGCAGAAGCACCAGAATGAAAACAGTAAGGAGACAAAAGAAGTTATGGACTGCCGGCTTTGCTGAGGGCACAGCCATTTTGGTTATTCTCCAGTAGCAACCTAAGAATCAGCTCTGTTCAGTAAGGACTGTATGGGCAAGGACTGCATCGGTGCCTGACAACCAGAAAGGAAAACAGTGAAGAAGGAGACCCACAGACCTGTGGACTGCCAGCGGCTGTTGTGAGGGCACAGCCATTTGAATATTTGCAACCAGCAGGTGTGGCCATTTTGATTATAGGCAAGGGGCATTCTTACCTGGAGAGCAATCTAAGAATCGGCGCCACTCTCCGAGGACAGCAAGAGCAACCACACTGGAGGCTGATTAATAGGAAGATGCGATACTGCCCTTGTTACTGTTACATCCCGTACCTTTTGGTGAACAGAGTCGTAGCCACCCCGTCCTCCACCCCCCCTTGGCCAGCAGGAATTCCTCCCCGGTCTGTGCCATGACAAAACTTGGGTGCTGTGCCTCCCCCTCAAACTTTTATTTTGTCTTAAATTGTTCCTTTTACCTTTCTCCTCTCTTCCTTTTATTGTTTTCTCTTTACTATCTCTGATTCTGGTTTTTCTTTTTCCTCTTCTCTTTTCCTTGTATCCTTTTTTTTTTTTCTTCTCTTTTAATTCTTCCCATCCCTTGTTTTTTCTTTTTGCAGTTTTCCCATTTTTCCTTTACTATTCTGTTCCTCTTGCTCTTTCCTCTGATTCCCAACCCCTACCCTCCATCCCCAGATATTAAGGCCTTTTTTTCTTTCTCTTTCTCATTATCTGTTATCTTTTTTTTTAATATCTATCTATCTATCTAATTTTCCTTCTCATTTCTTGCATTTCTTGTTTTTATTTTTGCAATTGTTCCTGTTTATTTATGTGATTTGGGTTTTTTCGTTCTCTTGTTCTTACTTTTTTGGTGGCTTTTTTCATTTTTAATATTTTTTTTTTTGCCTAACTGACTGGGAGACAGCAACCATTCCAACACAACACAATCATAGCTGCACATCCTAGAGCCCCACCCACTCACTAGTGAAGGCCACCACTTACTTTTGCACCAACTAACTGACCAATGATAGACGAAGGCCAGTACCAGCTCAACTCACCCTCCACTGCTCCTTATAAACAGCTAACAGAGATCTGTGCACAGATTCTCATGCTCTACCATGCCCATTTAGAGACAGGTGGTAAGTGAATAGAGCAGCACAGTACTCCGTTCACACAGATATATCAAAACAAAATAAAGGGGAAAAAAATCTTGGGCAAATCACACCAACAAACAACGATGAATTAAACATAAATACAAAAGCACTACAATGTCCTGGAGACAACAGACCATCACAAACCAGCCCAGTAGTGCCACAGAAGAAAGAACTGTCAATCTGCCTCCACAAAGAGTAGAGCCAAGAAAACCCTACCCGGTAACACATGAGACCTATTTCAGATGTGCCAAAACCTGAGTCTTTCATAAATTAAAAAAGTAATAATTCAAAGAGCCACCAAGTTGATGATTTTCCAATGATCCATTATTCATACCTTTTATTCAGCATTTGTATTCATTTGTGATATGGCAACTGTGTTCTATTCAACATTAGCCTTTTGTCTAATTGTCAATTTTTCAGTTATGACTTCAAAACATAAAATATTAAAAACACTTAACATTAATCTAAAGCACAAATTATAAATGATACCTTATTTAAACAGTGAATTCTGAATAAGTGTATTTATCATAATGTCTTTCATTAGAAAATAATATTTAAAGATTGGCCTAGAAATATCCTTGGAAATATTTTTATAACTCTTAAGCTTCAGGCTTAAGTACAATCTTATTCAATAGACACAGCATTAGCTAGAATACTCTTGGCTGCAAGGAAGAGAATCACTGGCAAAACTGGTTTAAATGAGGGAGAATAATTGCTTCATATAACTGAAAGCTAGATGGACTTCATGATTGGTTAGATCAGATATTGGTTGTTTCAAAAACTTTTTCAAGAGTCAGAGTCAACTCTGAAGGTATGAGTCCCAGATTAGTTATCAAAGGGCTGTTGCAGTAGCTGTCAACTTCTGGAAAGGTAGTGTTCAGAGAAGGAAGATATTTACCCAGAGACCTCACAGTGAAAGGTTGTAATGTACAATGTCACCTATTTTTGCTGAATGAGGAAGCATTTTTAACAGTGAGAGTTGAATATAACATGGGTCATATCACAAAGCAATGAGTCCAGTCATTGATGGTGTTGGACTAATGATTAGCAATTACATGTAGTGTACTATATTATATATGTTCAATATTCAAAAATTTGAAGTCTCTTTCCATCCTTAGATGACTTAAATTATATCCTTATATTACTAAGTATTCCATATTTAGATAAAGTTTGCCATTTTTACCAACAATCTACTCTTTCACCATTTAAAGACCCAGCTCCTATTATCCTTTATGTAAAAGCTTCCCTTGAAAACAAAATAAAAATTACTGCTCCTCCAACATGTTCATGAATCACATTATAGAGTTAACTTGTCATGGTCTGTTTTCTCTTTTATATTGCGAGTATCTTACTGCAAAATTCAGGAGTAAGATAGTGTTCATTTTTGCAGTCTTTTATTTTGTAGAACACCTGGAAAATGGTGGATGTTCAGTAAATATTTATTCAGCAAATGAGGCATGAGTACTTATGCCTAAATGTCCATTGAATAGAAGAAACCAGTGTAAAGTTTTAAATATGTTACAGGACCATGTATGGCAATGTAACCAAAATACCTCTAAGTAAAAGGCATGGGTGGTAGCTACTATTTAATATCTAGCATATTTTTTGTTTGATTCTTTTGCTCTTATCTGTGACTTAATAGATACGTTAATGCACATCGAGATATAATAGTGTGGTCAAAGTCATCCTCTTAATAAAGTATTTTCTATTTCTATATCCTAATATTTACCAGCCAAAGGTTGCCTAAAGGTTATAGGTGGTTTATTTTAGAATGCAGAATCTCCTTAAGACAAGATGAGTTTGTGATTCTGGGAGTCTCAGCTTAGGAAGAAATTTAACGCATGTCCAGGTACTACATCTCATTTCAGCCTGTGCCAGCCTGTGGCCTGTGTGTGTGGGGGGGGAAGGGGGATTGTAGCAGTTTTCCTCCTCAGCCACTACTCCCCAATCCCTGTACTCTGAGGGGGAAAAAAATCAAATTTAAAATGTCAATGACCTGCTCTGCATTTAATCATGATATCATTTCTGTTCTCCAAATATTTATTAACCATTGATTAACTCTCATTTTCCATATACTTCTCACATATATTCTAGAGCTGTGAATACAATCAATACACTTAAACAAAAATATTGTTCAGGTTTAGACAAACCAAATTACTTATTATTTTGTATGGCTTGTATAAAATTAGCTTTTCATTAAAAAGTGTTAAAGGGTGTTTACTTCTCTGTGTTTATCTGTGGTGGTCTATCTAGGAACTAAAGCTAGATCATGTTTTTCTCAAAAATTTGAATATCTACCCACATAATTCTTCATGTTATAGATCAGATGTCTGGTTGCAGGAAACATGGAGAACAGAAAACTCACCTGTCATCTCTGGAGAGAAATAATCAGTTACTTCCCTCCCTTCTTAGAATGAGAGCATGTAATGTTATTCCCCACAGAGTTGGCAGGAGAAATCCAAGCTGACTGAAAAATAATTTTTCCCTCTAAGAACAAGAAAAATATAATATAAAATCTGTTTTGACTTCTATGGAATGTAGGCCAGTTGTTGATAAACTTATACTTAATTCTTTTAAAAATTTAATGATGAATGGCTTTGAAAACCACAAAAGTATACCTTCATAAAACTATTTTGGAACTATGGATCTGGAATTAAGGTCAACTTGCTGCAGGTTTAACTCAGAAAGGATTGTTCTGTTTCTGAAGGTTGTAAAACGTCTGGGGACCTTATGGAGGTTTCAGTCTTTATTCCTGACTCTTGTGACTAATGGTTTGTTTTAACCATCTGTGTTGTAGTGATGCTATTTTTATTCCAATATCCGGTAGTTATTTAGGATTAAGCTAATTATCTGTTATGTTAAACTTAAGATCATTACTCTTATTACAGTTAGTGGTCATGTTGGAGTTAAATGTATGATCATATTTATTAAGATATCTAATGAATGTGACTTTCAGAATTTGAAACTCCTATTAATTCATCCTATTATTTTTAAAATGCAGAGCAAAACATATTTATGAATATTAAGTACAACACAAAAATGATCTAGAACAAGTTTATTGAACATAACCTAAAATTTATTCTGCATTTAGTATCTGATTATCTATTATCCCTTGTGCTGGTTATTTAAACACACATACATGCACATATATATTTACTTTTCTAAAATAGCAAATTAAAAGCTACACATATATACCTATGTATATGTGTTCTTCTTTTTAATCTGATCAATAATCTCAAAGTAAAAAAAGATACATTTTCTTTTTTACTAAGGTGAATTTTTGTGTAAATCTTTCATGAAATTAGATCTGTTTGGAATGTATCAAGAGAAGTAAAATCTTACTATTTTGATGTAGAGTGTACAATTTGAATATATGTGGGACAGAGAACACTGTTCTGGCCAATGAGGTCAAGAATTACTGACTTGTTTATACTAATGAAATAGTTACCGAGCACACTTCATCAGTGAGGATGGGTGGAAAATATTCAATAAGCCAGAATTTTCCTCTTCTGATGTAAGGGTCTGTAGATGGGTTATCAAGAAATTCCTGTTCTGATGGACAACTGTGGGAGGCACTTTATAGTAATAATGAATCCGACTTCTGAGTGGCACATCCATCCTGTTTGGGTGATGAACACTTCTACAACTTTCCAAGGTATGAGATTTGGAAGGGAGTCAATGTAATCATCATATTGAGAAGCTCAGAAAGGGGTTACTGAAATCTCATCTGCAGAAAACCACATCTACCTCAAGAAGAGGACATCTCAAGTGTGAAAACTGAGGAAAAAAAAAGTAGTTTGTTCCCATTCCTTGTCTACTTAACCATTATAAAGGCTTCTTTAATTATTTATTATTACTATTTCTCATTTTGGGAGCTGTGGTAGCTTAGTGCCTAAGACACTTGACTGCTAACCAGAAGGCTGGCAGTTCAAACCCATCAGCCACTCCTCAGAAGGAAGGTTGAGCAATCTACTTCCTTAGTGATACCGCCTCGGAAACCCAAGCAGAGGTCGTTATGAGTCGGCTCTGACTTGATGGCACATAACAACAACATTTCTCATTTTATTAAAGACAAGGCTACATTGGATTATGAGATACAGCTATCCTTTTCCATTAGCACTCTATAATATAGAATTATTCTGCATCCTAACATTCCTTCTCTCCCACCCACTCCAGCCTTCTTTCTTTCTCACACAGACACATCAGCAGCAGCTTTAAGATAACAGCTCAATTATAATACTCTAAACAAGTCTTTCTTGAACCCTACCTTAGTGATCACTTCCTGTCTAACACTCTACTTTATTTCACACATGATAGAACTAATCAGTTTATTGTCTGACCTCTTCAGTGAGAATATAAATTGATATCAGGGACCTTGCAGTCGCATTCTCCTAGTAGCAATACATGTAACCCATAGAAAAAGCTCAAAAAATAGGTTGAATAGATTTCAAAAACTATACTTTTCAATTTCCTATTTAATTAGATAAAAGTTAGATAATTGTTTTATAATAAATATAAATATTAAAATTTGGCATTAAAATGATACTAATTTATAATGAAACTATTTTTTTCCAATTCTTTTTCACACTAGTGATTTACGAGGATCCATTTTCAGAATAAAGCTCTCTTTCAAGGACTGAAATATTTTATTTAAAAAGGATTGCTTCTGGGTTTGGTCATTTTCTTTCAACAAATAAAATTGATCTTATATTTAATTTCTTTACAGTAAGATTAAAAAACATAAATGGCTGTGACTTTCAGCTAAAATAACCAAGTGAGAAGAAGAACATCTTTAGAAGTCCTTTACATCGGCAAAGGCATATAGGAAAATAGGAGAGTATCTGAAATTGAGAAAAGAACACTATCTACAACCTAAATATTGTAAGGACATCATGTGAAGTATCAGACAGATAGGATGAGGTTAAAAGAAGAGAGAAAAAAAAAAGGCAGAGTAACTTTTGTAAAAATATATTCCACAATTGAGGAAGCTTTGCAGTATCCTAGGGTAAATGTAAGGAGCTCTGGTAGCGTAGTGCCTAAGGCACCTGACTGCTAATCAGAAGACTGGCAGTTCAAATCCACCAGCCACTCCTCGGAAGGAAAGTTGGGCAATCTACTTCCTTAGTGATACTGCCTCCGAAACCCAAGGAGAGGTCTCTATGAGTCGGGTCCGATTCGATGGCACATAACAACAACAATAGGGTAGATATAAATTCTCCTAAAATGCTATCCTGCTAACAACATTCCTTGCCTGACATGGAACTAAGACTACTAAGTCTTTTTAGAATGAATAGACAATGGGACATACTTGGAGCACAACATTTAAAATGTTATTTTGAACACCATTGAAAGCAACTGGTAGTGGAAGTCAGAAATGCGTAATTCCAGACCAGGCAAGAGAGCAGGCCTTTCTCTGAGCAAAACAGAGTTCCTTCTTTATGAAGCAGATTGAGTTATCAGAAAAAAAGTCAAGAACAATTTTATTCTTGACTTACTACTACTATTACTCACTGCTGTGGAATCGGCCTGACTCATAGCAACCCCTCCTTGGGTTTCCGAGGCAGTACCACTACAGAAATAGATTGCCCAACCTTCCTTCCGAGGAATGGCTGGTGGGTTTGAATCGCCAGCCTTCTGGTTAGCAGTCAAATTCTTTCCAAGTTTTAATTTTTTCTTTTCCACTTTCTCTCTTCATTTCTACCTCAACCTATCAGTACTGATGGCAAGTACTGGTGCTTATAATGGCAGCAGGAGAGAGTTCTCATGAGGTAGAACTGGAACTGCATGCCCAATTACTTGTATTTCTTTTATTTTTAAAAGGTTAAGTCTTAAAAAGACTTCCCAGTGGAGTGACTTGAGATGGAGTTGGTTAATGAAGAAAATTATGAGGAAAGAAAGAACGTTAGGAAGCAATGTAAGTATGCTATATTTTCCTCTTTCCCCACTCTCCATAGGAGAGAGGTCAGACCATACTGTTATTGTTGTTGTTATATGCCGTTGAGTTGGACCCGACTCATAGCGACCCCTCCTTGGGTTTTCGAGGCAGTATCACTACAGAGGGAGCTCTGGTAGCATAGTGGCTAAGACACTTGCCTGCTCACCAGACGGCTGGTGGTTCAAACCCAGCAGCCACTCCTCGGAAGGAAGGTTGGGCAATCCTACTTCCGTAGTGATACTGCCTCGGAAACCCAAGGAGGGGTCGCTATGAGTCGGGGCCGACTCGAAGGCACATAACAACAACAATATCATTACAGAAGTAGGATTGCCCAACCTTCCTTCTGAGGAGTGGCTGGTGAACCGCCAGCCTTCTGGTTAGCAGTCAAGTGCCTTCGCCACTATGCTACCAGAGCTCCCTCAGACCATACTATGTACATTGTTAAACTGTGGTTTAAACATAGACATGTGCATTCACATATACATATACATAATCTTGAAGACTGCAGCTTTTCTTTTACATAATAATTTCTTGACATTAAAAAGTATTTGTAAATTTCAATATAGTTTTATTTTAATTTCAAGCTTTATAAAGGTAAAGTAAAATTATACTTAATTCACTCTCGTTTCTTAATTCTGTAATTTTTCTCCCCATTTATACTCTATTTGTGGCTGTATGGAGAGATGAATGGATGAACATGGTGAAATAATGGACATGACATAATACATTGAAATAAATGAAAAGTAACAAGAACAAATGACAGTAGATTCTCTGATAAGTTTATTTACTCAATGATTATTGCATAAATATTGTTTTTATAATATTAAGCATTTACTTAAATATTACTTGTGTTTGATGCTAAAATTTTGCATTTAACAATGTTTTCTTTTTTTTTTTTATTTTGATTTGGGTGAAGATTTACAGAGTAAATTCACTTTTCATACAGCAGTTCACATATACTTTGTCTCATGTCATTGACCAAAATTTAC
>NW_006921705.1:297781-298615 GCF_000298275.1 Orycteropus afer afer | reverse complement strand
TCTTCTGTGTCTGTATTAATTGGTTTCCCTTTTCTTTGTTGAAGAGGGTCTGTGCAATCCTTCTGCCTAGTCCGCCATCTTGCCCCGCCTCCAACAATGTTTTCTTTTAAAACAAAAATATTAAAACCCAATGTCTGTTGTTGTTGTTGTTATTTGCCCTCGAGTCGGACCCGACTCATAGCAACCCCTCCTTGTGTTGCCAAGATAGTATCACTACAGAAGTAGATTGACCAACTTTCCTTCAGAGGAGTGGCTGTTGGTTAGGCACTATGCTACCAGAGCTCCCAATGTCTATCATACTTTAGACAACAATAACATTAAAGACACTGTTATTTAACATATTAATTATTTAGAGCAAAACATTATGTACACTTACAACCTTGAACCTAACGGAGAGGTTATAATGCAAGTTCTTTCAATTTATATTGAAAATCTTACAAAATACTTATGAAGAACCGTGCTAGATTCATTAAGGACTATGACAGCCTTACATTTCATCTTGGCTAGACTATAGTACCCGATTATTTAATAAAAAACTAATCTAAGTGTTGCTGTAATGTTATTTTGTAGCTGTGAAATTTAGCATCTACAATCAGTGGACTTTAAGTAAAGAGGATTACTCTCAATGATGTAGGTCTCAATAATGTAGACCTCATCTATTCAGCTGAAGCTCTTAAGAGAAAAAAAATGACTGTAAAATGGTACAACCATTATGGAAAACAGTATGGCGATTCCTCCAAAAGTTGGAATTAGAAATACCATTTGACCCAGCTATTCCATTACTAGGTATACACCCTAAAGAAGTGAGAGCCATGACAAGAACAAATATATGCA
>NW_006921705.1:292141-293833 GCF_000298275.1 Orycteropus afer afer | reverse complement strand
TTTGCATAAATGCCCTTTATTATGTTGAGGAATGTCCCTTCTATTCCTATTTTGCTGAGAGTTTTGATCAGAAATGGGTGTTGGATTTTATCAAATGTCTTTTCTGCATCAACTGATATGATCATGTGGTTCTTCTCCTTTGTTTTATTTACATGGTGGATTACATTGATTGTTTTTCTAATGTTGAACCATCGGGTCAGGCATATCTTAATTTTCCAACTGACATCTTTGCTCTTTAACACATTAAACACATCTTTGATCTTCATTTATAAGTGTTTCAAATTCTCTTCATTTTCAGCAAGAAAAGTGTCGTTTGCATACCACAGGTTGTTGATGAGTTATTCTCCAATCCTGATGCTGTGTTCTTCTTCATATAGTTCATCTTCTTGGATTTTTTGCTCAGCATGTATAAGTATGGTGAAAGGATACAGCTTTTTTTTGCACACCTGTCCTGATTATAAATCAAGCAGTATTCCCTTGTTCTATTTGAATGACTGCCTCTTGGTCTGCATGCACGTTCTTCATGCGCACAATTAAGCATTCTGGAATTCCCATTCTTTTCAATGCTATACATAAGTATTAGGGTCTACACAGTTAAATGACTTTTCATAGTCAATAAAACACAGGTAAAATTTTTTTTGGTATTTTTAGCCTTCAGTCAAGATTCATCTGACATCAGCCATAATATCCCTTTTGCTAAGCCCTCTTCTGAGTCCAGCTTGAATTTCTGGATATTTCCTTTCAATTTACTGCTCAAACCATTTTTCAATTATAGTTAGCAAAATTTTACTTATGTGTGATACCAATGATTAAAAAGAAAAAAAAAAAAATCCCACTGCCACTGATTCATTGAGATCTTATAGGACAAAGCAGAACTTGCTCCATAGGGTTTCTAAGGCTGTAAATCCTTCCGGAAGCAGACTCCTGCATCTCTCCCATAGAGTGACTGGTGGGTTCGAACCACCAACCTCTGGTTAGTAGACCAAGGCTTTTATGCACAGTTCCACCAGAACTTCTTCTATTAATAGTATTGTCCGGTAATTTTCACATTCCATTGGATCATCTTTCTTTGGAATGGGCACAGATATGGATCTCTTCCAGTTGATTGGTTAGGTAACTGACTTCCAAATTTCTTGTCATAGATGAGTGAGTTTTACCAGCATTGTATCTGCTCATTGAAACATTTGAATGGGTATTCTGTCAATTATTGAAATCTTGATTTTCACCAATTCCTTCAGTGCAGTTTGAACTTCTTTCTTCAGTACCATTGGATTTTTGATCACCTCCTTCCTCCTGAAATGGCTGAAGGTTGACCAGTTCTTTTTAGTACAGTGACTTTGCATGCTCCTTCCATCTTCTGTTAATGGTCCCTGCATAGCTGCCGTCAAATCAGATCTGACTCATAGCAACCGCTCCTTGGGTTTCCAAGGCAGTATCACTACAAAAGTAGATTGCCCAACCTTCCTTCTGAGGAGTGCTGGTGGGTTTGAACTGCCAGCCATCTGGTTAGCAGTCAAATGCCTTAGGCACTACGCCACCAGAGCTCCCTTTTGCCTATGTTGTTGTTGTTGTTGTTTGCCGTCAAGTCGGCCCTGACTCATAGGGACCCCTCCTTGGGTTTCTGAGGCAGTATCACTACGGAAGTAGGATTGCCCAACCTTCCTTCCAAGGAGTGGCTGGTGGATTTGAACC
>NW_006921705.1:284187-292041 GCF_000298275.1 Orycteropus afer afer | reverse complement strand
GGAGGGAAAAATGGGGGACCAGGTTTGCTGGTCTGATAGAGCCAGATGGAATCACTGAGACTATGGCCCCTAGCTGCCATTTGGGTCTGGAATTGAACCCACATCTGTGGTTTCCAGCCAAACAAAAGACAGGCATATGAGTTGAACATTTACCTCAAGTAGATACACTCTTTGGAGAGAACAATCATGCGATAAAGAAGGGCTGCTTATTCACAGGGAGATAGCTCAGAAGACAGGAGCCCATGGAGGGATGGACACTGGGAAGTGGTAACTGTGGGGAAGAGGTGGGAGAGGAGCTGTTGCATTGTGGTAAATTGTGGTCAATGTCATGAGACAAAGTGTATATGAACTGCTGTATGGAACGTGAATTTGCTCTGTAAATCTTCACACAAATCACAATAAAACAAAAAATAAAAAAGACCAGAAAAAAAAAGAGAGAAAAAAATGAAGTTTTGCAGAGAAATCTTGTTTGTCTATCTTGCCAGCTGGCCTACCAAGATATTCTGACTCAAGATTGCAATATTAATTCAAGCCTGAGTTCCCAGCCCCTACGATTCTACAGCTGCATTAACCAATTACTATATGTAGAGAAGATACAGATGATATATATATTGTTGTGGTGGTGGTGGTGGTGATTAGGTGCCACTGAGTCAGTTCTGACTCATTGACCCAGGACTGCACCATGCTCACAGTTGTTGCTATGTTTGAACCCATTATTGCAGCCACTGTACCAATCCATCTTGTTGAGTGTTTTCCTCTTTTCTCTGATCCTTTACTTTACCAAGTATCATGTACTTCTCCAGGGACTAGACAGTTCTGATAACATGTCCAAAGTACTCAAAATGAAGTTTCAACATCCTTGCTTCAAAGGGACATTCTGGCTGTACTTCTTCCCAGACAGATTTATTCATTCTTCTGGCAGTTAATATTCTTCACCAACACCGTAATTCAAAGGCATCAAGTTATATTTGGCCCTCATTTATTGTCCAGCTTTCAGATGCATATGAAGCAATTAAAAATAACATGGCTTGGGTGAGGTACACCTTAGTCTTCAAAGTGACATCTTTGCTTTTTAACACTTTAAAGAGGTCTTTTGTAGCAGATTTGCTCAAAGCAATATATCATTTGATTTCTTGACTGCTGTTTCCAACGGTGTTGATTGTGGATCCAAGTAGAATGAAATCCTTGATATTGAGTAAAATCATTTACTTTAAGTAAAGAAGATTACAGGAGTTCTGGTAGCATAGTGCCTAAGGCACTTGACTGCTAACCAGAAAGCTGGCAGTTCAAACCCACCAGCCACTCCTCGAAAGATGGTTGGGCAATCTACTTCCGTAGTGATACTGCCTTGGAAACCCAAGGAGTGGGTTGCTATGAATCGGGTCTGACTCAACAGTACATAACAACAACAAAGAAGATTACCCTCATTGATATATGTCTCAATAATGTAGACCTCATCATATGTATATGAAATTGCTTTAGCTATGTGTTTACTTCCAAAATTCATAACAAAAATTGAAATCTACAGATACTTTGATATGAATCCCACTACAATTTAGTGAGATGTCCTGTAATTTTTTTTTGTTTGTTTTAAAATGTTCCCAAATCACAAATATTTGAGAATGGTGGGGGTAAATTTATTCTAAGCATGATAACAACATTGATTATGGTGATTGTTCATTTGGTCCTGCTGGTTTCAGTAAACACAAAGGTTCTAAACTCTTACCATTTTCTTGTCTCAGAAAAAAAATAAATTGGTATTAATTTTGTATTTCTCCAACATAATTTTTCTTACATTAGAATTTTGAAGAAGAAAACTTTTTCTGGAAACCACTGATCCTTTCTCTCTCTCTCTCTCTCTCTTTTACTTATAGAAAAGTTTTGCACAGGAATTGAGCAAATAGTGAACATCCATTGCTAAGGTCCCAGATAGAACACAAATATATAAATCCTCACCCTTGTTTAAGAATGACACATTTAAGTGAACAAACTAAATGTAAAAACCCAAAACAATAGCATACAGTGTGTGAGTATTCATTATCTAGTTTGGCCTGACTCTGCAAGACTTATGCAGATAGAAGAAAAGAAGAGATACTACAGTCAGATTGGTGAGCAAAGACTCCATTGAGCGTTTGAGATGAGATTTAAGGTAAATCTTAGAAGACAATAAAGATACATAAGCACGAAAGTGGTAATCAAGAGAATTCCAAGCAAGTGCACCTATGTTTACAAATGTCATGGGCTGGTTATAACATTGGCTTCTCAAAGCAGAAGGCAATTATACGGCAAAGGTAAAGAGTAGCCTGCTTGGGAAGGGGGTTTAAATGGTCAGTGGCAGTATGAAACAGAAGCTATTAGATATTAACGTTAGACAGACATGAGAACTGAAAGTGGAGTTTAAGAAAATGCATTGGTTGCTGGAGGAGAGACTAGAAGTATTAGGCACATAGTAATACTGTTGTAGTCAAATCTGAAGTACTGTGTAACAGGGTAGAAGGGTTAAGAACACATTTTATTTCAAGAGACATCTTTTATAGATACAGATTAAAAGCAAATGATTTTATTTATTCGTGTATCCAGGCATGTTTTCAGCCATTTGACACTAGGGCACCCTGTCACATAATAATTCAAAATGCATTAGTGCAAATAGTAGTTATTTTTCCCCAAACAAGTCAAAGAGTTAATTTCATTAAATTAAAAGTCATTCAAAGCCATTTCTCTCCGAGAATTCACGAATTCATGAATAAGCAATAGCTAAATGAGAAAATGAAGTGGTAATCAAGGCAGTAATAGAGCAGAGGCCAAGCATGTTTTGACATAATTGTACAAACACTAGGTGTGGTCTACCTCCCAGTATTTCAATATAAATTTACTAAATGCATTTTGATCCCTGAAGATCACTAAAAGATTTACTTAATTTACATGCAATTCAATTTGTGATTGGTCTATATATGTAAGCTAAATATAATATGACTCCCCCCTCCTTGCATGTCAAGTTCTGCCCTTTTGTTTGTCTTGTCTATTTTCCTTTGAGAGCTCATTCATTTTCATGATTTTGCTCATCACTTCTTTGCTGATGACTCTAAACTATCTTATGTGTTTCTCTAACATAGTGTTTTTCAGAATGTACTTTTATAAGTGGAGATTTTTTACCCAATAGAATTTTGCATAGAACCCAATATGTTTTCCTCAATTTAATCATATTTCCTGCCAAATTCTCAGTCTTCATTAACATCTCATTTTTAAATTTCCACCAGGTTTATATCTTGGAAGCAGCTGTCTTTTTATAGACAAGTTGCAGGATTATATCAGGAAATACTAATTTGTTTGTTTCCTGACTATCTCACTCCTCTTCTATCTGTCACTAATCCCCTGTGGTTATCCTCTGCCTACATGAAAGCAATATATATTCTCAAAGGAATTTTTTTCTCTGAGTGGAGGTCAAAAAATATCTGGATGTTTGTATACTTAGCCAGATACTCTGCTCCCAAAGAATCAGCAACACTTTCAAGAGAGGAAGAAATAAGAGATGCCAAAAGAGAGTATTCAAGTAAGTTAAAAATAAAAATAAATAAATAAATAAATAAAACTCACTGGCATGGAGTCAGATCCAACTCATAGTGATCCCTCCTTAGGTTTCTAAGTTGGTATTACTAGAGAAGTAGATTGTCCAACCTTCCTTCCGAGGAGTGGCTGGTGGGTTTGAACCACCAGCCTTCTGCTTAGCAGTCAAATGCCTTAGGCACTATGCCACCAGTGTGTCTGTGTGTGTGTGTGTATGGAGAAAATATATGAAAGAAGGAAAGGTAAGCAGCAGAATCTGGCATGAAGATCACATAGTAGAGTGAAAGGCACTCAGTATTTAAATCCTCCAACAGCAAATTGTTTGTGAACAACCCACTATCCATCAGCTATCAGGTGTTTTTGAATAATGTATGCTTTCTTTCTCTTCACATTCATATAGTCTATAATCTTAGATGAAATAACTGTTTCATTTTATATCCTAAGTACCGAAATTAAACTATAGTAATATAAGGAAGGGGAGAAGCATTTAATTCTTTCAAGAGGTATCAATCAGATTCACAATCCCTTTGTGCGTCAGCAAGTATGGCATATCCTTTATTTTATGTCTAGAATTTGACTCATGGCCACATTGAATGTGTTCAAATGATGCTTATTAATTAACTGAAGAAAACTGACTGTCACTTATTTTTAAGTTGGCCAATAGAGTTTGCCAAATGCTATCAACCTCATTAAATCCTTGGGAACACAAAACTGTGCCATAAGCTGCCACCTACCAATGAGCGAAAGAAAAATTAAGGCCAGTTTATATAAAGAACAGCTGATGACACTGTAGAACAGCTCTCAGAAAATGTTAACACCAAGTAGCCCCAATCAGAGGTGAAAAGAGGTTCAGGAGTTACTGGTAGACCATTTTTGTCTATATGCCTGAAGTACTCTGACACTCACCAAACTTCTAACATGGAAAAAAAGACAGAAATACTTACAGTAGCTGTTAAGTATTATACTCCATGTTGCACTTGGCACATTTAATATTCTCAAGGTACTTGTGTTAAATCTTTGTCCACATAGTCTGTCAAACTTTGCTTAAATTACTACATACAGAAAGGGATTTGGTCATTCATTGTATCTGTCTCAAGTTAAAGAATTGAGTTTTTAGTATTCTTAATATACTTAATCATTTTTATTTCTCTTTTCAGAAGGTTTACAGGATGTGGGCTGACCTCCTTTGGAAAAGACTTCTGCTTGTGAGCAAAACTCTGTGTCCAAAATACTGAAGCTTCAAATCTACTCATACATTGGAAAAACAAAAGAAAATTCACAGAAAGCCAAAGCCCATGGTTCTATCTGAATGATGTGCATTTTGTTTTAAACAGAGAAGAAAAGGGTAATAGAAAATATTTTAACTAGCCTCTAAGACTTTATATAATAGAAACTTCCACATCATTTTATATTTTGTAAGAACCAACGATGGACCTAATCTAAAGATGTGTATCAACCTCAATTTTAGCAAGCACTTAATAAAAAATAAGGTTATTGAAAGGCAGAAAATAATTTATGTTAAATGGTCCAGATCTGAGAAAATTTCTAGACTGCTGACTGAGTTGGAGTTGCAGACTCAGCAACATATTTTAATAAGTAACTCCAAGAGCACACAAATAGATCACGCTACAAAAGGCAGATGAGGAATCTGAAGGCACTTCAGATTAGACATTTTTGTTGAAATTTAATTGAAAAACTTACAGAAGTGAGGATAATATGAGGAAACAGTGCGTAACGTCATCCATTTCTTAGAATTTTTAATCACATGGCCTCATCACCTTCCTAAAACACCACATTAGTGTGATTTTCTGAAGACATATGACTACAGTAACATAGACCACATTTCAATACATTGCTAATTTAAAGCAATGAAGTTGAAATCAAAGTGAAATGCCTCCTTTAAAATTATGAATCCCTTTATAGTCAATGTTGTTCTTGTTAGTAAAAACATGATAGCTTGTAACATTGTTTTCCCCAATTACTTTCTAAACAGTCTCATGCTTCAGTTGAATATTTAAGATTAACTATAAATGGATTAGTAATTACATGAAGGAACAAAATATTTTATGATAAATATTCATTGTAAGTGTCAAGCTCCATATCGTTAAACTTTCATAAGCTAATGCCTTATTAACTCACTGAAAACCCACTACTGTAGAGTCGGATCCAACTTACAGCAATCCCTCCTTGGGTTTCCAAGGTGGTATCATGGAAATAGATTGCCCAACCTTCCTTCCAAGGAGTAGTTGGTGGGTTTGAACCACCAGCCTTCTGCTTAGCAGTCATATGCCTTAGGCACTATGCCTATTCAACTATAATAATAATGCAGGGGAAAAATCATAGTAATTTTTTGATTATGAAAATTATAATCTTGATAAAAATTAATGCAGATTTTAGCTATCCTTCACACAATACTAAGGCATTATTAGTATAGTTGAAATGCTTAAAAAAAAAGTTTCCCTAGCAGTACACATCAAACATGTAATTATATATAACAAAAGGAAACACTTGTAAGTTCAAATAAACATTATTACTCAGAATTACTTAAATTATAAGAGTTAAATAAAATATCACAAATAAGTTTTAAAAAAAACAGCTATTTTATTAATTCTAATAGTAGACCTTTGTGAACTTTTTATACCTATTACTTAAATATAAGGACTTGGATAAACCTAAATTAACTAGATTATTTCTTAGACTTACACAGTATGTACTATATTTCAGATATTTTCTTACTGGATGAGAACCATTTTTATTTCTTAAGTGCTCATAGTCAGGTAGGGGAGAAAGACAAGTAAACAGCTAATCATAATTCAGTCAGAAAATGTAATCATTATTGCATATGCAATGTTCTTTGTAAACCAAAAAATAAAAGGATTGGAGAGATGCATGGAAAATTTAAGCAACTTAGGGAAGTATTCATGGAGAATAAGACTGGGGGAAAATTAACTGTAGGTACAATTTTTATGATGTAAGGTCCTTCCCAAACCAAAGTTGTTACATGAAATTTTGCCACCTATAACTGTTTGCTATTGCATAACTTATACATTGACTTATGTGTGATACTTCAGACTTCCATTAGATAAAGCAAAAGCAAACAAACAAAACTTTATTTCCATTTTCTAGAAGGAAGAATGTTACTGTGTTTGCTTTATAGGGTGCATTGTTACTCAAGTCTAATAAAGCAAAACTGTAAGAGAAAACTGAATTTCTGTTCTGATAGTGGAGAAAGTATACATCCACACACACACACACATACCCACAACTTCTATAACATATGAATTTGAAATAAAGTAAACATTTGAAAAGCATTGCATTGTCTAAAGTAGCATTGCTCAAAGTATGGTCTTCAATCTGATGAGTTAACATCATACAAGAGGATGTGAGAAATGCAAATTATCACCTTTCCTATTTTTTTTAAACATATCGAACTGGATTATTTGGGGGTAGAGTCAGGAATCTGTGTTTCAACAAGGTCTCCAAGTAATTCTTATCCAAACTAATGTTTTGACAAACATTAATCCAAAACATATAGCTTTCACAATATTTAACTAAATAATATACATACACCAAGTCAGCTCTAGGTATCATCCTTTTTACTCAACATGTTACTATTCATTAGTATAATTTCTACCATTTTGTTGATACATGATTTTCCATATAAAAAGTTTAAACCATATAGTTCAGGTATTTGTTTCACCTTCCAGCTTTTTTATAAATTCAATATTGGCACAGAGTAGTTTTTATACATTTCAGCAGAGGGATGTTCCTTTTATAGATAAGATGAAAAACAAGATATTGGAAGGTGATAAATGGTAATAACTTTTGCTTTTATGTTTTCTCTTTGTTTTTTTCAACAACAACAACAAAAATGCTGAACATATACTACTTACCAAGACATTCTGACTTAAGTGCTGAAAAAACAGCAAAAATTCCTCCTCTTTAATTCCTAAGTCATTTCCTCATCTTACTGAGAGTCACCTTTCAGTGCAAATACAGATGATTACAATGGATTTTGAGATGAATGTCTTAGTTCTGTGGTCACAAAGTTTTGTATTTTTTATTATGTTTATATCTTCAAAAGATACAAGCTGGTTCTTTTTATGCTTGTGAGTCAAGAAATAAATTCTAACAGAGCTCCAAGAATCATAGCTTTCATATGCAAGATGGGCATTGAGGTTGTTGTTGTTGTTGTTATGTGCCGTCGAGTCGACCCCGACTCATAGCGACCCCTCCTTGGGTTTCCGAGGCAGTATCACTACAGAAGTAGGATTGCCCAACCTTCCTTCC
>NW_006921705.1:272487-276760 GCF_000298275.1 Orycteropus afer afer | reverse complement strand
GGATTTGAACCGCCAGCCTTCTGGTGAGCAGTCAAGTGCCTTAGGCACTATGCTACCAGAGCTCCCCCTTTTGCCTATAGTAACCTTTAATATTGCAAACTCGAAGCTTGAATTTTTCATCAGTTCTTTTAGCTTGAGAAGGAACTCTGGTGGTGTATAGTGCCTAAAGCATTTGACTGCCAACCAGAAGGTTGGAGGTTCAAACCCACCAGCCACTCTGTGGAAGAAAGACTGGGCAATCTACTTCCACAAAGATTTACTGCCTTGGAAACTCAGATCGGGTCGCTATGAGTCAGAATTGACTGGATAGCAGTGAGTTTAGTTTGTTTTTTTAGCTTGAGAAATGCTGAATGTATTCTTCCCCTTTGATTTTCTAACTCTAAGTCTTTGCACATTTCATTATAATACTTTTGTCTTCTCAAGCTACCCTTTATCATTTCTTCCATTTATTTTAGCTACTCTTCATTCAAGAGCAAGTTTCAGAGTATCTTCTGAAATTCATTTTGGTATTTTCTTCCTTTCTTATCTTTTTCAGTGACCTTTTGCTTTCTTTAAATATGATATGCTGCATGTCTTCCTATAACTCATCCGGCATTAAGTCACTGGTTTTCAATGTGTCAAATCTATTCTTCAGGTAGTCTCTAAATTCAGGTGGGATGCATTAAGATCATGTTTTGGGTCTTGTGGACTTGTTTTAATTTTCTTCAGCTTCAACATAAAGTTGCATATGAGCAACTGATCATCTGTTTCACAATTGGCCCTTGGTTTGGTTCTGACTGATGATATTGAGTTTCTCCCTCATCTCTTTCCAAATCTTGTGTATTCCATCTGGTGAGTTCCACATGCATAGTCACCATTTATGTTGTTGAAAAATGATAATTGCAACAAGTAAGTCATTGTTCTTGCAAAATTCTGTCATGCAATCTCTGGCATTATTTCTATCATCAATGCCCTATTTTCTAACTACTGATCTCCATTGTTTGTTTCCAACTTTTGCATTACAATCACCAGTAATTATCAAGGCATCCTGATTGCATGTTTTGTCAATTTCAAATGGCAGAAGTTGGTAAAAATCTTCAATTTCTTTATCTTTGGCTATTGTGGTTAGTGCATGAATTTGAATAGCAGTAGTTTGCCTGGTCTTTGTTGTAGGGGTATGGATATTATCCTATCACTGACAGTATTGTACTTGAGGATAGATCTTAAAACCTTCTCTTTTTTTTAAGATGAATGTGAGTGACTCTATTCCTCTTCAATTTGTCATTCTTGGCATAGGAGACCATGTGATGGTTCAATTTGAAATGGCCAATACCAGTATATTTCAGCTCACTAATGTCTAGGATATTGACAGCATATTCCATTTCATTTTTTACAATTTCCAATTCTCCTAGATTCATACTTTTTACCTTCTATGTTCCGATTATTAATGAATTTTTACAGCTCTTTCTTCTCATTTTTAGGCATGCTACATCAGCAAATGAAGGTCCCAAAACTTTACTCCAACAATGTCATTAAGGTTGACTCTCCTTTGAGAAGGCTGTCCTACCCTATTCATATTTTGAGTGCTTTCCAATTTGAGGGGCTCATCATCCGGCATGATAATTGACAATGTTTCCCTGCTCTTCTTAAGGATTTCAGTGGCTAAATTTTTCAGAGGTGGACCTGGGCACATTCTTCTACTTAGTCTCTTTCATTTTGGAAGCTTCACTGAAACCTGTCCACCCTGTATGACACTGCTTGTATTTTAAATATCGGTGGCATAGCTTTCAGCATTGCAGCAACATGTAAGCAACCACTGTTTAACACATTGACAGATGAGTGATAGTTGATTTTAAATAGGAACTTTCAATATTTTTTTTTTACTCTTTATTACTGTTGTTGACTTAACTTCTCCCCAATTTTTTTAGATATGTCAATTTTCCTAGTGGTTGGGAAACATAAACTTTGAGTAAACATTTTTAGCCTTTTCAGTTGGACACAATTAACAGTGTACATTTTATGGACAAAGATATTTTCAAAAATCACTTCCTATCAAGACAGATATACAATTTAAAACATATAGAGACAAGATAGTATTGATATAATTTGTGAGATTGCAGAGTCTGATGTCCTAAATTCTGAGAATCAAACGCAGAAAGTAATTTACATTTTGTAAATGACGACAAAATGTGAGACTTTGGCTAATTTCTTAAATTTCCTGGGTTTTAATTACCTTAATCTCTCAGGTTTTTCTGGAGTTTTGTTTGATTGTTTCTTATACCTGAGCTTGATGATTTTGTTAGCAATAAAGGGACTTATACAGAAAAACACATGTGTTAAGATAAGTTAATATGCTAACTCAAGTAAACTACATTGTAGAGTACTTTGCTTATTAAATATTCAATATATTTTAGTAATTATTAACAATTTTTATGATAATTGTATGTAAAACAATTTAAATCCACTGTCATTGAGTCAATTCTGACTCAGTGATCCTGTAATAACTTAATAGAACTTCTCCATAGGGTTTCCAAGGCTGTCAATCCGTATAGAAGCAGATTGCCACATTTTTCTCCCCTAAAGTAGCTGGCGGGTTCAAACTCTCAACCTTTCGGTTAGCAGCTGAGCACTTTAACCACTGTGACCAGTATGTGAAAGTGCATCAAAATAAAGCAAAACATTTCCTATGAGCTTTATTTCCCCCAAAGTACATTGCTAAATCCTCTATATTTAGTCTACTTTCTGCTTTATTTTTCTTTCAAATCCCTAAATTTCAATTCTTTTAAATATTACCCAAAAGAACTACTGACGATCCTTATGCAGGTAGCCTGAAAATGTTACAAATTCCAAAGTAAATCCATGTTTTCAAGAATTTTTCATATTGCAAATTCATGCTGGGCAAAATATTATTCAATTTACTTGTGTGTCCATTAAAATTTGTATTATTTCCAACATAGAAAACATTAATTATCAACAATGTTTTCAATGATAGTATAAAATATTTTAATCAATATTTCTATTCAGTAATTCTTACTTCAAGAATGACATCAACTCTAGCACTTCATGCTGAACAACCCTTAAAACTAATTGTATAAATATTCCATATATTTACGGTGATCCTACTTCCTACTTTGCTGAAGAGCCATACACCTTTTGTTACTAAGACAACTAAATTTCCCTGTCAAAGATGTGATATACACAATAAATTTATGATCACTTTAGATGTATTACATGATGTTAATATTTATATTGATAGATTAAATAATGTAAAGAAAATAACTTAATTATTTCTTAAATCCAGTGGTATTTACATAACATTTGATATAAATTATTTTAAGTGAAATTATTAGTATACATTATTTTAAAGAAAGCAATGAAATAGATATACTCTTTAAAGATAAACAGCTCTGGAAGTAAGATCCATGAAAAGTTTGTAGTGGTGGCATTAAAACATTTTTTTTGGAATCAACTAGACAGCAAATAACAACAAACAATTGTAATACTATTATCTAGTTCTATCAAGTTGTTTTCAAGTCTTTGTTATTTAAATAATTTAACTTATATATGTATACATGGTACAGAGTGACACATTGGAATCAGAAAATTAGAAGTGTTCCTATCCCTGAATCCCAGTCATAGAGTTTCCCCTCACTACATGTTACTAACTTTATTACTTTCCATTTCTTTCATTTTCAAGAGTTTAGAGATGTTGCTTGACTTTTAGTTTAATTGGTAATGAAATCAGAGAATTTTAGAGTGCAGAGAAACTCTAACAATCACTTTCACCATCCAGCAACCTCCTACTCCCCGAGAAGTATGTGTCATAGATAAGTCAAATGATTTCCCAAATGCTAGCTGGTTATAGAGCTCAGGCTGTTCCTGGAGGTCCATTCAGTTGCTCTCTTACTTTGGCTACATAATTGGTCAGTAGTAAGAAGTACTGAAGCATATGAACACACAGACAGAATACTTGACTCTAACTCATGAGGTTACATATTATCTTTTTAGCCTTGGAGAAATAAAATATATGCTCACTCAGCCTTGTTTAGACATTTGAAAACTAAACAAAATTTAAAAAACAGGAAAGATCAAATGGAATAAATGTTAGGATACTCTATGCAGTATAACACTAAAAAAAAAAGTCCTCTTTAAGAATGAGCAGTGACTTTATCAAAACAATCAATCCAGTTTAAGAATTATATGGGGAGAGGCGGGGCAAGATGGCGGACTAGGCAGAAGGATTGCACAGACCCTCTTCAACAAAGAAAAGGGAAACCAATTAACACAGACACAG
>NW_006921705.1:269595-272387 GCF_000298275.1 Orycteropus afer afer | reverse complement strand
GACTCATAGCGACCCCTCCTTGGGTTTCCGAGGCAGTATCACTACAGAAGTAGGATTGCCCAACCTTCCTTCCAAGGAGTGGCTGGTGGGTTTGAACCACTGTATTGAACTCTTTTGTATATTTCACTTCCCTGATCACATACAGAGACTACTTCAGTTACATAGATTATATTTTTAGGCAATATGAAAGTTCAACTATTTGTATTTCAGAGATACAGTGAGAAAAAAGGCATTTTTACCTACATTTCTATTGCAGGGTAAAAAAAAAATCATAGTAACGTTTTGATTATGAATATTGTATTCTTGACAAAAATTAATGCAGATTTCAGCTATCCTTTACATAATTTAAAATATTACAGAGAGGAAAAGAAAGAAGGTTTAGGAAGAGGATGAATATATATATATATTTTTTTATTCATTCATTTAGTCATTTGTTGAACACATAACTATTAATCACTAGTTATATGATGGGTACAAGAGTTTATGCATGGCTATGTAATGAGACAACAAACTGAGGAAAACAGACAAACAGATATGATGCAAAACTCTACTGATGATAAAAAGAATAAAGACAACTTGGGAGAATATTGAATAAAGAGAATATTAATAATATTTTCGAAACTTTTTTGTTAGTTGCCATCGAGTCAGCACCAATTCATGGAGACATTCTAAATACACACTGCCATTGAGTCGAATCCAACTCATGGCTACCCCTCCTTGGGTTTCTGAGGCAGTATCACTACAGAAGTAGATTGGCCAACCTTCCTTCCGAGGAGTGTCTAGTGGGTGTGAACCAACAGCCTTCTAGTTAGCGGTCAGATGCCTTATGCCACCAGAGCTCCCAACATTCTATATAAGAGAACAAAACTTTGCCTGGTCCTGCTGTTTCTTCATGAGCATTGGTATGTTAGAGTCTATTGTGGATATCTGTACATCCATCTTATTGACAGTTTTCCTCCTGTTATGTTTGCTTTCTGTGTGATCTCAAATTACACCTGATTCTGTAATGTTCTTAAAACACATATGTGTAAGTCACTATTGTGTATGCTTTTATAAGGATTTTACATTGTTTTGATGTTTCTATGCTGATTTCAATACCTGTGTATGAATCACTTATAATGTGAAGTTAGTAATAGAAAATTTCTGAATTTAGTAATAGGAACATATATGTCTATAATGATCTTCAACCATTACCTATGAGTCATTAGAAAGTTGTTCTAATCTTGAAAATAAGATAAAGTAAGTCATAAATAACTTCTTAAATTTGGGCTCTTCACCTGTACTCTGTGATAATCAAATGTAACATTAATTAAATCTCTATACATTGACAAAACATAAATATGTCACTAAATAATTCCCATAATTTTTAATGAAATTACTCGTTTGAAACATGTAGTGAGCAAGAATATAAATATGTCATATAACAATTCCCTGATTAGCAATACAGCATAATGTAAATGACCAAAACATAAATATGTCATACAATAATTTAACTGACAATAAAACATACCAATTGTAATTGAACATGACATTACATAGGGTATATAAACCCTTGGATTTCTGTTCATTTTGAGAAAAGAAGACAGAAGCAAAAGTTCTCTCTGCCTCTGTCTAAAGAAAGAAAACTGCTGGGATACTGTTGCCAATTGACCCACGACCCCAGCGATGGGGGCCTTCCTCTGAGTTTGAGGTGTGGTCGGTCACGTGTCCTCCTCCAGACTACTCGTTAAAAGTAAAAGCCTAAAGTCTAAAGATTTGCCCTCTAACATTTAAACTAACATTGTAATGGTTAATTATCATTCTCCGATGCTAAATGAATGTCTTGAGATCTTTTTTGCATGAACTGCCTTGCATTAACTAAAAGAGTTTATGAATGAAAAACCTGAAAATCTCTTTATTTTCAAGATAAAGTTCTCCCTAGCACCTCCTATTAGTTTGCCTTCTACTTCACCAAAGATGATGTCCTTTTTCAGCCATTGATCCTTCCTGATGGCATATCCAAAGTTAACAAGTCAAAGTCTTGCCATACTTGCTGCAAAGAACATTCTGGTTGTATTTCCTTAATATTTATTTCTATGAACTATGAATTCCTCAATTATTTTCCATAACCCAGAAGATATGTAGAGATGTAGACATGCCTATACCCTTGTCATTTTGTAGTCGTGATTTTATTTTGCTCTGAAATATAAGAATATCTCTATCTCTGCCTTTGATTTTAAATATTGTTGCAGTTGACAGTGCTAACAATTCAGTTCTGATTCATAGTGACCCTACATACAACAGACCAAAACACTGCCCATTCCTGTCCATTCTTCATAATCATCACCATGCTTAAGGACATCATGGCAGCCACTGTGTCATTCCATCTATTTGAGAGTATTCCTCATTTACTGACTCTTTTCTTTACCAAGAATGATCTCCTACAGGGAATGGTCCTTTCTGGTACCATGATCAAAGTACAAGAGACAAGGGATGACATCTGGCCATTTTTGCTTCTAGGGAGTATTACAGCTATAATTTTTTCTTTTTCTTTTCTCTCTTTTTTTTTTCTAAATTTTACTGAGGTGAAACCATATACAACAAGACATATATGTATGGCTGAAATTCTTCCAAGACAGATTGTTCATTCTTCTAGTAATTTATAGTACATTCAATATTTCCCACCAAAACCACAATTTAGATGAATTAATTCTTCTACAGTCTTCTTTACTCATTCTCCAGATCTCACATATATACAAGGCTATTGAAAATACCATGGTTTGGGTCAGGCATATCTTTTTTTTTTTTTTTTT
>NW_006921705.1:233522-247445 GCF_000298275.1 Orycteropus afer afer | reverse complement strand
TGAAAAGTGAATTTACTCTGTAAATCTTCACCCAAATCCTAAAAAAAAAAAAGAAAAAGTATTATATGGGGGGAAAAAACATGAAATGACATAACCAAAGGTAAAACTCCCTTAGTGATTCATTGTAAATAACATTAAGTTTGTGTAATTATGATAATTTCACAAATCCTAGGAAATAGTATAACTCCTTTTTATTCTTGTCAAAGTCATGAGGGACTGTGGGAGCATTCATATTAATAGAAAGAACTCAGTGTTTTTAGATTGTAGTAAGGACTGACAGAAAATAAAATTTGATAGACAGTATGAAAGATTAGACTATTTTAGGGAGGGGACTGTTTACAAATGTGGACATTGTTTAAATGTAAGTTAAAAAGCTAGTGACAGAAATAAGGACAGCTATAATGGTACATAATGAGATGCGAGCATTCAAAGAGCACTCACCAAAGGTATTATAATCTTATTACATATGGCTGACAAATTTCAAATCTTTCTGAGCCATCTAACCTACAGGGGGAAAAAAATCTTTTGACATAATTTTTTATTCAAGAGCTCACACTTGACAGTCAGTCTAATTAGATACTACTATAGAAGTTCATCTGATAGAAATCTTAGTACAAAGCAGTGCTCTGAAGGTCTAGAAGATGTGCAAGTCTCAATTTTATAGCATTTCATTTCCAATTCCTCTTGTATAAAAGCATGCTAGCCCAGCACTGACAGAAGTAGAGCTACATCAACAAAGTACATGAGTAGGATTCAAAGCAACCCTCTGACAGGAGAAGTAACTGTCTGGTTCAAAGTTTTGTGCAAGGTGTTTGACTTTAACATTAACATAATGTAAGGGATAAAAATGTCTTTGTTAAGAGAAGAGAAATGCTGCAAGCACGTACATGCATTGTAACAGGTACTCCATTATGTATATTAAAAGTGTTGAGTTCCAATATGATGAGGCAAAAGATTTGAACCTATTGGTTTATATCATTTAAGTTTTAATTCTGGCTCTGAGTTTTATTAGCTATCTGAACACTTAGGTTTAAAATCATTCTGAGCCTCAGTTTCTTTATGTGCAAAGTACAGATGACAATGAGGCAGACACTTCACAGAGTTCATGAGAATTAAATAAGGAAGCACAAGCAAAATGCTTAGCAGAGTGAATTTTCAGGACATACTAACCACAACGATTAATATGTTCAACAATTTCCAATAAAACGAAGGCTTATTTCTTCTCTTCAGAAGCTGTTTGTTTTCTGATTTACCTAGATTTATGCTACTTTTTTTTTTCTCTCTTTCTGATCTTTGGGAGAAAAACAGAGGAGGAAAAAGACACACTATGCACCTTGGGGGCAGGGGGAGATGACATTTCCAGTGGTTCATGAACACTAAGTTAACTGGTTGTAGGTATAAGTCAGTTGTTAAGATCAATGTGCACTTGTGCAAGGATATTGCAGGACAACATTTATTGGGTCTGACTCGATGGCACATAACAACAGCAACAGACCAAACAGCAAGTTTACACAAGCATGCCCTTTGTTGTTAGCAAAGAGAAGTACAGTAACCTGTCTATACATTCATCTGCTTGCCATTGATACACGTTTTGACAGAAGACAATCATTTTAAAAAATCCAAGCATTGCCATGGGCTTGATTCTGACTCGTAGAAACCCTATACGACAGAGTAGAGTTGCCCCCAAACAGTGTCCAAAGCTGTAGCCTTTATGGATGCAGACTGCCACATCTTTCTCCCACAGAGCAGCTGGTTCAAACTGACAACTTTCCAGTTAGCAGCCAAGTACTTTAACCACTGTGACACCAGGGATCTTTGATAGAAGATACTCTACAGTTTATTTTCTTGATTGAAAGGAGGATGGTTTAGAAATAAAATATGATGTTTAATACATGTTGTTTTTCAATAATACCACTATACAGAAAACAGTATAATTCATAGGTTAGAAAAAAGAATATAATTTGAAGATTCATCTTTCTTTCATGCCCAAATATATTTCATCAGCTCTCTCTTCAAAGTATATTTATCCATGTCTTTCCATTTTCAGGGTCACAACCTTGGCAAAGTTTCTGCCTTGTAAGACCCTCATAAGTGCTCCTATAGTCTAAATTCCACATAATACCCTACGTGTTCTTTTACAATGTAAATATCTTTTATTGTTGCCTTGCATGACGCCTTCTATTGGTTTCTTTTTGTGATCAGAATATATATATACATGTTTATATGTACACACACACACACACACATATGGGAGCTCTGGTGGCATAGTTTATAAGATATTTGACTGCTAACCAGAAGCTGGCAGTGCAAACCCACCAATCACTCCCAGGAGGGAAGATTGGACAATCTACTTTGGTAGTGATATAGCCTTGGAAATGCAAGGAGAGTTTGTTATGAGGCAGATACAGCTCTACAAGTTAACAGTAATGAATTTGTTTCACACACACACACACACACACACACACATATATATATATATATATAGAGAGAGAGAGAGAGAGAGAGAGAGAGAGGGTGAGCTCTGGTAGCGTAGTGCCTAAGGCACTTGACTGGTAACCAGAGGGCTGGCAGTTCAAATCCACCAGCCACTTCTCGGAAGGAAGGTTGGGCAATGTACTTCTGTAGTGATACTGGCTCAGAAACCCAAGGAGGGGTCACTATGAGTCGGGTCTGACTTGACGGCACATAACAACAACAACTATACACACACACGCACACACACATACATATATACATATACATATATAATCATTAATTTTCAAACCAGTATATTTATCTTATCTCATCACATACTTTTCTTCCCTTCTCCTAGCTCATTATAATCCATTATATTTATTATAATGCAGATATTAATTATAATCCAGACACAAAGTCCTCAAACAGCTTCTAGTCATTTGCATTTTATCTATCCTCTTCCAATGAAATTCTTTTCCAAATATTCCCATGAATGATTCATCATTAAGTGGTCTTCCTTGTAGGCAAATGGCTATTAACCTATCATCACTGACAGCATTGTCCTTCAGGACAGATCTTGAAACATTCTTTGTGACAATGAATGCTATGCCATTCCTCTTCAGTTTGTCATTTCTGGCATAGTATATCATATGATTGTCTGATTCAAGATGGCCAAAGCCATTCCACTTCAGCTCTCTAATGCCTAGGACATTGATTTTTATGCATTCCATTTCATTTTTTACAACTTCCAATTTTCCTAGATTCATACATACATCATTGTACATTCCATGTTCTGATTATTAATGCATGTTTGCAGCTGTTTCTCCCCATTTTCAGTCATGCCACATCAGGGAATGATGGTTATTTAGCAGTTTAAATGAGTGTTCCTCATAGAAACTACATTTGTTCAATCTGTAGGCTGAGCAAATAATCCAAGAAGCTGGATTAAATAAAGAAGAATATGGCATCAGGATCGGAGGAAGGATCTTTAACAACCTGCAATCTACAGATGACATGACCTTGCTTGCTGAAAATGAAGATGACTTGAAGCACTTACTGATGAAGATTAAAGACTAAAATCTGCAGTATGGAATACACCTCAGTGTAAAGAAAATGAAAATCTTCACACTTGGACCAATAAACAGCATCAAAATAAATGGAGAAAAGATTGAAGTTGTCAAAGATTTCATATTGTTTGGTTGCACAATTAACAGCAATGAAAGCAGCAGCCAAGAAGTCAGACAACATAATACACTGGGCAAATCTGCTGCAAAAGACTTCTTTAAAGTGCTGAAGAGCAAAGATGTCTCTTTGAAGACTTAGAGATGCCAAACCCAAGCCATGGGGTTGTCAATTGCCTCATATGCATGTGAAAGCTGGACAATGAATAAGGAAGACCAAAGAAGAGTTGAGGCTTTTGAGTTATGGTGTTGGGGAAGAATACTGAAAGTACCATGGACTGCCAGAAGAACTAACAAATCTGTTCTGGAAGAAGCGTAACAAAATGCTCCTTGGAAGTGAGAATGGCCATACTTCATCTCACCTATTTTGGTCAAGCCCCCAAGAGGCAGGAAGCAGGGAAAAGAAAACCCATGGGAGGCCAGACAGAGCAGCAGGGAGCTCAGGTAAGGGGAGAGATACAGACCCCACCCCTAAGAGGCAGGAAGCAAAAAAGGTTTCAAACAGCTAAGGGAGACAAATTTGTCTGTCAGTTTGTTGTACTGTGGAAGCTTGTGTGTTGCCGTGAGGCTTGAGGCTGTGCCACCAGTGGTTCAAATGCCATCAGTATTGCACATGGTGCACAGATTTCAATGAAGCTTACAGACTGAGACAAACTAGAAAGAAAGAAGATACTATCCACTTCTTAAAGAATTGGCCAGAGAAAATCTTATGAATAACAGGAAACACTCTCTGATACATTACTGTGCAACTTTATGAATAGCATGGAAACACTGTCTGATGCAGTGCAGGAGCACATGCTCCTTAGGTGGGAAAGCTGTCAAAATATGACTGGTAAAGAGCTGCATCATCAGAGTAGAACCAGCCTTGCTGATATGGATAATGTAAACCTTTAAAACCTCCATTTGCTGATGTAGCCTAACTCAAATTAAGGAGAAATAGCTGCAAACATCCATTAATAATCAGAATATGGAATGTATGAAGTATGAATCTAGAAAAATTGGAAATTGTCACAAATGAAATGGAATGCATAAAGATCGACATCCTAGGCATTAGTGAGCTGAAATGGACTGGTTTTGGCCATTTAGAATCAAATTACCACATAGGAATGATTATTTGAAGAGGAAAGGTGTGGCATTCATCATCACAAAAGATATTTCAAGATCCATCCTGAAGTACAATGCTGTCAGTGATAGGATAATATCTATATGCCTAGAAGGAAGACAGGTTAATGCTACTATTATTCAAATTTACACAGCAACCACCAAAGCCAAAGATGAGGAAATTAAAGATTTCTATCAACTTCTGCAGTCTGAAATTAACCAAATGTATAATCAAGATGTGTTAATTATCACTGGTCATTGGAATGCAAAAGTTGGAAACAAAGAAGAATCACCAGTAGTTGGAAAATTCGGCCTTGGTGATAGAAATAATGCTAGAGATTGCATGATAGAATTTTGTAAGACCAATGACTTATTCATTGCAAATACCCTTTTTTCAACAACACAAAGGGCAGGTATACATGAGTTCTTTGCCCACCAGATGGAGGACACATGAATCAGATTGACTACATCTGTGGCAAGAGGCGATGGAAAAGCTCAGTATGTTTAGCCGAAATAAGGCCAGGAGCTGATTGTGGAAGAGACCATCAACTGCTCATATGCAAGTACAACTTGAAGTTGAAGACAATTAAAACAAGTCCATGAGAGCCAAAATTTGACCTTGAATATATCCCTCCTGAATTTAGAGACCATCTAAAGAATAGATATGATACACTGAAAATCAGTAATTGAAAACCAGAAGAATTGTGGGATGACATCAAGAACATCATCCATGAAGAAAGCAAAAGGTCATTAAAAAGACAGGAAAGAAAGAAAAGACCAAAATAGATGTCAGAAAAGATTCTGAAACTTGAACAAAGAATGGCTAAAGTAAATGGAAGAAAAGACAAGATAAAAGAGCTGAACAGAAGATTTCAAGGGGCAGCTCAAGAAGACAATGTCAATTGTTATAATGAAATGTGCAAAGACCTTGAGTTAGAAAACCAAAAGGGAAGAACATGCTCAGTATTTCTCAAGATGAAAGAACTGAGGAAAAAAATGTAAGCCTTGAGTTGCAATATTGAAGGATTCTATGGGCAAAATATTGAATGATGCAGGAAGCATCAAAAGTAGATGGAAAGAATACACAGAGTCACTGTACCAAACAGACCTGGTTGATCTTCAAACATTTCAGGAGATGGCATATGATCAAGAACAAATGGTACTGAAGGAAGAAGTTGAAGCTGCACTGAAGGAATAGGCAAAGAACAAGGGTGGTTCCAGGAGTTGACGGAATACCCATTGAGATGTTTCAACAAACAGATGCCCCACTGGAGACACTCACTCGGCTATCCCAAGACATTTGGAAGATAGCTTCTGGGCCAACTGATTGGAAGGGATCCATATTTGTACCCATTCCAAAAAAAGCTGATGCCACACAATGTGGAAATTATCAAACAATATCATTAATATCACATGTAAGTAAAATCTTGCTGAAGATAATTCAAAAATGGTTGCAACAGTATATTGACAGAGGACTTCTAGAAATGCAAGCGGTTTCAGGAGAGGATGTGGAGCAAGGAATATCATTGCTGATGTCAGATGGATCTGGTGAAAGATGTTTACTTGTGTGTTATTGACTATGCAAAAGCATTTGATTGTGTGGATCATAACAAATTATGGGTAGCATTGAGAAGAATGTGAATTCCAGAACACTTAATTATTACTCATGAGGAAACTATATATAGACCAGGAGGCTGTAGTTTGAGCAGAACAAGGGGACACTGCATGGTTTAAAATCAAGAAGTGAGTATGTCAGGATTGTATCCTTTCACCATACTTGTTCAATCTGTATGCTGAGCAGATAATCCGAGAAGCTGGACTATATGAAGAAGAACGTGACATCAGGATTGGAGGAAGAATCATTAACAACCTGTGATATGCTGATGACGCAACTTGGCTTGCTGAAAGTGAGGATGACTTGAGGCACTTACTGATGAAGATTGAACAAAACAGTCTGCAGTATGAATTATATCTCAATATAAAAAAAAAAAATCGTCACAACAGAACCTCTAAGTAGCATCATGATAAATTGAGTAAAGATTGAAGCTGTGAAAGACTTCACATTGCTTGATGCCAGTGAAAGTGGCAGTCGGGACATCAGACGATGTATGTTGTGTTATGTGCAGTCGAGTTGGACCCAACTCATAGCGACCCCTCCTTGGGTTTCCAAGGCAGTATCACTATGGAAGTAGATTGCCCCATCTTCCTTCTGAGGAGTGGCTGGTGGGTTTGAACCACCAGCCTTCTGGTTAGCAGTCAAGCGCCTTAGGCACTATGCTACCAGAGCTCCCCAGATGATGTATAGCACTGGGCAAATTGGCTGCAAAGGACCTCTTTCAAGTCCTGAGAAGCAAAGATGTCTCCTTGAGGACTAAGGTGCATCTGACACAAGCCAAGGTATTTTCAATTGCCACATATGCACGTGAGAGCTGGATGATGACTAAGGAAGACAGAAGAGTTGATGCTTTTGAGTTGTGGTGTTGGTGAAGAATGCTGAAATTACCACGGACTGTTAAAAGAACTAACAGGTTTGTCCTGGAGGAAGTGCAGCCAGAATGCTCCTTAGAAGCAAGAATGGCGAGACTTCATCTCATCTACTTTGGTCATGTGGTCAGAAGGGACCCTTCCCTAGAGAGGCTGTGGTAATGGGCTCAAGGATAGCAAGGATCGTGGACCAGACACAGGACCGGATATTGTTTCATTCTGTTGTGCATAGGGTCACTATGAGTCAGAAACGACTCAATAGCACATGACAACAACAACTATGGTCAAGTTGTGAGAAGGGACCATTCCCTGGAGAATGATATCATGCTTTGTGAAGTGGAGGGTCAGCGCAAAATGGAAAGACCCTCAATGAGATGGATTGACACCGTGGCTGCGACAATGGGCTCAAGTACAGCAGGTATTGTGAAGCTAGTGCAGGACCTGGCCATGTTTGGCTCTGTTGTATGTAGGGTCTCTGAGTCGAAGCTGACTTGATGGCACCTAAGAGCAACAACATAGAAACCTTTTTTCTCTCCTTCCCAGCCAAAGATTCTGCTGTATATTCTTTGTTGTGTTTATCACTATGATAAATAATTATATTTATAGGAGTACTTGCTCACCATCTGCTTTGTCTGTATCATTTACTAGAGTGCCTCATCCTGTACTCGATCACAGTTGCTCATTAAAGTCAGTTGATATTTGTTCAATGAATGAAAAACAAATGAGTCTAAAGAACATGCAGTGATGATAAATAGACTTATATTGTTCACTGCCTTATAATTAGACAAAGGCCTGCATTGTAGAATCTGTTTGTAACAAAGTTCCAAGGTTTTTTCTTACCTTTCTATTTCTCCTCTAATTTTCTAGTTGATTTTTCACCTGTTTCTTTTATTTAGTAATTGCCATTTCCTTTCCATTATTTCAGTATTCTGTTATTCCAGGAAATTGTTAATGCACTTAAAAAACTGATATTTTTGTTGTCATAGTACTACTATTTTGGGATGCTTAAAAATAGAAATTCTGAGCCATTTATGCCTTCATATACTTGTAAACTATGTTAAAATTTCAAATCAACAAAGGCAAATTTGTTGAGAGTGTTTTCCTCATATCCTCTCCAGTTAAAACATCCACACAATTTTGTCATTATTTTCATTCTCATATTTCAAGTTATTAAAGAAGTTTAGCAAGTTTTCTTATGTTTATCAGGCATTTGTTTTTACCCAATGGACAACTTGAGCCCTTATTTTTTCCCAGGTTCCTTGATGGCATACCTTAAATGCAGTCAGTCATGAGAAACTTGAAGACATATATGAAATCTGATAGTGTGGTTTTCAGACTTGGTTAGCAGCCTTTTCTTTCTCTTCCTAATCTCCCTAGTGGGAAAGTCCCTTCCCTTCCTTCAGGACAAGAACCAATTATTGATAGCCTTCTCTAGGCTAATTTACTTAGTTGTTGTTGTTGTTGCTGTTGTTGTTGTTGTTGTTGTTATGTGCCGTCAAGTTGGACCCCACTCATAGCGACCCCTCCTTGGGTTTTCAAGGTGGTATCACTACAGAAGTAGATTGCCCAACCTTCCTTCCGAGGAGTGGCTGGTAGGTTTGAACTGCCAGCCTTCTGGTTAGCAGTCCAGTGCCTTAGGCACTATGCTACCATTACTTTAACCATTCTTTTATTTCCCAATTTTTCTCAAAAGACTCAAAGTGATACTGGGATAAAACTCACTCCCAAGGGTTTTAGCCCTGTGATAAAACTCACTCCCAACAATAGTAAGACTTACACGCAGAACACTCAACCCAGAGCAATGTACCCACCTACTCTACAGAGATACACCCCTTGGGACAATAGGCCAGGGGACACCAGAGGGGCAGCATTCACATGGAGGGAAAGCTGGACAGACAAAAGTGCATAACTAAAAAGGGCACACAGATGAGGAGGTCACAGAGAAGGGAGAGAAGGAGAGTGGGTTAAGATTGGGGATTGTAATCAGGGAGTGAAACCCAATGCACACGAACTGTTGAATGTAAAACAAATTCTGCTCTGTAGATTTGTACCCAAAGTACAATAAAATAAATGAAGAAAGTAAAGAAAAAGACTCAAACTGAAAAAACAAAAATTATAATCACTGGATTCTACTTATTTTCACTCATATTTATTCTATTAAATTTATATATTATTTTAAATATACATTTTATAAATTATTTTATGTATTTATTATTATATGATCAAGTTTGAAGTGTTCTGTTTTATTGACTTGTGTCTTACTTCTTTACCTTAAATTTTACTTTTTCTGGTATGAATTTATAATAACATTGTATTATTTATTTAAATGTGTTAATATTTGGAAAAAGCACTCAGAAAGATGCCAGTACAGAGTAAAGAATACACACACACACACACACACATATAAAATTTGGCACCTATTATATTTTTTTCAAAAGTTTGTGTATGTTTTTTCTTTTACCCCACTTCCACTTATAACCTCCTCTGTTTCTCCTAATATATCTTATACGAGATGTTCTAACACACACACACACACACACACACAAATCAAATTAGTATGCAATGTGCACAGTGCTTCCTAATTTCATTTTTGTTATGAATGTTTATACGGTTCATACAAATTAGTACTAATTTCATTATATCACACAGGTCTTAAAATAGAGATAATGCATCTTATATTATGTACAATCATCCTATACAATATTACTGTATGTATACATCATTATTTGTGTTCTAGAATGGTAGGGTTTATTGTTTTGGAGTTCATGAGATAAATGCTGCTACCCCCCATATTAGATGGATTTAATCTCACAAAATTCTCAGTCCTATTTGACTGCTAACCTGAAGGCTGGTGGTTCAAACCCACTAGCTACTCCTCAGAAGGAAGGTTGGGCAATCTATTTCTGTAGTGATACTGTCTCAGAAATCCAAGGAGGGGTCACTATCAGTCGGATCTGACTCAACAGCAGTGAGGTTTTTTTTTTTTTTTATATATATTTTCATAATTTTCCTCTAATTAGATATAAGATTAGTATTATGATAAATGTCTAATTCCCTGAATGTTCTCTCTATTAAAATATTTTAGTTGGGACAAAGGAAAGGTACTGATTCACATAAAACCACAAAGCAGATGTTTCCAGTATTGATATTTCTAGTAATTGACCTCTGAAATCACGTGCTAGAGCTGGAGGTAGATATTGTATCCTTGTATCTTGTTGCAAAATGGTCACTGCTATATAGGAATAAAATCAATACTGAATTTACTCAAAGTTGAAATCTTTTGTTCAACATTCTACTTCACTTTCAATAGCACTATAGGGAGTTGTTACAGGAGGGACTGGACACCATCTGGCCAAGTCAACAAAAGAGACCCAAAGCACTCTCAAAACTTTCCCACTCATACAATTGTGAGGACATTTACTACTATATATTGTTGTTGTTAGGTGCTGTTGAGTTGTCTCTGACTCATAGTGACCCTATGCACAGCAGAATGAAACACCACCCAGTCCTGCGCCAGCTCTACCATCCTTGCTGTACTTGAGCCAATCACCACAGCCACTGGATCAATCCATCTTTGGCCTTCCCCTCTTTTGTCAACTCTCCACCTTACCAAGCATGACATCATTCTCCAGGAAATGGTCCCTTCTGACAACATAACAAAAGTAGGTGAGAGGAAGTCTGGCCATTCTTACTTCCAAGGAGCATTCTGGCCACACTTCCTGCAGGACAGATTTGTTAGTTCTTTTGGCAGTCCATGGTCCTTCAGCATTCTTCACCAGCACCACAACTCAAAAGCATCAACTGTTCTTCAGTCTTCCTCAGTTATTGTCCAGCTCTCACATGCATATGAGGTGATTGAAAAAATCATGGCTTGTATCAGGTGTACCTTAGTCCTCAAGGAGACATCCTTGCTCCTCAGCACTTAAAAGAGATCCTTTGCAGCCCAGTGGTATAGCTCATTTGTTGTGCTGACCGCTGCTTCAATTGGCCTCAATTGAGAACCAAGCAATGTGATGTCTTTGACAACTTAAATCTTTTCTCAATTTATTATAATGCTACTTATAAGTCCTGTTGTGAGGATTTTTGTTTTCTTTATATTGATATGTAATCCATACTGCAGACTGTATTCTTCAATCTTCATCAGTAAGTGCCTCACGCCATCCTCACTTTCAGCAAGCAAAATTGTGTTATCAGCATATTGCAGGTTGTTAATGACTTTTCTTCCACTCTTGATGCTATATAGTCCAGCTTCCCAGATTGTCTGCTCAGCATATAGATTAAATATATATGGTGAAAGGATACAACCCTGATGCACTTCCTTCCTGATTTTAAACAGTAATCCCCTTGTTTGGTTTGAAAGACAGTCTCCTGGTCTATGTACATGTTCCTCATGGGTACAATTAAGTGTCCTAGAATTCCTATTCTTCTCAATGTTATCCATAATTTGTTATGATCCACACAATCAAATGCTTTTGCATAGTCAATAACACACAAGTAAACATCTTTCTGGTATTCTTTGCTTTGAGCAAGATCCATCTGACATCAGCAATGATATCCCTCATTCCACTTCCTGTTCTGAATCCAGCTTGCATTTCTGAAAGTTCTCTGTCGATATACTTCTGCAACCATTTTTGAATTATCTTCAGTAAGATTTTACTTGCATGCGATATTAACGATATTGTTTGATAATTTTGACAATCTGTGGGTACCAATATGGATCTCTTTCAATCAGTTGGCCAGGTAGCTGTCATACAAATCTCTTGGCATAAGTGATTGAGTGTCTCCAGTGGGGACATCTGTTTGTTGAAATATCTCAATGGGTATTCTGTCAATTCCTGGAGCCTTGTCCTTCACCAATTCCTTCAGTGCAGCTTTGACTTCTTCCTTCAGTAACATTGATTCTTGATCATACACCACATAATGAAATGGATGAAGATTGACCAGTTCTTCTTGGTACAGTGACTCTGTGTATTCCTTCCATCTTCTTTTGATGCTTCCTGCATCATTCAATATTTTCCCCATTGAATCTTTCAATATTGCACCTTGAGTTTTAAATTTTTTTCCTCAGTTTTTTCAGCTTGAGAAATGCTGAGTGTGTTCTTCACTTTTGGTTTTCTAACTCCAGGTCTTTGCACATTTCATTACAGTAATTGTCACTGTCTTTTTAATGTACATATTTTGTCCTTATGTCAACATTATAAATTCTTCAAAAACAGTATTTATACATGCTTCATTTTTGCTTCTGCCACTGAATTACCTCTGTGCAGAGAGTGTAATAGCTGCTAAATTATTATCTGATGAATGAATGAATCATATTGTTTGAATTTTAATCTACTCTATTTGCCTACTTAGCATGTTATCATACTGAATGAAATATTTGAGATGAGAAATGAAGGAATAACTCATATTCGCAATTGAAGAACCAGTTAAGATTTTGAACTTGAAGGTACATGCTCTTATTGTTGTTACTGAGATGATTTCTACTAATAACAACCTTATAAGGATAGGCTAGAACTGCCCCATGGGGTTTCTAAGGCTATCAGCTTTATGGGAGCAGATTTCCAGGTCTTTTCTTCTGCAGAACCACTGAGGGGTTCAAACTTCTTACCTTTCAGTTACCAATTGAGCATGTAACAATTGTGGCAGCAGGATTCTTACACAGAAGAAGGTTGAGTCAAGAATGTGCTCCTGACCAGCTATGTGAATGGCCTTGGGAATACTAGACAACTTGCTAAGAGTTTTAATTTTCTTGTTTATTATTCTAAAAATACTGATACAAATCTATATCTAAGAGGGAATGAGGATTACAAAGATAATGCATGTAAAACACTTAGCAGGTACACATTTGCATCTAATAAATGTTGCTGAACATGCGATAAGCACCTAATAAATATTATGTAATATTTTTGTTGATATCAGTATCATGAAAAAATTCATGAGTTTCAGTTAATTTTCTATTTTAAATGGCATCTATAATAAAAGGAGAGAAAAGAAGAGACAAATAATATCTATCATGAAATTTTTTCCCAATGTCTTTCTATAAAGCAAATTTTTTTTTATAATTTAATATCATATAATAAAGTGAAAAATAATTGTGTAAATTGAAACAATTTATCCCTTTATTTCTCTTTCAGTCTTCAGCTCTACTGCACATTGTATCACTAAAGAGTTTAATGTAATAATAAAAGTAATAGAATATCCATAAACTGAGGTATTAATAGTATTATCTGATTAGTAGAGATACTAAACTTTTTGAAAATTTCCTTCTTAATTTTCTCAGCCATTGCTGTATTAAATGGTCTTAGTTACTTGATCTGTGAAAGGAGAGGTAACATAAGAGAAGTATATATTTGATTCATTACTCTTCAAGGCACAAGTATGTATTTATTGATATCATTGCTCTAATAGCATTTTTCAGACGGCTCCCTGTTACCCTCCCGAGAGGGACCGGATCTCCAGGAGCAAGGTAAGCACAGGCGTAGCACAGAGTAGCAGGCCGGAAGAGCAGGAGAAAGGGGTAAAACCCAGTCACTAGTGCTCAGGCAGCTCCCTTGTTACCCTCCCAAGAGGGACCGGGTCTCCGGGAGCAAGGTAAGCATGGACGGGCTGGTGCTTACTCACTGATCTGCACTGAACACTTTCCCTTGTTACCCTCCCGAGAGGGACCGGGTCTCTGGGAGCAAGGTAAGCACGGGCGTAGCAC
>NW_006921705.1:220347-230411 GCF_000298275.1 Orycteropus afer afer | reverse complement strand
ATTCCCTGGAGAAGGATGTCATGCTTGGTAGGGTGGAGGGTCGACGAAAGAGGGGGAGGCCTTCAACGAGATGGATTGATACGGTGGCTGCGATGAGGGGATCAAGTATAGCAGGGATTGTGGGGCTGGCGCGGGATCGGGCCGTGTTTCGTTCTGCTGTGCGTGGGGTCGCTATGAGTCGGAAACGAGTCGACGGCACTTAACAACAAATAACAACAATAGCATTTTTCTATCCTGATCTGGTTTTTAACATTAAAAAGGACTCGTATTTAAAATCTTAAGTCTACACTTAACTGTCACCCACTTATTATCTGCTCAAACTAGGAAAGGCCTTAGCTTTCACTTCTATAAAATTGAAATGCTAATAGTTCAGGTTTACAGTCAAAATCAAATCCACTCAGGCAGTGAAAAGATCAAGTACTGATAAATACTTTTCTACATATTTTGGCTCTGAATATAGAAGACGAACTTCTAGAAAATATAAATATTCATAAATCTGTTCTGATCCAGTTGATCTTGACTTATAAAGACTCCATGTATGTCAGAGTAAAACAGGCTCCAGAGGATATTTCAATGGCTGATTTTCCAGAAGCTGATCTCTAGGCCATTCTTTTGAGGTATGTTGGGAAGGACTCTAGGAGCTCTGGTAGCATAGTGCCTAAGGCACTTGACTGCTAACCAGAAGGCTGGCAGTTCAAACCCACCAGCCACTCCATGGAAGGAAGGTTGTGCAGTCTACTTCCATAGTGATACCACCTCGGAAACCCAAAGAGTAGTCTCTATGAGTCGGGTTCCACTCGATGGCAATGAGTTTGGTTTGGTTTGGGAAGGACTCTAACCCCTAAACTTTTAATTAGCAGCTGAGCATATTAGCCATTTGTACCACCCAGGGACTCCAGATCATTCATGCTCCCCTGGGTTTAATACGTGTTTGCATATAAATATGAATTTTGAAAACAAGTTTAATAAATACATACAACAAGAATAAAGAAAAAAAAAAAAAAAACATAAGTAGTAGTATAAAAGAGGAATAAAGTTGTTGTGTTGTTGTTATGTGCCATTGAGTCAGACCCGACTCATAGCGATCCCTCCTTGGGTTTCCGAGGCAGTATCACTACAGGAGTAGATTGCCCAACCCTCCTTCCAAGGATTGGCTGGTGAGTTTGAACCACCAGCCTTCTGGTTAGCATTCAAATGCCTTAGGCACTATGCTACCAGAGCTCTGATGAATAAAGTTAGGGACCAAAATATATGCTCATAAACAAGCTGTTTAATAGCATGCCTTCTTCCTGAATAAAAATATTATCCATTATTAGAAAAGAAATGTATGTACATCATCTCATTTAACCTCAAACAACCCTTTAAATATATAGTATTAGAAGCTCTAGGACTATGAGTCCCATAGAATGTTTAAAACATCTGAGGTTGGAATATTCATTTAAATTTCCCAAGGCACACAAGATAAATTGTCAAGTCATAGCTAGGCTGTCTTCCTCTAAAGTTCATGTTTTAAAATATTATTATTTACCATTTCTTTATTTTGTTTTGTTTTGTCTTGTTTTAATTACCTGAAAAGGTATATCTTTACTCTTGATCAATAATTTTCTGAGTAATATTTTCTATAATTCTAAAGATCTGGGTGTTTTTTAAATACAGTTTTTCTCTTCTAGTCAGTGAATTCATTATCCTAAGTGATTCCACACTACACTTGACATCCTTAAGCTATAAGGTCTTTTCTCTTGCATTTCAGTTCTGAAACAATGTGTCCATCATTTGTTCTGTTGTTAGTAAGAATATAATTTCATAACAATATGGAGACTTTCTTCCTAATAGGATTGTATTGTGCCAATGTTTCCCTTGTATATTTACAAGATAGCAAAGAATCGGAATGGATGGATTTTTTTTTCTTCTTCTTCTTGTAAAACTGTTTGTGTGTGTGCTTTGTTTGAAGATGTCATATTTCTTGTATTACTAAAATTAATTGGCAGGTTTACTGAAAAGCAAAACCGACAGATGTGTGCATGCCTTAGAAATCACATAAAAATGTTCAAATCAACCTGTTTATTTCATTTTATAACATTACAAGTCAAGCTACTCATAAAGCTGTCTAAATTATTTCTGCAAACACACATACTTCATAACCCTGCACTCAAATAGAAAGAGGTGTGTGCAGAGACTTCAAAGATATTAGAAGGTAAACAACTGATAAAAATATGCTATTTTTTACAAAGGGCTATTGGCTTGAATATTTCATGTTTTGCTGGAAGTAAGTCAGGACATGAAGTATTCTAAATCTCATGAATTTTAGATGATACAGTTCTGAGTCAGGTGATGTGACATAGTGATCTTGCCACATACAAGTCAGAGTTTCTATCTTACCAAATTTCTAATGTTGCTACGAGGTTTGTAGTAGAGGAGAATATGATAAAGCGCGGGGGAAATCTTGTTAGTTGCCACTGAGTTGATTTCAAGGCTGTGACCTTTTGGAAGCAAATCACTAGTTCTGTCTTCCAAGGGCCTTCTGAATGGGTTCAAATAGCCACCTTCTGGCTAGCAGTGTAATAGCTAAGTGTTCCACTCAAGTGCTCTAAATATCTACAGTAGATATATTATCATGGAAGAGTCTTGAAAGGAAGGATTCCATCAGTGATTTTTTTTTTTTTTTTTTTTCACTATCTTGGACCTAGCACAAACGTTAATTGCCTAGGTAATACTTTAGCAATACTTGTGTATGTTAACATTTACCCATTAACAGAAAACTTATTTCAGGAAAATAAAACAAACAAACAGAAAAACCCTAACAGAGTTTTTGTTTCTTTTAAACAAAGTTAAAAGATTATCTGGCATTCCATAAACAAATCCATCACCAAGCTCTACTCTTCAGCCATGACTGAAACACACAAATGCTGGTTTCTAAGCAGTCATGTGCACACTGAAAAACATGCTTGTGCACACACACGCACATATATATACAAACACAAGGATGGAGGATATAATCTCCATTATATATATGAAAAAAATTAAGTTTAGTGTCACTTGGCTATTAAGTGCATAATTTCTTTGTCCATGTTTCCTAAAATAGAGCCTTTTTTCCCACTAAGTGGATATCCAATAATACTAAAATCAAACCTGTTGTTGTTGTTTGCCGTCGAATTGAACCCAACTCATAACTACCCCTCCTTGGGTTTCTGAGGCAGTATCACTACGCAAGTAGATTGCCCCATCTTCCTTCCGAGGAGTGGCTGGTGGGTTTGAACCGCCAACCTTCTGGTTAGCAGTCAAGTGTGTAAGCCACTATGCTACCAGAGCTCATAAAACCTAGAGCTGTTATAACTTTCTTAGAAAGGTAGTGTGGTCCAATCACTGACAAAAGACCTTGAATATCAAAAACAAATCAAACCTAATAGAAATGAGTTTTCATTTACTTCTGGCTCTCCTCACCAACAAAGCTTTACAATAATATTCATAGTACCAATTTTACACCTGTGAAGCAAACAAAAACAAAAACATTTTAACAGTGAGTGAAAATAGCAAAGGTGCCAAATTATTTTCTTTTGAGAAATAACAAGCACAAATGCTTATTTTTGGATGACTTTTTAACATGTTTCTGAATCATTTTCACAATAAACAGGAATTTTTAAAGTACCTCAAGGAGATATATTTGCCTTTATCACCACTCCTCCCTGTATGCCAACAGCAAAACATCTGGATGGGAACTAAAAATATTCAATCAGCTAATTGGAAGGACTGTTGATAGGGAGTTTGGCAACTGGACATGTCTATAGAAATGAATGTAAGACATCAAACAAATATTGATCATAATTTTTTAAAAAAATAAAAGTCATATCATGGCACTCCTTTAGTTTCTCGCAGCATGTTAAAGTAAATTCAAAACTGCTTACCTACATCTAAAATTCCCTGCCTACTCCTCTAACCTGATCTCCAACTATCCACATCCATCTCTAATTAATTAATCTCAGCCTTTCTGGCCTGATTTGTCCCTCTATTTTTTACTTCCATCTCCCTTTTCTTTTGCTGGGAAAAGATTACAGCACTAACCCCCCACCCTGTCCAGCACACACATACACAGTCTTGATATGGCTGACTCCATCTCTTAGCTCCAGTGTCACCTTCTCAGAGCAGTCATTTCTGATGACTCTGCACTAAAAAGCCCCTAGTGCTTTCTAGTCACTTGTTTTATTTTCTTCAAAACCTATAGCAACTTTTTAAGTGTTCCTGTTTATGTAGGCCTGGGAGGGCTAGGCTTACTTCAGTACAAAATCATTTTAGTTAGGGAATGACACTTTTAGCATGCTGGGTGTTGCTTTGTTTGAATTACTATTGGAATGACTAAGACAAAGAATAGGGACTATTTTGGAAAGCAAGTATTGGGGAGATGAAAGTGGGTGGTAATTGTTCTGAAAGAGAAGAAAAGTGAGGTTTCATTCCAGCAGTAGCAGAACTAGACTATACTGATGATTGAGTTGAAAATGGAAGTAGATCACAATGCGATATCTGAAGCCCTGGAAATCAGAATTCAGAATCCATTAGTCCTGAATGCTTTATAGTTGCATAAAGTAATAATAATATTAATAATAATAAACTCAGGTGTAATTCCACTTGCCATGTTTAATTTTAAAAATCTGATAAAATGCCTTAAGGAAGTATGTGGAGTTTGATTTTGTTGTTGTTGGGGGACGAGTCATTTCTAACTCATAGTGATCCCATGTGACAGAGAAATACTGCCCCACACAGGGTTTTCTATGATGTGATCTTTATAGAAGCAGTTCATTTGTTCTTTTCCCAAGGAGCTGCTAGGTAAGTATGGAGCCAGCTTGTCAGTTAGCTTTTGCCACCAGGGCACAATAGGTGAAGTTTAAGAAATGAAAAATGTGTATGTATTATTAATATACTATAAGTTATAGTATATTATATAAATCAAATAATATCTAAAATATCTTATAGGTATTTTATCACTTATAATCAAGTACATAATTGTGGTAGTTAAGTTTGTGTGTCAACTTGGCTGGGCCTGGTTGAGTGGATGGGCAGCTGGAAGTAGTATTTCCCATGATAAGACTGGTATTCAACTTCATGGTGGAATCTACTGGGAGCAGCTGATAAGCTTCCTTAGGGAACACTGTCTGCTTCCTGTATATAAGCAGAAGGCTTGGGGAATGGTCTCGAGCATACGGCACCCTTGGACCCTGCATGTAGCTGTGTCACTGCATGCAGCCTGCCATGCTCTGCTGACCTTGGGACTTACAATGAACTTGAATTAATGGCCTGCCGTGTGGTTTCGTAACATTGGGACTGTACCTTTTTACTTGTCAACCTTAGGCTTGTCAGCCTCAGCAGCCAGCAGCTGTCTGAGTGAAGAAATGCTTCTAGCTCCATTGGGCCAGGAGCAGGAGGCAGAGCTGGACCCCAAGGTTGAGGGGCTTTCACCCAGCCCCTCGAGCCTGGCATTTTGAACTTGGACTTAAAGCCTCCAAACTGTAAGAGAGTAAACTCCTGTTTGTTAAGGCCATCCCATTTGTGATATATATTCTTGTCAGAGCAGCACTATGTGACCAGAACAATTATGTACATATATTATAAAAATATATAGTATTATTAAATATTGGACATAACAAAATGTTTTATTCTCATGTTGTCAAACAGACTTAATTCTCTGACTTTCATTATAAAAAATGAAAAAAAGCCAATCTTTTATTATATTAGTATATCAGTAGGCTACAATATAAACTCAAGCCAAATTTAAAAGTATCTAATTTATAAGTTCTTTATTGTTTCATCATTTCTACATAGAAGTATTAATTGATTTGGAATTAACTGGAAAAAAAAACTGCTACAGAGGATAAATTAAAATACAATATAGTGTGGCATGATACATAAGAAGAAGGTTGCCACAAAGCAAGAGCAATGTAGAATTCTGAATATACATATGGAGCTCTGGTGGCACAGTGCCTAAGGCATTTGACTGTGAACCAGAGGGTAGGCAGTTGAAACCCAGCAGCCATTCCACAGAAGGAAGATGGGGCATTCTACTTCCATATAGTAGTTGGAAACCCAATGGGGGTCTCTATGGGTCGGAATCAACTCAATGGCAGTGTGGGATACACACACACACACACACATACACACACACACACATGGAAGATTAGGCAATCTACTTCCATAGAGACACTGCCTCAAAAACCCAAGGAGGGGTCACTATGACTTGGATTTGACTTGATGGCATGGAGTTTGGTTTGGTTTTTGGTACACAGGTAGAGCTGTGGTGGTGTAATGCCTAAGGCATCTGACTGCTGATCAGAAGTTTGGCAGTTCAAATCCACCAGTTTCTCTGTGGAAGGAAAAAGGGGCAATCTACTGTAAGATTTACCACCTTGGAAACTCAATGGGGGTCACTATGGGTCAGAATCAACTCAATGACAGTGGGTTTGGTTTGGGGTATATGTGTGTGTGTGTGTGTATATATATATACATATATAGTATATATATATACTATAAATAGACGATGTGTCTATTTATAGTATATAATATATAATCAAAACATACACAGTTTAAGAAATATTTCCTACATGACATCATGGTTTCTTTGTCCATCTAATGGTTTCTTTGTCCATCTAATGGTTTCTATACCCAATTTACCAAAGGGGAAAACTTCTAATTTAAGAATCAACTCTCAATATTCATATCAGGTCAGATTTTCACTACTTAGAAACAAAATGCAAATGTCTTCTAATTTATATACAGCCCTCAAAGTATTTCTTTAGTGTGTGTTTTGAAGAAATATTTCTCTTAAAGGAATTAATAATATATATTTCTTTAAAATACAAACTAAAAAAATACTTTGGGGTCTATATACAGATTACAAATTAAGGGAATGCTTGGGAGGAACAATGATTAATATGCTTGGGTGCTGATGGAAAGGCTGCAGGCTCCCATCAACGCAGATGTAGCACCTGGAGTCACCATGAGTCAAAATACAGGAAATGCTTTAGCAGAATTGTGAACTCTTCTGTTAAAGGGGGAAAAAAAGGGTTATTTTATTGTCATTAGATATTAATCCTAGAGAAACATGAGAGAAGAGTTCAAGAGTCTTGAATAAGAATATATGACTGAAATTTCAATTTTCCTTAAGAATTTCTTTGTTGTCTACTAGTTTAGTCTTTCAAAAGCTGAAGAATCTCTTTACTTAATAAGATTCGAATGTGAGGCATTAAAATATAATATTTTTCAACTAGAATGAACTGAATGGTGACTTGACCATATTTCTCAAAGAGATTAAAAGTCATAAGTAGTTCCAAAAGACTACAATTTTTTTCTTTTTAGCAATTTATACTATTTTTTAAAAATGTTGTTACAGTAATTACTCTATTACATAAAACAAACAAAGAGAAATTTTAACCTTCTCTTATCATCACCTGAATTACTGCTACCACATTGATTTTTCCAACTGTCTAGTAAAAATTCCAATTAGAAACAAAAATAGGCACACACAGACCCTGAAGTTTAGCTCAGGAATCTATTTTTGTACTTTCTCTGGATTGAAGATTTTCATTAAAATAACAATAATTTTAAAATTTCTCTCTATATATAATATATAAGGAGTTCTAGGAGCTCTGATAGCATAGTGCCTAAGGCACTTGACTGCTAACCAGAAGGCTGGCAGTTCAAATCCACCAGCCATTTCTTGAGAAGGAAGGCTGGGCAATCTACTTCTGTAGTGATACTGTCTCAGAAACCCAAGGAGTGATTGCTATGAGTTGGGTCCGACTGGATGGCACATAACAACAACAACAATATAAGAAGCTCTCGTGGTGTAGTGGATAAAGCACTTGACTGCTAACTGGAAGGTCAGCAGTTCAAATCCACCAGCCACTCCTTGGAGGGAAGACTGGGCAATCTATTTCCATAGAGATACCTCCTTAGAAATCCAAGGAGGTGTCACTATGAGTACAAATTGACTCAATAGCAGTGAATTTGTTCTTTTTCACCCCTTATATGCAATCAGAAGAATTTATTTAATTCCTATTTGAAAGCAACTAGAGCTCAACTTTCCTCACAGGGTTTCTCAGAGAATAACAGGAGAAAGCGTGGGGGAAATTTTGGAGGGGAAAAAAAAAAGTTCTCTCATTGCAAGGTTTACAGAAAGGAACTACAGGCTCAGCACTGGTATAGACTTGCTTGACAAATCCTTTAGCCCATCAAGCAAGAAAACATCAGACTTGCCAAGGAACCAAGTACCTGGGAATATATTTATTCAGAGGGTTAATACTGCTATTATTGCTGTTTGTCTAAAAATAATAAATATTTCTTTTCACAGACAACCATAGAGGTAATCCTTCAAACTTTTTACTAAAGATTTAGGGAAGTGTTCAATCTCACATTTAATAATTGATGTTATTAATTTTATTATAAAGTACAATCATGATATTTTATATAAACACAATAAAAGGCATGAAAAATCACTGAATATTTTTAAGAAAGTAAAATTATCATTTTTTGAAGCACTTTATACAAGTGAGTGATGATTCTGTGATATTCTCAATAAGTATTTTGATTTCATTAGTTTGATAAATATTTCCTATATGAAAAATAAATATAGGAAAAATGAACCAGTCATTAATGCCACAGAAAAGCATTAAATTTTTAAATTTATTACTAGCTACTGGGATCTGAAGTATCCAACTAAAAAAGTAAAATACAAAAGCAAGAAGCACAATATTCATTTCGGCAGGGGATAGGATTTAGGGAGAGATTCTTCAATAATACAGTCCACATATTTTGGTTATCATTCAACTGAAAGGCCTGGCATCCTTTTCTCAAGTGTGCGCTCGGTCCAGCAGACAGGGCTTGGGATTATTTGCTCCCTCAGATCTTGGCCTGGAGCTAAATCTGTATTTAAGACCAGAGTAAAATCGTTATGACTATAGATGGCAGCTTACAGAGGTACATTAAAGTGATATAGATGCCCTTCCAGGAGCTATTGGAGATGAGGACTATTCACCTTCAAGGAGAGATCTTCCTAATTCATGGGCTTGGAGGGAAAACAAACAAAAAATCTACTTTATTCACTTCTGTACACAATGTGGGAATCATAGAGAATAAAACATTCTTAAAATTAGAAGAAACATGAAGGCCAGTATTTGCCACTTTATTTCTACTATGACTGCATGCAAAGACTTCTAAGTTCAATTATTTTGGAAAACACTATATTCTACATGTCTTTCAGCAATTCAGGCATTAGAATATTCAAGGTGCTGAGATATTCTAGAATAAAACCATTGTTGTTGTTATGTGCCATCGAGTCAGCCCCGACTCATAGCGACCCCTCCTTGGGTTTCTGAGGCAGTATCACTACGAAAGTAGATTGCCCCAAACCTATATAACCATTTAAAATCTGCAATTTCTCATATTTCTCTGAGTATGATATTTCTTTATAATGGAATACCTATTAGAATCTCACAGAACTGTGCTCCAGGGAAAAATCGTTGGATAACCATAGATAATATTTCCCTTGTGACATGCTATTTATTCCTTCTACTAATGTTCTATAATTTTAAACTCAATTTACAGTTTTAAAAATAAAATACTATTAAATATTCTTTGACAAATGCATGTCAACATTTTATAGTTAAATTATTCAAAACACAACGATCCTCAATTATAATTCAAGTAGGCAGAACATGGAGTAGGGACCTCATGTTGTGTTTGGTTGGCTACCATTAATTATATTGTACATTGAAAGAACGCTGATTTATCAAGCACAATTCTAAAGAAACTACGTGTAGCTTCATTAAAGTGAAAAGCAGAAGAGAAAAAAAAAAATCCCAAGTCTTGTGGTCCATATACTTTAACTTTTGACACCATTTCCCATAGCCTGACTTTATCAAAAGTGTTAAAATGCTCATTTTAAAATGCTAATATTATAGTAATTATGTTGTTGTTATGTGCCGTCGAGTCGGCCCCGACTCATAGCAACCCCTCCTTGGGTTTCCGAGGCAGTATCACTACAGAAGTAGGATTGCCCAACCTTCCTTCCGAGGAGTGGC
>NW_006921705.1:191369-220247 GCF_000298275.1 Orycteropus afer afer | reverse complement strand
CACTATGCTACCAGAGCTCCCATAGTAATTACAGTAGAGGTTTAAAGTGAATCACTCCTCATGATAACAATTTAGGTAGATTTGGCACTCAGTGAGTGAAGCATATCTTTTGAGAGTTAAACAACAACAGGTACAATTATTAAGACAAGTTTAACTTAATCTCAAATGTCAGCTCAACGTGCTGAATTTTTTTATTTGCTTAATGCTATGAAAGGTAACTATAATTGAAATATAAGCAGTACTTACACCATTTATTCTGTTTGCTATGCCAACTAAATTACTCTTTCAGGATTTTTGTCCATTACTTTTACCATACATTTCCTAGGGATACTAACCAACGTAAAAAATATTAATCATCAAGATCTTTCTCTGCTTTCCCATTTAGTTAACCTAATTTAATTATTATTCCTATGATTGTGATCCAAACCCTTACACAGAAAAATAAACAGAAGAAATTTTAAAAACGTATAATGGACAATCTATTTCACCACTAGGGGTCTCTATTTCACCACGAGGGGTCGGTGTCAGAGCATGTCAAAAACAGCAGGCCAAATCAAGAATTCAGTTTGCTATGTTGTGATGTGATATTAAAATATAAGATAATTTTATTTCAGGCTATCACTTTATCTTTCATAACATTGTTTTCATCTGACTCCTCAGAGCACAGATAACAAAATACATCTGTTGTATTTTATCTCTTAAAAACTAATACTAGTTAAATTTTAGGAGCTCTGGTAGCATAGTGCCTAAGGCACTTGACTGCTAACCAGAAGGCTGGCGGTTCAAACCCACCAGCCACTCCTCGGAAGGAAGGTTGGGCAATCCTACTTCCGGAGTGATAACTGCCTCGGAAACCCAAGGAGGGGTCACTATGAGTCGGGGCCGACTCGACGGCACATAACAACAACAGTTACATTTTATTGTATATTACCAACCTTGATAGCAGAGAAACCATGATATCAGAGAAAATAGTGGTAAATAAAACTTTATTTTATATACTATGACAGCTCTAAAAATTGTGAAAAATTCTAGTCTTCAAATAAAAACTTACGGTATAAATTACAGTTAAGTTTCCCAGATTTAGCAAATGAAAATCAGGATGCCCAGTTGAATCTGAATTTCAAATATGCAACAAATCATTTTTGGAATATATTTATGCTTAAAAATAGTTGTAGATTATTAGCTATTATTTGCTGAAGGCTGTATTAGCTGTTAAGTGGCAGAGTCAGCATTCAAACTTAAGAAATCTGAATCCATTGTCTGCGTTCTTGAGGGCTATGGCATGTTGCCTTTGCCTATACAGAAACTTCCCTTGGATACTCATTGTTAAGTAAATCCACTTATGATTTCTTCATATCCCCTTAGGGTGTTCAAAACACTTACAAAAAGTGGAAAATATTTGTTACAGAATTACTTTAGGATTTTTTAAAATTGACACACACACACACACACACATATATATAAATGATTTATTGAAAGATAATTTATGTACAGTGAAATACACAAAACTAAAGTGACATGGGTCAATGCATTTTTTTTTTTTTTTCAGTGTTCCCTCCCTCCCCTCCCACCCCTGGCAACCAACAAAGGAAGTTTCCCTCCAAATATAAACCTTTCCTTGATCCTCCACAACAACAAACTAATACTATATTTGTCCTTTTGTGATTGACTTATTTCACACAGCATAATGTCCTCCAAGTTCATCCATATTATGCAGTGTTTTACAGACTCTACATTATTCTTTAGTGCTGCATAGCATTCCATTATGTGTACGTACCAAAGTTTGATCATCCACTCTTCCTCTATAAATCTTAGAGATAAGTCCTTTGCCAGATATGTAATTATCAGCAAATATGAATTTATTGCTGTCATTTTTGTTATGTGCTTTTTCATGGGGTCGATTTCTTTGTTCCATATAATTTTCTATGATGAGCTCATTTTGTTTATGAATTGTGTTATCACTTCATTCATTGCTGTTGTTTTAGTATTTGCTGTATATTTATGCTGGTCCTCTTTTTTGATGTGAAGAGTTACCATTTTTCTTTGCAGTTACCCTGTGATTCATAGTTTTCTTCCCAAGTCACAACAGTCCATTCTATCTTGTAGTTGTCTTGACTTCCCTACCATCTAGAAGTTCTGTAATCACACAGTTTTTTCCCTCTTTTTTGTTTGTAGTTATCCTCATTTGTCAATTGATGTCTCTGGTTCCCTGTTTACAATCTTATAGGCTGATTTACTTTGCATACTTCCATAGCTGGGTTGGTTTCTGGGTTATATCTTCATGTGTGTTAATGGTCAGTTGTTGGCTGTTGTTGCTTCTCTGGCCAAAGGGCTCCCTTTAGCATCTCTTGTAAGGTTGGTCTGGTTTTAACAAACTACCTTAATTTCTGCTTATCTGGAAATGTCCTAATTTCACCATTATATTTGAGGGACAATTTTGCTGGGTACATAATTCTTAGTTGGAAATTTTTCTCTTTCAGGGTTTTATATATACCATCCCATTGTCTTCTCACCTGCATGGTCTCTTTGAGAAATCCAAGCTTAGTCTTATCAGTTGCCCCTTATAGGTAACTTTTCTTTTTTCCTGTGCTGCTCTCATGATTCTTTCTTTGTCTTTGGATTTGGTAAGTTGATGATGACATGTCTGGGTGATTTACTTTTGGGATCTATCCTGTTTGGGGTTTGTTGGACTTCTTGAATTGATATATCCTCATCTTTCATCATACCAGGAAAATTCTCTTTAAAAAAATCTTTGACAATTTTGTCTGTGGTTTTATTTGTCTCTTCCTTTTCTGGAATTCCAATTACACATAGGTCATTGCTTTTGACCTATGTGTAACTGTTCATGTACCCCACGTGAACCTTAGACCTTCTTCATTTTGTTTTGATCTTTTTTTCTGATTGATCCCTTTCCAAAGAAATGGTCAGGTATTTGCTTTCAATCTCCCTAATTCTGTCTTCCATTGCTTCAATTCTGCTCTTTTGCTCATTCAATGTCTTATCTATTTCTGGAAATTTAGTATTAATCTTCTGGATTTTTATGTGTAGATTTTGTATCATCTCTAATTTTTCATTTATTTTGTCATTTTGTTCTTACACTTCTTTCAAAATTGTTTTAGGGTTTTCTCTATGTTTTCCTTGATCTGTCTCTCAATTTGTTGAAGATACCTAAATATAATTCTTTTTAATTCCTGATCAGGGAGTTCCAATGCTGCTTTTTCCTCAGGGACGTGTTTTGGGTCTGTATCTTGGTCCCTTGTTTCTCCTACTTTATCTTGCTTCTTTGTGTGGATTGTGATGCTCTGTTGTCTCCGAGGCATTGTGATGTTTTTGTTTATATTTAATTGGTGATTGTATGTTGGAGTGACTTGCCCACGATTTTCATTTTCTTTGTATGTTATCTACATAAGCAGTTTATGGTGCTACTCTGTTCACTAGTTGACAGCATTTATACACTCACCACATGTCTCTTTTCTTGTTGTCAGTCTCTCATATGTCACTGCTGACCTTGGCAAACAGAGCCTATTCTTAGGTCCCTGGAATCTGAATGAGAATGCTATCACTTTAAAATCCAAAATGGTTGCCACTTGTAAATATTCAAAATGGCTGCACCCTTGGTCACTTTAAATATCCAAAATGGCCACCACTTGTAAACATTCAAAATGGTTGTACCCTCAGTCACTTTAAATATCCAAAATGGCTGTCACATGTAAACAATCAAAGTGGCTGCATCCTCCAGACAACAGAAAGTCAACAGCTCAGGTTGTCTCCCTCCTTGCTGTTTCCCTTCCTTGTCATAGGCCACCAGCACAGTTTTCCCTGCAGCCTTTGGTGACCAGGGCTAATCTTTAAGTCAATTCTTAGGTCCCAACACCACCTGGAAATATTCAGGCTGTTGGTTCCGTCAGAGTAGCTGACAGTCTGCAGCTCCAACTGTCTCTGTACTCACGGTTTTTGTTCAGGATTTTCCACTAGTTGGTGCCTAATCCACTTGTGTATGTTGTTGTTGTTGTGTGCCATCGAGTTGGACCCAACTCATAGCAACCCATCCTTGGGTTTCTAAAGCAGCATCACTACGGAAGTAGATTGTCCCATCTTCTTTCCGAGGAGTGGCTGGTGGGTTTGAAGTACTAGCTTTCTGGTTAACAGTCAAGTGCCTTAGGCATTATGCTACCAGAGCTCCTAGAAATCCACTTCTGTATAGTTCCTTTCAAAGCTCAGGACTCCAGGATCATCTTCTATATCTCTGTCAATAGGTTTTTCTTTTCTTTGTTGAAGAGGGTCTTTGTCACTTGTCTGCCTATTCCTCCATCTTACCAGAGTCCTACTTTAGGAATTTAAGGAAACAGAGTCATTGCAGAGTGGAGAAATTTGGCATGACTATAATAGGTAATAAAGGAGCTCCAGTGGCACAGTGGTTTAAGTGTTCCACTGCTAACCAAAGGATGGCAATTCAAACCTACCGGTTCCACAGGAGAAAGATGTGGCAGTCTGCTTCCATAAAGATTTACAGCCTTAGAAAATTCTATGAGGCAGTTCTACTGTATCGTTAGGGTTTCTATGAATCAGAATCAACTCAACAGCAGAGAGTGGTTTTGATTTTATCATAAGCAGTTACTCCTAATATATAATTATTAAAAAACCAAACACAAGGAGAGACATGGGGAAAAAATGAATAATTATCACTGTAAAATAGGTTGCAGTCTTTTGTGAGTTATTATGATACATTCATCTAATTTAGTATTTTTACATTCCAATAAGCATCAACATTTGAAGGATCTATTGAGACAATCTCTTCATTATAATATAATAAGTAAAAATGAGAAAACTTCCTACTTAGATTCTCTGCTAATAGTAATTATTGATAACAGTACCATGGCTACAATAGCCAATAAATTTTATTATGGTGAAATGTTTTGTCCGTAAGAAAAGTTACTTGCTCAGTCAATAAAGTGAAAGGTGAAGTAAAATAAGAACATGGCAAATAAAATTTATTTCTGAAAGAGATCACTGATTAATATTATTATTTTCTTATCAATGTTATTCAGTTATTCATGGCAACTGATATGTACACATTCTTTCAGGAGCAAATTCTATATGAAATGTGAATTAAAGAGCAGAGATAATTAAATGAAATTAATATTCTGTAGTCACTTGCCAGATAAAACTCATATTCCTCAATATAAACCCCTTGAGCAATTACTTAAAAGAGGCAAAGAATACAGATTAAATTCAATATCCTAGAGATCCACTATGTGTCTAATGAATATTTATTTATGAAGAGCATTTATATAGAAACTACAAAGGTGAATAAGTTACTGTATCTCTTAATGACCTTTTAGCTTAATAGGAAATGTAATATGCTTTGATTCTGTATACATTTTTAAATGAAAGTTTTATGCAAAAAATTTAGGCCACTTCCCAGCCGTGTGTTTTAGAGTCCTAGAACAAAATTTCCACATTTTTCTTAAAAAGTTAGTATATTTAAATTAGGTTTTTTCTTTGATATTTTATACATACTTTAAGGATATTTAAATATTAAGTGATAAATATTTTTTCAAAGAAATGAATCCTACATATTTTTTAAAAAAAATTTAAATATTACTATACTCTTGGATCCACAACTTAAAAGGATCTCTCTTCTATAAAAGTAGTAGAAAGGGGCGATGTGGAATAAGGCAGGAAAGAGTAGCTCATGGCAACTCCTAAAAAACAAAACAAAACAAAACAAAAAAGCTACCTTCTTGGTGTACTGTGTATCTTTGTTCTTAGAATTAAAATTCTCTTTCATCTGAAGATTTTGAAACTTTTGCTAATCATAAGTTCTGTATATCTTAACTTCCTAATTTCTCCTGACAATTTATAATTATGACTCACATATTAGGATTAAAAATGTAGTTGTACTCATTCCATTTATCTAATGAATATCACTTTTCTTTCTCTAAGGAATGGTCCCTTTTAACAACATGACAGAAGTAGGCGAGACTAAATCCAGTTGTTCTCACTTCCAAGGAGCATTCTGGCTGCAGTTATTCCAGGATAGATTTGATTACTTTTGACCATTCCCTAGAGAAGAATATCATGCTTGGTAGAGTGGAGGGTCAGCAAAAAAAAGGGGAAGACCCTCAACAAGATGGATTGACACAGTGTCTGCAATGATGAGCTCAGGCATAGCAAGGATTGTGAGGATGGCATAGGACCGGGCAGTGTTTCATTCTGAGGTACATAAAGTCACTGTGAGTTAGAACCAACTCTACGGCACCTAACAACAACAACAACACTTCTCCACAGATAGACAAAAAAGAAACTGCAACGTATTCTTAGTCTCAATAACCCAAATTAATATAGATTTTGAGATTGTGAATAGTTTATTTGCCACTATTAAGAATACCTAGGAGCTCTGGTAGCATAGTGCCTAAGGCACTTGACTGCTAACCAGGAGGCTGGTGGTTCAAACCCACCAGCCACTCCTTGGAAGGAAGGTTGGGCAGTCGGGGCCAACTCGATGGCAAATCACAACAAAGAATATACCATGGACTGCCAAAAACTCAAATGGAATACATACTATACAAAAACATTGTTCTACACTATACTTTGGTGAGTAGAGAATGGGGTCTTATAAGCTAGTGAGTGACCATCTAAGATGCAAAAATTGGTCTCTCTTCCTCTGGAGCAAAGAAGAATGAAGAAGACCAAAGACTCATAGAAACAATTAGTCTAAGGGACTACTGGACCATATGAGCCTCATTCTACATGACCCCGAGATGAGAAGAATTAGGTGGTGCCCAGCTGTCAGCAACAGTCACTCAGAAAGGGATAAAAATAGGAGATCCTGGACAGAGTGAGGAGGAAATATGAAACAAAACTCGAAATCATAAAAAAAAAAAATTACCAGGTTTACTGTTCTAATAGAGACTGGTGAAACTCTCGAGACTCTGGCCCCTACTGAAACTTCAGGTCTGGAATTGAACTCATTCCCATAGCTTCCAGCCAAACAATGTTGTTGTTGTTGTTGTTGTTGTTGTTGTGTGCTGTTGAGTCGTCTCCAACTCATAGCGACCCCTCCTTGGGTTTCCGAAGCAGTATCACTATGGAAATAGTTTGCCCAATCTTCCTTCCCAGGAGTGGCTGGTGGGTTTGAACAGCCAACCTTCTGGTTAGCAGTCAAGTGCCTTAGGCACTACTCCACCAGAGTTCCCAGCCAAACAATAGACAGGCATATAAGATGATCATTTATACCAGGTAGGTACACTCCTTAAAATAATCAACTATGGGAGATCAGAAGGGCAGTATTTGTACTGGGAGACAGCTCAGAGGACAGGAATGCATAGGAAAGAAGGACAGGGAAAAGGTAACCACAGAGGAAGTGGGAAGAAAGCTAATACATTAGGGGTTTCAATGAATGTCACCAAATTAAAACGTGTATAATTGTTGAATGGAAAATTAATTTGTTCTGTAAACTTGCCCCCAAAACACAATAAATAAATAATGAACAAATCTGTCTGGTAAGAAGTATAGTCAGAATGCTCCTTAGAAGCAAGAATAATGAGACATCATCTCACCTACTTTGGACTGTTATCAAGAAAGACCAGTCCATAGAGAAGGACATCATGCTTGGTAAACTAGAGAGACGGTCAGGGAAAAAGAAGAAAACTCACAATGAGATGGATTGATATAATGGCTGCAACAATTGATCAAACATAGCTACAATTGTGAGGACCGCACAAGGTTAGACTGTTTGGTTTTGTTGTACAGAGTTGCTTTCAGTCAGAATCGACTAAACAGCACCTAACAACAAGAAGGTTTAATTGTTACTTCAGTGAGAAAGTTATCCAAATAGGAAAGCTTTACATGTAGTATTATATTCTTTCCTTAAAATTTTTCAATGAAAACAATGATAATTAAATTTTGGTTCTTATTTATAAAGATATGGTTTGATTGTCAGAGTTTCTTTTGTTAAAAAATTGGTGTAATAAACAGTAACATATATGTCTAGAAGAAGACAAAAAACACTCCTAATTTAATCATGAGGTGCAGTGCCTAAGGCATTGACTGCTAACTGGAAGGGTGGTGGTTCAAACCCGCCAACCACTCCTCAGAAGGAAGACTGGGCAATCTACTTCTGTAGAGATACCACCTGGGAAACCCAAGGAGGGGTGTTCTCATTACCTAGTGCCACTCTGACAGTAGTATACCACAAATGGGATGGCCTTAATAAACAGGAGTTTATTCTCTCACAATTTGGAGACTTTAAGTCCAAGTTCAAAGTGCCAGGCTCTAGGGACTGTGTGAAAGCCCCTCAACCTTCGGGTCCAGCTCTGCCTTCTGCTCCCTGCCCACTGGAGTTAGCGGCATTTCATCACTCAGACAGTTGGCTGCTGAGGCTGAGAACCCCTCAAGGCTGACAAGTCAAAAGGCACAGTCCCGATGTTATCAAACCACACGGCAGGCCATTAACGTTAAGTCCATTGTAAGTCCCAAGGTCAGCAAAGCATAGCAGGCTGCTGAACAACGACACCGCTACATGCAAGGTCCAAGCGTGTCATAGGCTAGAGATAATTCTCAAAGCTTCTCCTTATCTACAGGAAGCAGACCACATACCCAAAGGCAGCTACTCAACTGCTCCCAGTATATTCCACCATGGAGTTGATTACCAGTCTTATCATGGGGAATACTACATCTAGCTGCCCAGCCACTCAACCAGGCCTAACGAAATTGACATACAAACATAACCATCACAAGGGGTCACTATGAGTAGAATCGATTTGATGGCAGTGAGTTTGCTTTGTTTTAATACTGCTCTCAATATAGTAAAATCTTTCATGTCCATGTTCCTATCAATACATATATTTTACATAGTGTATATACATCATAAGGATCTCTGCTGGCACAGTGCAGAAAGCATTTGACTGCTAACCAGAGGTTGTCGATTCAAACCCACTCGGTGTTCTATGGGAGGAAGATGAGACAATCTACTTCCATAAAGATTTTCAGCCTTAGAAATGCAATGGGGTTGCTATGAGCTGGAATCAATTGATGCCAGGGTTTTGTTTTTTTTTTCCCCAGTAAGTGTACCATATTACTGCTTAGTCTCTGCTTTTTATTACATATATTTACATTATATTTTATAACTATACCATCTTCATAATTACCTATTTAACCAGAATATTAATATGCGGTATTTTGTTATGAGCTTTGAACAATAAATGAGCATGTTTTCGGCTTAAGATTTAAAGTTAACTTTTTCAAAGCAGCCAGATGGACTGAAGAGTATTCATTTACACTATGCATGGAAAGCAGTAGGTCAAGAATGACCTTCCTAGTATAAGATTAAATAAATAAAAGAAAACAAAACACACAATGAAATATGACCTTTAAAAACATCCTGCAATGAAAGCAAATGTGTGCATTTTGTGCATGTGCACAATATCATTATTTTAAAAATATTTTCTATAAGAGAAAATAAAGAAATAATTTTTGATTTCAAAATTAGAAAAAAAAAAAAGGGCTTCCAAAAGGAAATGAAAAAAACTGAAACAGTCAGTAGCTAAGATACTTATAGGAATCACAAAGGTAAGTCAATGTGGATATCCAACAAAATTTTAAATTTGATATCTAAAAAAGTCTATTTTAACACAAAGGAAAAAAAAACTATACTGATAACAACAATAATTTGATTAATAATATAGGCTTTCTGACAAGAAAAATGTAAATGTATTTAAGAAGAAGTATGATTTTTAAATGTTTTATAATATAAACTTAACCTACAATGACAAGGAATATCTTTAAATATTATGTCCTACAAAATATTAAAAATATAAAGTAGAAAATTTGAAAATAAGAGAGAATGGATAATGAATTAAGAAATTGTTCCTTATGGTAAATTGAATGTATGAAAATAAAAAAAGTAAATAAATATGTACCATTTTATAGTCTATTACATACTAAAATGTAAACATTATTTAATATCGATAAATCTAGTAATATAAATTATTAAATAGTTGTAAGGAAAAAAAAAAACTACTACAAAGAAGGTGAGAATACATTTAATAATAAAATGTAGCACCCAGTCAAAATAAACTAGTAAGTAAACTTTGAAAGGAGATAACGTGGAGGGTTAGCACAATAACTAACATAATAAAGAGAGTTTCTCTTAAATCATGCCACATATGTATTTACATATAGAGTTCTAAAGGGTCTCTTACAATACAACAGGTATTCAACACTATTCCTTATATCGTATTCAATAAAACAAGGTGTGAAAAATAAATAAGCTGTACAACTAAGCAAGGGAAAATATTGTGAAACCTAAGAAAATTCTATCATACACTGCTATATACAAATTATCAAGAAAAGTAGCTTTAATACCTACTGGCAATATCTATGAATGTACAGTGGGAAATACTTCTTATGTTTTTCTGTCCTAGATCTGACCCATACATATTAAATGATCATGGGGAAACTATTTACAATTTTAAATAGCACAAATATCACAATAATAATATTGTAACTACCTCATAGGGTTTTGTGACATTTTATTGAGACGTTTCATGTATACTACAATAACCAGCAAATTTTGGGCATTTGTTAAATATTAAGCTATTATCATTAAGTACCTCAAGTTAGAAAATAGCTGAATCATATCAATAAACTTGTGTTACTACATATAGTTTGAGGTTTATTAGTGGAGTTTGCTAAAATAAAGTCCACCACCACCTTATTTTGAGATCTTCAAAATTCCTTGATATTCATATCAACTACATAATAATGAGAACTACCTCTGGTTTCAGACTTTCACTTACTGGGTTAATTGGTCTTCTCTGGGATCTAGAATATTTATATCTATAAATCTTCAGTCATACAATGTAACTTAAAGGAGTGTCTGTCCCTTAAAACAAACAAATAAACAAATAAAGCCTAGCCACAATATAATTTTTACCTGAAAAGAGATCTGAAAGTATTTGATGGATTCATTCCTAGAAAAGGTATGCTGTTTTGGCGTCATGAGACAAGAGAGAATAAATTTGAAAAGGAATAAACTGCATAGAGGAATACAGAAAATATTGTCAGGAATTCTGCTTCCTTAATTAAGACAATGGTTCAGCCACTGCCTGTTTATAGTGTTATTTAGTTTAACCATTCCATGTCTTCTTTCTCACATATAATATAATTTTCTTTTTCCTTATGGCTATTAGATTGTAAATGGAAATGGAATAATTTTTTTAAGCTTAAGTGCTGCAATAAAGTCAAAGTTAAACATAGTCTCCACATGACTACAATGGCTGGGTATAATAAAAATATCTTTTTCCTAAGGAGCAACATCTGAAATTCCACATGATTCTCTATTATATAAGAAACAGAGCAAAAATTTACAACTATTTTCTAAGAAAATAGCTGTGTACACTGATAATTTTATTCTTCATAATTATTTATTTTAAGGTTTATCTTATGAAAGTATTGTACATGAATTAGTAAGCTTTTTAGCAATATTCAAATCTTCTAAAAAGAAAAACAATAATTGGGTAATTATTGTGTCTAAAGAGCAAGTTTACTTTAAAACTATAAAATGTTAAATAGATTTTTGTGTGTGTGTGAATATAAATGAATAAAATAAATTCCATGCCCTTTTTCTGTTCCAAGATCACATTCAGAGTACCATATTACATTTAGCAGTCATGATTCATTAGGCTCCTCTTGGTTGTCATGGAAATTTTTTTTTTAAGACTTTGGGTTTTACACATACATTTTATATTGAAAAAATGAAATATTCTCATTTCTTCTGCAAACTACAAAAGACATGGAAAAAGGCAGTCATCACATACTAAGCTGATATATCAATGCTGCTAGAAAGTAAGGAAGAATGATTAGTGAGGCAGAGATGATTAGGTGTTCCTCATTTTTCATTCTATCCCTCCATGTAGTAATAGGACACCTTGACATTTAGATGAGCACATAGATATTCAGGGAAGTTCTCTATTTCCCTATCCCCTGTAACTAGGTAATACAATTTGACTGAGTGAGGCTAATGTGTGACATGAAAGGAAGGAAGGCAACTTCCAGGTCATGTCCTTCAAATCCATTCCTGGATGTCTTCTTTCTCTTTTCCATAGGCTTATGACAGACCATAATTTATCCATCTGCTGTAGACTACTGAGCCTTGGACCATTTTAAAAGAAAGAAAACCACTGTAATTGCAGGGCTCTGTTATAACAATTTGGAATGTATCTTCACATAAATGCATTAAAAAGAGGTTTATACATTTAAATTTTAAGAAAAAATATAAATGAAAAAAATACTTCTCAGTCTATTCACCAGGAATGAAAGAGTACATGATAAATTATATCAATAACACTTACTTTACATAACTCAATTGAAGAATTTTAAATCACAAGTTTAGAAATTTTTAATTTTATATAGACCCTCATAACATATCTAAATTTATCTAAGTAGTAAATTTTAGAGTCAAGCTATTTTTTTTCCTATGGTTAATTATTAACAAATAAAACAAATATTTATTTTAATATGGATTCCATATTGTTGTTGTTGTTATGTGCCATCGAGTCGGACTCAACTCATAGCAACCCCTCCTTGGGTTGCCGAGGCAGTATCACTATGGAAGTAGATTGCCCAACCTTCTTTCTGAGGAGTGGCTGGTGGATTTGAACCACCAGCCTCCTTGTTTGCCTTAGACACTATGCTACCAGAGCTCCATAATGAATCATAATGATGGACATCGAGAACATCAACCATGAAGAAAGCAGGAGGTCATTAAAAAGACGAGAAAAAAAGAAAAGACCAAAATGGATGTCAGAAGAGACTCTGAAACTTGCCCTTGAATGGAGAGTAGCTAAAACAAATGAAAGAAATGACAAGACAAAAGAGCTGAACTGAAGATTTCAAAGAGCAGCTCAAGCAGACAAAGCCAATTACTACAATTAAATATGCAAAGACCTGGAGTTAGAAAACCGAAAGGGAAGAACACTCTCAGCATTTCTCAAGCTGAAAGAACTGAGGAATAATTTAACCCTCGAGTTGCAATATTGAAAGAAACGATGGGCAAAATATTGAATGATGCAGGAAGTATCAAAAGAAGATGGAAGGAATACACAGAGTTATTGTACCAAAAACAACTGGTCAATGTTCATCCATTTCAGGAGATGGCTATGGTCAAGAACCAATGGTATTAAAGATAGAAGTCAAAGCTGCAATGAAGGAATTGGCTAAGAACAAGGCTTCAGGAATTGACGGAATACCCATTGAGATGTTTCAACAAACAGATGCCCCACTGGTGACACTAACTCAGTTATGCCAAGAGATTTGGAAGACAGCTATGCGGCCAACTGACTGGAAGAGATCCTTATTTGTATACATTCCAAAGAAAGGTGATCCCACAGAATGTGAAAATTATCGAACAATATCATTAATATAGCAGGCAAGTAAAATCTTGCTGAAGATAATTCAAAAACGGTTGCAGTAGTATACTGACAGAGAACCTCCAGAGGTGCAGGCTGGATTCAGAAAAGGATGTGGAACAAAAGATATCATTACTGATGTCAGATGGATCTTGGCTCAAAGTAAAGAATACCAGAAAGATGTTTACTTGTGTTTTATTGACTATGCAAAAGCATTTGATTGTGTGCATCATAACAAACTGTGGATAACATTGAGAAGAATGGGCATTCCACAACACTTAATTGTGCTCATGAGGAACCTGTACATAGACCAGGAGGCCGTCGTTTGAAGAGAACAAGGGGACACTGCATAGTTTAAAATCAAGAAGGAAGTGTGTCAACGTTGTATCCTTTCACCAACTTATTCAATCTGTATGCTGAACAAATAATCTGAAAAGCTGGACTGTATGAAGAAGAACATAGCATCAGGATTGGAGGAAAGTTCATTAACAACCTGCAATACGCAGATGATACAACTTTGCTTTTGAAAGTGAGGATGATTTGAAGCACTTACTGATGAAGATTGAAGACTACAGTTCTGCATTATTGATTACATCTTAATATAAAGAAAACAAAAATCCTTACAACTGGACCTATAAGTGGCATCATGATAAGTGGAGAAAAGATTGAAGTTGTCAAAGAGTTCACGTTGCTTGGTTGTACAATCTACAGCCAATGGAAGTAGCAATCAAGACATCAGACAACTTATAGCACTAGGCAAGTCGGCTATAAGGGACCTCTTTCAAGTGCTGAGGAACAAAGATGTCTCCTTGAAGTCTCAGGTGCGCCTGACACAAGCCAGAATATTTTCAATCGCCTCATATGAATGTGAGAGCTGGACAATGAATAAAGAAGATGGAAGAAGAACTGAGGCTTTTGAGATGTGGTGCTGGCAAAGAATGATGAAAGAACCAAGGACTGCTAAAAAATTAACAATTTTGTCCTGGAGGAAGTGCAGCCAAAATGTTCCTTGGAAGTGAGAATGGCCAGACTTCATCTCACCTACTTTGGTCATGTTGTCAAAAAGGATCATTCCTTGGAGAAGGATGTCATACTTGGTAAGGTGGAGGGTCCATGAAGGAGGGGAAGGCCATCAATGAGATGGATTGACATGGTGGCTGTGGTGACGGGGTCAAGTATAGCAGGGGTCAAGTATAGCAGGGATCGTGGAGCCAGCACAGGCCCGAGTAGCATTTCATTCTGCTGTGTATAGGGTCACTATGAGTTGGAGGTGACTCCATGGCACCTAACATGGATTCCAAAACTACCTTGATCTTTTAAATGAATTTAAAAATGCCTGTTTCTAAATCAATGTGTGTTTGCCTTAAAGTAAATGACACTCTTGAGGGGAAAAAAGAATCTTAAAAGTTAAGAGACACTCTTAGAAGAAAAGTTCATAAACACTAGAAGCATCTATACTACTTTCCAAAACAAGGATTCCCTTTCATTTCATTAAATGTTTACTTTTTCACAAAATATATCGATAGTGGAACCATTAATCTTTTAAATAACAAACATCAAAAGGAAAGATATATTTGTGTATTACTGTTTGGTAGACTGTGAAATGCAGCTGGTTCATTTAAATATTCCTTGTTGTTCTGATCTTGACATTGCCCTTAAAGTCCCTTAATTGGTTGTATAGCCTGGGTGTAAGCTCAGGAGTCCCTGCTCCTTAAAGAGCTAGTTAAACTGAAACTGGAAAATCAAATTCTATAGCCTGTGCAAAGCTTTCCCCACAATCTACTTGTTTCTCAGTCTTATATTATTGAGCCAACTCTGATTTAAGGATTTGTCTTCCATCTGCCATGTCACTGTAACAGGAATTTCAACCACTTCTCTAGTTTTAAAAATAAATTCAATTATAGTAAGCATTTTTTTAGCTGTGTCAAAAAAAGTTTTGAGAGTTGTATGAATTAGGAGAAAAGAACATATTGAAGCCTGAATGGCCTAAACCCACTAATTCCATCTTCTTTCTAACTCCAACTATATGCAGAATAACTTAGCTTTCACCAGTCCCTATAATCAACTGATATTTCTGAATACATCAAGGTTCTCAGAAAAAAAAACAAAACAAATCCTCCAGGTAGCAGTATCTATCCATCTGAGATAGAGACTGGAGCCATAAACTTCATGTTGTTTTGAAATAATTAGAGTACCCTGTAATCTAAAGCCCCTTATTGGTCAATACCAGTGATTTGGTTGCTAACCAGAAGGTTGGTCATTCACCAGCTGCTCCATAGACGGAAGATGGGGCAACCTACTTCTATAAAGATTTACAACCTCGGAAATCCAATGGGGTCACAATGAGTCAGAACTGACTCAATGGTATTGAGATTTTGAGTTATGTATATATTCATATATATATATATACACACACACACACACACACACATAGATAGATAGACAGATAGATAGATGTGTGTGTGTGTGTGTGTATACATATATACATATGCAATATGGATGTTGCTTCTCTAGAGAACCTAGCTTAAGACAGACTAAATTGACTGACTAGCTTTTACAACAGAATCATGAAAAAGGGAAATGCAGATTCCACTTTATTTATTGTTGTTGTTGTTGTTGTTGTTATGTGCCGTCGAGTCAGCCCTGACTCATAGCGACCCCTCCTTGGGTTTCCGAGGCAGTATCACTACGGAAGTAGTGCCCAACCTTCCTTCCGAGGAGTGGCTGGTGGGTTTGAACCGCCAGCCTTCTGGTTAGCAGTCAAGTGTCTTAGCCACTATGCTACCAGAGCTCCCACTTTATTTATTAGTAAATATTATTATTACTTTGGGAATCATCAGGAAACTTCTATACACTTAATAGAACCTGCACCTAAGTCCCACGAAACTTTAACAGAATAAGGAGTATCTTTTTAAGCAAACAGCTATCAGTTTTTATTTTCAATACCAAAACAAAAAAACAAACAAACAAAAAAAAACTTTGCTATTGAATTGATTCCAACACTTAGCAACCCCCTTTGTGTTTTCAAGGCAGTAAATCTTTATGGAAGTAGATTGCCCTATCTTCCTTCTGTTGAGTGGCTGGTGGATTTGAAATGCCAACCTCTGGTTAGCAGTCAAATGCCTTAGGCATTTTGCCATCAGAACTCCTTTATTTTCAATAGGTCAGCGTAAAAAAGGAAGATCTTCAATAAGTTGGAGTGACACAGAGGCAACAACAATGAGCTCACATTAGCAACAATTTGGAGGATGGCACAAGACCAGGCAACATTTAGTTCTATTGTACTTGGTGTCTCTATGAGTTCAACCCAACTTGATAATATCTAACGACAAACCCAATGTCTATGCTTCCTAGACCAAAGGAAAATACTGGTCCTTGAAGATCTAGACCAGTTCCTGGGGTCTTCAGCTATGTTTTCCCAGGCACCAAAGAAAATAAGCAAAACCTCATTGCCCTTGAGTCGATTTGGACTTGGTGACACTATAGGACAGAGTAGAACTGCTCTATAGGATTTGCAAGGCTGTGACCTGTACAGAAGCAGACTGCCACATCTTTCTCCCATGGAGGGGCTGCTGGGTTCCAAACATCGGCCTTCTGATTAGGAGCTAGGTGCTTAACCATGTGCCATCCGGGCTCCTTGAAGAAAGTAGTCTTTTCATTTCCTACTGAGTATGAACATTTTGTACAGTTGCATTCTGGTAGTGTCCTTATTTGAACCTTGATGTCCTGAAGGGAAAAAAAACAACTTTTCCCACCATTTAAACCTAAAAATTAGTCTAGAGCATGCATCAGTACCTGGCACCAGAAAGAGATTTCAGGGAGATAAAGAAGCCAATTTTTAAGACATTCTTAGGTAACAGAGCCTAACAAACAGAGAAAACAAACTGCAACAGATAGGGTATCAACAGATTAAGAAGTCAAAGATATGCCATAGAGGGTACCACAAATGAATTGCTCTGTAGAGGTCAGTTTGATATTTTCTCTCATTTAACAGATGAATCTAAACCTAAGTAGCAATAAAAAGCATCAGCTAAATCTTAGTTGGAATAATAATAAAAATAAATTGTCTTGCAGTAGATCATCCTGTGGTTTCCAACGCTGAATAAAATGTCTTGAAGGATCTCCTTCAGTCATGCAAACATAGGAACATAGAGTCTACACCCTGAGATAAGGCTATGAGAAGTTCTGATTCTGAATGAGTTTCCCTAAAATGAGATGTTAACAGAAACAGAGGATACAATAACCTTCTTGGGAAGATGCAATTACCCCAACTCCCATTTTTTGAGGATTGGTAATTAGAAAATACTATTAGATTAATTTCTGGGTTATTTTAACCAAAACTCAGAACACAGTGAAACCAGAGCAAGATAATCCATACGTCTTACTTTGGCACTAAATTCCAATGGGGAAAACTCTAAATGAACAATCTGTGTTCTTTAGGAAAAAGGTGATGGATCTGTCCCAGGTCTTTTTATCCTGTTGCGTATCCTGCAAGGTCACTGATTGTAAATTGAGAAAGTTAGTCTCTAGGTGCTATAATGATAGCAGCTTAGTTTTTTGTTGCATAATGAAGCCCTTTCTCTCCACTAAGAATAGTATGGGATTCAACTTCCCTTACAGTGGTTCTCAATTTTTCCCATATAATAAAATCACTTGGGCAAGCTGCTTAAAATGCCAATACCCAGAATGCATTGACATCTCTGGATGTAGAACACAACAATAATTATTTTCAAAGGATTTCTAACATATTTCAATGTAAGGCAAGGTTAAAACCACTGTATTAGAGCATTTCTTCTCACAATTCAAAGTGCTTACTACCCACCAGAGGGTCTTGTTAAAATACAGTAACTGGAAGGGATGGGTAGGGATTTCAAATATATGGACATCAAACTATGACTATACTATGGTGAAACACACACTTCTCCCTCACACAGTATGTCCCTTACTGACGGTTTGTCTAGTTGAAAACCATTCTCCCTCCAACAGATGGATAGCCAATTCTCTCTTTGTCCTTGCTACTGGCCTTTCTTGAAATTTTACAGCCCATCTTTGGTTCTGCTACTTGGGATAATCCAAATCCCTAATCTCTTTAATGTTGTTCATATGTTTTATGTGGAACTACAAAAACATCGGGGTTCTCTGCATCCTCCAAAGGCAGTAGAATACTCTAAATGAATAGGGATTTTCCCTTTCTATTCCTGATTTCCTTAGATCACAGTCCCTTTAAACCCTGCTGATAGGGGCTAAACTAGTGAGCTTTTCATCTTCATGCATCTCTAGATTAGAAGATTATACTAGTGTTTATATTTCAGTATACTCTTAAACATGTGAGAACACACTCTAAGTATCATTTATTCCCTGTAGTGGGTGGGGGCATGGAGCTATATATGACAACTGGTAATTCTTTGAGTCTGCAAGAACTCTCTCCTAAGGTCTCTGCCACTGCACTTTGCTCCATTGATGTCACTAGGGAGCACCTCCAGGATATTTGGCACAGTAAATATCGAGCCAGAAACTGACATGCCAGAGTTCTCTTCTTATATGCACCAATTATTAATGAGCTATACACTTACATCTCCCTCATTGGACTCTGATTGGGGAAAGAATATGACGCTTCCTCCTTATGAAAGCACATCGTTTATAAATTCCAAAACTGAGAGCATTTCTGTCTTTTCTTTACTCAGCAACTGAGAAGCTGTGGCAGGGTGAAGGTAGATGGTAACAGTATCTAAACTCTTGTCTCTTGGTGAGCCCTGTATGGATATGACTGGTATAGGGACTGGCAGATAAATGACATTTCCCCAGGCACAGAATGAGGTGCCTTTTGTGTTCCTTTTGTACACAGTTTGAGTATAAATCTATGAGAAAATAAGAATAATTCCATGAAAAACTTTGTACATATTTTTCTCTTTTTAGCTCATTTTCTCCAGTGTAAAGTCTGAACTTCTCCTGCATTCTTTAAGAATATTCTGGATCTATCTTCCATTGAAAACACTTGACCTCCATTTATATATTCTACAATTGAGATTCAGCAGCCCTATATGTGTCCCTAGGAGCTCTGGTGGTGTAGTGTCTAAGGCATTTGACTGCTAACCAGAAGTCTGGCAGTTGAAACCCAGCAGCCACTCCTCAGAAGGAAAATTGGGCAATCTACTTCTGTAGTGATATTGCCTCAGAAACCCAAAGAGAGGTCACTATGCTATGAGTTGGATCCGACTCAATGGCAGTGAGTTTGGTTTTTTTTTAGTTTATTAAAAAGAAAAAAAAAAAAAAAAAAACCTCACTGCCTTCAAGTGGGATCCAACTCATAGTGACCCCTCCTTGGGTTTCTCACTGGGAAGTAGATTGCCTGATCTTCCTTCTGAGGAGTGGTTGGTGGGTTTGAATATGTCCCTAATCTTCCAAGTGTCTTAAGCATGATCTTCCATCACCTTTTGACCATATACCTCATCTCACTGCTGTCAAGTGGACTTGACTCATAGCGACCCCTCCTTGGGTTTCTTAGGCAGTATTTCTATGGAAGTAGATTACCCAATCTTCCTTCCAAGGAGAGGCTGATGGACTTAAACCTTCTAGGTAGTAGTCAAATGCCTTAGGCATTATATAAAGCTATAGGAAGATTTAAGCAACATTGACTTAAATCAAAAAATGGAAAATCCCTTTAACTATTTCCTGGGAGAGCCTACAAGCTAAAGACAAAAGTTTAACAGATCAGAGAAGAGAACATGGCTTAACTGGAGTTGGCAACCAAGGGAAAATGGAAAAGAAATGCTAGCTTGTTCTTACAGGTATAGACCACCAAACTTGAAGGACAATATGTGTGCTTAAAAAAGAGAAGAAGATATTTTTGTCTACACTTTTGGGTAGAATTATGGGCCATTGTCTGATATGGATGAATGAAGAGACAGGAGACACCAGGTGAGGGCAGAGAAAATAAAGATTTTTGTTTCACTTGAGATGGTCATTAGCTATATAGAAACATCAATTAGGCAGTTGGATTTATGCATCTGGAGTATCAAGGGGTAAGAATACCTGAGATAGAGTCAATGCCTGGAGACTAGATAAGATGACCTAGGGAAAGTATGTTAATAGAGGTAAAAAAGGGACTGAAGGTTGAGCCCTGAATCACTGAAACTTTTGTAGCATGAACAAAGGAAGGGAGCCAGGAAAGGTAACTAAGAAGGAGTAGAAGACAACACATTAGAAAATCTATAGGATGTAGTATATCAGATATCAAAAGAACGTATTTTCAGGGAGAGAGGAAATAATGTGTCAAATATGATGAGATCAAATAAAATAACAAGAGAGAAGTGACCACTACAGATTTGGCAATGTCAAGGACATTAGAAACCTTGACAATCAACCTCAAGATTAGATACCTATAGAAGAACAAATGGAGTCTGTGGAGGACCTATGGAGTGAGGAAACAAACATTGTAGAAGGGAGCAAAAAGGGAAGGCAGGATTTGGAAGAGTTATTTGAAGCCAGTTCAAATTATTTTATTAGGAATGAATTAGAGGAAATATGAATGTTGAGGAGAATATTCCATTTAGTAGGGAAAGAGAAACTAATGATTCAGGAGGACATGTGAGAAATGTGTGTTGAGAAAGTAATAGAGATTCCCATCTAGAGAACAAACAAAAGCATTGCCCTTTACAATATGATAGTCTATTTACTGATTTGTTTATAGTGCAGATGTTTGAAGGTCATTACTTATGCTGGCTGAAATAATTATTTAGGTGACTTTCATTTTCTCAATGAGGAATAGAAGAGAGACAGTTATGAAGAATTAGAGGAAAGTATAAGACTTGAAAATGAGAATATGCTATATAATTCTAGGCACTATTGAATGCCCACTTTTTACTTGTGACCTTAAATTTATGAGTAACTAGACAGTACAGTCTGGGTTTTTCTTCCCAAGTATGATGATGTTCAAGTACAAGTATGTTGTGAAGAGATTGAAGTGAGAAAAGTCTGATGTTTACACAGTTGAGTAAGGAGAGAAATTATAGCATGATGAAGATTACTGATAGTAAAAATGTAATTGGGTAAAATAATTGGAGATCTTCATGTGGTCAAAAACTTGCTAGGTTTCAGTATTAAAATAGGCATAGAATCAAGCATTTAAAGCATACTAGGTAGGATTGAGGAGCTCTGGTGGTGTTGTGGTTAAAACACGGGGCTACTTACCAACAGGCTGGCAGTTCCAACCCACTAGCCACTACATGGAGATAGAAGAGACAGTCTATTTCTGTAAATATATACAGCCATTGGAACCCTATGGTACTGCTCTACTCTGCTATGAGTTTCTATAGGGTAGCTAGGAGACAGAATTGACTCAATGGTACTGTTTTGTTTTGATGTAGGCTTGAATAGGAAAGGAAGAAATGAGAACAATACTTCTAAATTGATAAGATCAGTTTATGGATGGTATCATCTAGCAGTATTTCAATGCTATTCATTAGGTTTCACTGGCCAATTCTTTGAGAAGTCAGTGGCCTCTTCCTTCTTCTGAGTCTGTCTCTGCTGAAATCTGTCCACCATGGCTAACCTTGTTGGCCCTTGAAACACTGGTGGCACAGTCTCTAGCCTCATAGCAATATACAAGCCACCACAGGATGACAAACTGACAAATTTGCCTGCCTTAGCTGTTCCAAACTCCCACTTCACAGCCTTTCTTGCCAATTATGGCCCTCCAAAAGGACATCTTTTTGCTGATGTGGCATGATTTAAGATAAGAAGAAACCACTGCAAATATCCATTAATAATTGGAACAGTTAATGTACAAAGTATGAATCTAGGAAAATTGGAAGTTGTCAAAAATGAAATGGAATGCATACAGATTAATATCCTATGCATTAGTGAACTGAAATGGACTGATTTTGGCTATGTTGAATCAGACAACCATATGATCTACTATGCCGGGAATTACAAATTGAAGAGGAATGGTGTGGCATTCATCATAACAAAGAATGTTTCAAGATCTATCCTGAAGTACAATGCTGTCAGTGACAGAATAATATTCATACATCTATGAGGAAGATCAGGAGCTCTGGTAGCATAGTGGTTAAAGCACTTGACTGCTAACCAGAAGGCTGGCAGTTCAAACACACCAGCCACTCCTCAAAGGAAGGTTGGGCAATCCTACTTCTGTAGTGATACTGCCTCGGAAACCCAAGGAGGGGTTGCTATGAGTCGGGGCCGACTCGAGGGCACATAACAACAACAACAACATGAGGAAGATCAGTTAATGTTACTATTATTCAAATTTACACACCAACCACCAAAGCCAAACATGAGAAAATTGAAGATTTTTACCAATTTTTGCAGTCTGAAATTGACTGAACATGCAATCAAGATGTGCTAAGTATCACTGGTGACTGGAATGCAAAAGTTGGAAACGAAGAAGAATCACCAGTAGTCGGAAAATATGGTCTTGATGATAAAAATGATGCTGGAGATCACATGATAGAATTTTGCAAGACCAATGACTTATTCATTGCAAGTATCTTTTTTCAGCAACACAAATGATGGCTATACACATGGACTTCACCAGATGGAGTACACAGGAATCAGATTGACCATATCTGTGGCAAGAGATGATGGAGAAGCTCAGTATCTTCAGCGAAAACAAGACCAGGAGCTTATTGTGGAACAGACCATCAACTGCTCATATGAAAGTTGAAGTTGAAGTTGAAGACAACTAAAACAATTCTAAGAGAGCCAAAATATGACATTGATTTTATTCCTCCTGAATTTAGAGACCATTTAAAGAACAGATTTTATGCATTGAACACCAATGACCAAAAACCAAAGCAATTGTGGGACAACACCAAGAACATCATCCATGAAGAAAGCAAAGGGTCATTAAAAATACAGGAAAATAAGAAAAGACCAAACTGGATGTCAGAAGAGACTCTGAAACTTGCCCTAGAACAGAGAGTAGCTAAAGCAAATGGGAGGAACGACAGAATAAAAGAGCTGAACAGAAGATTTCAAAGAGAAACTTGAGAAGACAAAGTCTATTATTATGATGAAATATGTCAAAAGTTGGAGTTAGAAAACCCAAAGGGAAGAACACCCTCAGCATTTCTCAAGATGAAAGAACTGAGGAAAAGAATTAAGCCTCAAATTGAAATATTGAACGATTCTATGGGTGGTATGTTGAATGATGCCAGAAATATCAAAAGAAGATTGATGGAATACACAGAGTAACTATACCAAAAAGAATTGGTAGATGATCATCCACTTCAGAAGGTGGCCCATGATCAAGAACCAATGATATTGAGGGAAGAAGTTGAAGCTGCACTGAAGGAATCGGCATAAAACAAAGTTCCGGGAATTGATGGAACAGCCATTGAGATGTTTCAAGAAACAGATGCCGTGCTAGAGGCACTCACTCAGCTATGGCAAGAGATTTGGAAGACAGCTACCTGGCCAACTGACTGAAGAGATCCATATGTGTACCCATTCTAAACAAAGGTGATCCCACAGAATGTGGAAATTATCAGACAATATAATTGATATTGCACACAAGTAAAATCTTACTGATGATAATTAAAAAATGGTTGCAGCAATATATTGACAAAGAACTTCCAGAGGTGCAAGCTGGATTCAGAAGAGGGCATGGAATGAGGGATATCATTGCTGATGTCAGATGGATCTTGGCTCAAAGCAAAGAATACAAGAAAGATGTTTAGTTTTGTTTTATTGACTATGCAAAGGCATTTGATTGTGTGCATCGTGACAAATTATGGATAACTTTGAGAAGAATGGGAATTCCAAACACTTAATTGTACACATGAGGAACCTGTACATAGACAGGAGGCTGTTGTTTGAAGTCAACAAAGGGATACTGCATGATTTAAAATCAGGAAGGGAGTGCATCAGGTTGTATCCTTTCCCCATACTTATTCAACCTGTATGCTGAGCAAATAATCTGAGAAGCTGGACTATATGAAGAAAAATGTGGCACCAGGATTGGAGGAAGGCTTATTAACCACCTGCAATACACAGACAACACAACTTTGCTTGCTGAAAGTGAGGATGACTTAAAGGCCTTACTGATGAAAATGAAAGACTAAAATCTCAGTATGGGTTGTACCATAATATAAAGAAAACAAAACTCCTTACAACTGGACCAATAAGAAGCATCTTGATAGGTGGAAAAAAGATTGAAATTCTCAGATTTCATATTACTTGGTTCTACAAAAAGTAGATGATGTTGTTGTTGGTTGTTATGTTAATATATATCTAAAATAATATTACATTTATAATAATTAAAACTATAAAAGTTTAAAATAATTGAATCCACTTAAATAATACAGTATAGATATTTTTCAACATATATTTGTTATCTTTAACATTTCATCTTTTTCAGCCAAGACCAATATTGACTTCTCTGGATTTGAATGTAAAATTCTGACATCACTAATGTAAAAAATACACACAAAGAAAAGCAGTTATTTTGTATGAAATATATTTTCCCATCATCTGAACATAGTGTTATAAATATGTGTTTGACTCTAATTTGTACTACAGCAATATAATGAAAAAGAGGAATACTATGCATGACTTTAATTACTCTCATCTGAAAAACTGAGGGAAAAAGCTGAAGTGCAAATGTTTTAATTTGGGATGTAGGATTATGAGAGATGGAGCCTCCCAAGGTAGGTTAGATATACCAGCTATTCACAGATTATATGAAGAAACAACTTTAATAATTCCCCAAAATGTAAGACCCATTCAAATTGCTTTTGAACTATGTGAAAAATACACAGGAGTATCTTTTATTGAAATTACTTTTTTTTTAAAAAATGCACTAGAGTAATGACTAAAGGAGCTCTAGTGGCATAGTGGGTAAGGCACTTGGCTGCTAATCAGAAGGTTGATGGTTGAGACCCACCAGCTGCTCTGCAGGAGGAATATGAGGTAATCTACTTCTATAAAGATTTATAGCTTTGGAAACCCAGTGGGGGTTGCTATGAGTCAGAATCAACTTGATGGCAGTGGGTTTGGTTTAGCTGTTTTTTTTTTTTTTGTTTGTTTGTTTTTGATGAAAGCCTATAGCCTTCAGTACGTGTTGCACCTCAACAACAACAACAACAATAACAACAACAACAACAACAAAATAAAATAACCTCACAAATGGACCAATAAGCAACATCATCAAAAATGGAGAAAAGTTTGAAGTTGTCAGGAATTTCATTTTATTTGGACCCATAATCAGTGCTCATAGAAGCAGCAGTCAAGAAATCAGAGGATATATTTCATTGGATAAATCTGCTGCAAAAGACCCCTTTGAAGTGTTATAGAGCAAAGATATCACTTTGAAGTCTAAGGTCTAAGGTATGTCTGACCCAAGCTGTGGTATTTTCAATAGTGTCACATGCATGCACAAGTTGGACAGGAAATAAGGAAGACCTAAGAAGAAATGTAGTGTTGATGAAGAATACTGAAAACACCATGGCTTGCCAGAAAAATGAACAAACCTGTTTTGGAAGAAGGGCAGCCAGAATCCCCCTTAGAAAAAAAGAATGGCAGACTTCATCTCACATACTTTGGTCATGTTGTCAGAAGGGACCAGTTCCTGGAGAAAGAAATCGTGGTTGGTAAAGCAGATGGTTAGCAAAAAAGAGGAAGGTCCTCAGTAAGGTGGATGGACACAGTGGCTAAAAAGATGGGCTCAACATAGCAACCAGTGAGGATGGTGCAGGTATGGGCAGTGTTTCAGTCTGTTCCACATGGGGACATTACGAGTAGGAACTGACTCAAGAGCTACTGAGCACAATGACAGGAGCTAACCTCATGCCAATTACTATCTTGGAGAGTTATAAGAACTTTTGACAATGATCATCATCTCTATTTCAACTCTGATCCTTATCCTAATTTACCTACAGTAGTCCAAAACCAAACTGATTGCTGTCAAGTAAATTCTGACCCATAGTGACCCTAGAAAACATAGCAAAATTGCCCAAGAAGGTTTCCAAGGCTGCAATTTTTACAGAAGAAGACTGACACATCTTTCTCCTGCAGAGCAGCTGATGGGTTTGAATTTCTGACTTTTTCAGTTATAAGCCCAACGCTTAACCACTGAGCAGCCAGGGCTCCTTGCAGTATTATTAGACATAGGTTATTTTCATCAGAATATCACCTACCTACCATGTACTTCACTCTCTCATTTAGTTCTCAAATTTATGAGATACAACTCAACTCAATTTCTATTATTAAATAGTGAGCACTTGAATACTATTAAACCAACTAGAAAAAAGAGTTGAGAAAACATATTATGTACATCTTTTCTACCTTTTAAATATCTAATGAAATCACTGATAAAACTATATATGCCCTTAGATATAAAGAGATAACTGCTTACTTATAATGGTAAATCTATATGTTCTGTATTTCCTTGCATCCAATTCATAGTATCTATTATAGAAGTGGGGAGCTCTGGTAGCATAGTGGCTAAGACACTTGCCTGCTAACCAGACAGCTGCCAGTTCAAAGCCACCAGCCACTCCTCGGAAGGAAGGTTGAGCAATCCTACTTCCGTACTGATACTGCCTCGGAAACCCAAGGAGGGGTCACTATGAGTCGGGTTTGACTCGACGGCACATAACAACAACAACAACAACAACATTACAGAAATGAGAAAATCAGCAATACACATGACCATTTTTGCCCCTGCAGTTATCCAGAAATGCCATCCTACTTCTCATAATTGCTTAACGATAAACTTCAGGACATTCTTAGGACTCCATTCTTGTACAATATGTGAATAATCTTCTGTTATGCTCTCTAGATGGAGAGTCTTGAAGACTTGATTCTTTCCATTTATTGACAGCATGAGCACACAAAGAATGTAGAGTCACTAAAGATACACTTGGATTTTATCAGAGGCAAGTGCATTTTCCACTTTACGGACATTACGGAAAACAGAAAATCACTCTCTTCTCAGAGATTAGAAATTATTCATGTCTTTCCCTGGTTAATTCCAAAAGATGTCTTAGTGATTTTGTCAGTTCCATAAGACACTGTAGACACTTGATTCCTAACTTTTCTGAACAGGCTGCCACTTTACATGAGCCACTTCATATGTCTAATAAAGACTATCTTCTGATGTTTAACCGTACCCTTCAAATGCCCAACAACCTTAGATTCACCAACTATCATATGTCTTTCTATTTGTATATTAAAATTTGGGATTAGCTTTGACATTATAACTCATCACAGACCCAACGTTTATGATTTATGGGTCCTAGTCTCTTCTTGATACCATAACAAAGGCCTAAAGCCAAAACAAAAACAAACAACAACAACAAAAAACCCTGTTGCTGTCCAATCAGTTCCAACTCATGGCAATGCCATGTGTTAAAGAGTATAATCACTCTATGGGATTTTTTTTTTTCCAACTTGTAATATTTTATGAAAACAGATTGATAAAACCAAAAACCAAACAGTGTAATTGAGTCAATTTGGTTCATAGCCACCCCTTTTGGGTTTCCGAGGCAGTAAACCTTTACAGAAGTAGATTGTCCAGTCTTCCTTCCACAGAGTGGTTGGTGGGTTTGAATGACCAACCTTCTGGTTAGCAGGCAGATGCCTTAAACACTACACCACCAGAGCTGGGTGGGTTCAAACTGTCAACCTTTAGTTTATTAGTCGAACACAAACAATTTGTGCCATTCAGGACCCTAACTAACAAAAGCTAAATTTACTTTTTATTTTTCTTGCAGTGGCAGCACTCATAGCAATTACAGAGTAACTGAAGTCCCTACTGACCTAGTTCTTAGACACTCCACTTAACCACATGGTCCTTCATATGACTTAGATCTAACTGTTGACTGAAAGCATCTGTTATTTTTCTGCTTTTAAAGTAACCTCCAAAGACAAACTTTCCCTGATAAAAATATATTTCTACTCAGAATTGCAACACTTTAAACCTCACCATGTCTTTTCCTCTCTCAAACAAGTCAAACTTCATGACAGTTATCCCCTAATTCAGGAATTTTCCTTGCCTCACTGTGTCCTCCCTGAAACAATGTTAACTATAAGAGCTTCAAATGCATATATGCAGATACTTTCTCAACAAATCATTTAAATTCAACTACAAAGACAAAAGGCATGGGAACATGTGATGGCTGTTACCTCCAAAGAGTCTGAGACTGTAAGTTTTAAGAACTTTGAAAGCTATGAGGATGGCAGAAAACATGAGACTCTTTGGTCAGAAAGAAATGACAGTGTATATCCACATCAGCCCCAGGGTTACAGGTGAGGAGAGACAATGCAGGGACGCCAGAGTAGCAGGCTGGAAGAGCAGGAGAAAGGGGATAAAAGTCTTGAACTCGGACAGAAGAGCAGTCAGCTCCAGGGATATAGGTGAGGAGAGACAACTCAGGGACACCCAAAGAAGCAGGCCAGAAGAGCAGGAGAAAGGGGATTAAAAGCCAGGAAGCCAGACAGAGGA
>NW_006921705.1:173534-188098 GCF_000298275.1 Orycteropus afer afer | reverse complement strand
AGGGTCGACGAAAGAGGGGGAGGCCTTCAATGAGATGGATTGATAAGGTGGCTGCAATGATGGGCTCAAGTATAGCAGGGATTGTGGGGCTGGCATGGGATCGGGCAGTGTTTCGTTCTGCTGTGCATGGGGTCGCTATGAGTCGGAAACGACTCGACGGCACTTAACAACAACAATAACAACAATCCACGTCCATATTAGTAGTCAGCATACAAGCATGTTTGTTACAATTCCACTCGACCCTAAATTCTATGGGGTCAGGGTAGATGGGACCAGATGGATGCCTGGACATATTACAGTAGATGGACCCTGAATTTAGGGAACCATAATTTTCTGTAAAGATCTCCTGAGTGGTACAAACTGTTAAGTGCTCAGCTATTAAGAGAAGGATTCGTGGTTCAAGTCTACTCAAAGGTGCTTTGAAACAATGGCCTGCTTCTGAAAATAGTCTACTTCCAAAAGGATTAATGCATTTGCTGTGAACAAGTTGTACACCTGTAAAAATTGAATTGACAAATGTTGTGTGATGGATATATTTACAACAGTGAAAAAAGTAATTAGTAGCTGCAGATGCCAATTATGTACAATCAAACAACTCATGGGATTTGGTTTCTTGGTTTAGAGATTTCAGATCATGGATTCATGGAACGTTCCAGTTAATTGTTCTAATAACATATTTAGTGCCCCCGTTCTACTTCCTAGCTTATTGCATGTTTCTTGGGGTCTTGAAAGCTTGCAAGCTGTCATGTAAATAAAAATAAATTGGTCTCCTTTTGCCTGGTGTAATAGACAAAGAAGGACAATCAGGAATAGCAAGAGGAAATGGAGCGGCTAATTGCCTTCTTGAACAACTGTCTTCTTTGCCATGAGACCAGAACTGCATGGTTCCCAGCTATCATTACTGGACATTTTGATCAGATTCTATAGAAGAATTTCAATTAAAGGTAGGAAGAGGGGAATGCAGAAGAGAATTTCAAATTCTTATGGAATCCCGACATGTTAGAGCCATGGAAGCTCAATGAATTTCAACATTATTGACCTGAGATAATATTTAAACCTTGAACCAAAAATATCCCCTAAAATCTTCTTAAATAAATAATAATTCAGTTAAACTAGCAAAAATGTCTTCCTTGAATATTGTGCTCCTTTACTATCTATTTTTATGGGAGTAAACTGACAACAGCTACTCAAAAGATTAGATTGGAAATTTAGGATGCAGTGAGTTTATGTTGAAGGGGGAAGAACAACTCAGAAAGGGAGCATGGGAATGGTTGCACAATTCCAAGAATATAATCAATGTCGCTGAATTGTACACATGGGAACAGTTGGACTGGTATAGGTTTTGCTGTGTATATTCTCTACAACAACAACAGCAACAAAACAGCCATATTCTGTTTAATGGCCTCTGAGGCTTGCATCACACTATTTCCCATTCCTTTCTACTTTTCCCCTTCTTCTCTCTACAACACTCACATTACTCCTGACACATATGGCTGCTTGCTATTCCTCCAAAACAGCACTTCATGCTCCAAATTTTGAATGTACTGTTCCTGGAAGCAATTTTTGCTGATACATGTGCACCTAATTCCCTCTATTCCTTAAATTCTTTCCTCAACCGTAACTTTCTAATGAAGCAAATGAGAAACCCTGCTTCACATTACCCATACTAGATCCCACATTTCTTGCTTTACTCTTTTTTGCTTACAGTATATTATAAATCATCATTTCATCCCTTCAAAGAAAAGAATTATTTGTGATACCTCCCATGGTTGCAGAAGAATGAATATCCACTATCATTGGTTCAATAAGGGTCTCTGGTGATGAAAAGGTTAAGCACTTGGCTGCTAAGTTAAAGTTTGGTGAATCCACCAAGTGTTTCCATAGGAGAAAAACCTGTTAATTTGTTCATATAAAAATTACATAAAACTCTATGATGAAGTTGCATTCTGTTACATAGGGCCACTTGTTGTTGTTATTTGCCGTCGAGTCGGCCCCGACTCATAGCGACCCCTCCTTGGGTTTCCGAGGCAGTATCACTACGGAAGTAGGATTGCCCAACCTTTCTTCCGAGGAGTGGCTGGTGGGTTTGAACCGCCAGCCTTCTGGTTAGCAGTCAAGTGCCTTAGGCACTATGCTACCAGAGCTCCCACATAGGGCCACTATAAGTAGAAAATCTACTTGACAGTACATAATAACAACAACAACTTACTTATTCCTATCATGTAGCTAGGATCTTGTGGAATCCTACTCCTAATAAAGACTAATTGATTGTTTATATACAATTTTATCCTCTGTTTTTTGTTATCTATTTTTATTCTGATTGGTAATCTATTTAATTTAGGTATCATTTGTTATTTATATTTTCTGCAGATTTTTAAAACTGATGACTTAAACTTAACTTTAACAGCTCATTGTGAGATTTCCATGATCAGCCTAATCAATAGGTGACTCTCTCTGTATTTCTTCATTGTTAAGTTTAGAATAAGGAGTTTTGGTGGCATAGTGCATAAGGCATTTGACTGGTAACCACAAGTTTGATGGTTCAAATCCGCGAGCTATTCTATGGGAGAAAGATGAGGCAATCTACTTCAGTAAATATTTACAGCCTTGAAACCCAATGGGGGTCATTATGAGTCGGAATCAACTCAATGGCAGGTTTTGGTTTTTGTTTTTAAGTTTAGAATAATCATCGTTAGAATGCCCCTACCCTGCTGGCAAGGCCACAAGTAGGACTTCTACAGTTCTCAGGTGTGATATTTGAAACAAAATTGCACATCTGAAGTAAAACTGATTTGGCATGTTTACCAGCCCCTTTAAAAAAAAGAAAAGAAAACCAAACCCATTGTCATTAAGTCAATTCTAACTCATAGCGACCCCCATTGGGTTTCCGAGGCAGTAAATCTTTATGGATGTAGATTGCCCCTTTTTTCTTCCATGCAGTGGCTGGTGGGTTTGAACCACCAACCTTCTGGCTTAGGCACTACACCACCAGAGCTCCTTTGACCAGACTCTTTAGAATGTTTAAAATGAGATTCCATACATCATGATTTAAGGAACAAGCTCTTAGCTTTAAACAGCAGTTATTTTCATGGTCACTATCACATAAGTAAAATCAAGAAATTTGGCTTTTTTTTTTCTTTTAGATTGAACTAATTAAAACAATTACAAATATTGTGAAAAGACAACTAATGTATTAAATGACCATGCAGTTTCATCCTTTGTAGCCTTCTAATTGATAATATGTTGTTAAAACATGCATTATATAATTCAAGCTGATATATCATCTTAATGACATAATGAAGAGAGAAAAAGAATTGATGCCTTTAAATTATGATGTCAGTCAACAAAAATAAATGCCTTTTACAAATACAATACTGAATTGTCAGTGACAACAAACATTAATGTAGGGGTAAATAGATGGGTGGACAAGCTGAATGATCAGGTATGTCTAGGCAAAAGGAAATATATCAATGATCATATATAAGGTTGGCAGATGATATTTCTACATGTGTACTTGAATGTGCTGTAAGAACATCCAAATATATACTAGAGCTAAAAAGAGTCAAAATTATGATAACTTCCTTCCCACAGCCTGAGGAAGCAAGCAGTTGGACCTGTGGGCTCAGGAACATGGTCACAGGGGACATCAAGCTCAATTAGCATAATATACCATACAAAAGCATTGTTCTACACCCTACTTTGGTAAGTAGCGACTGGGATCTTAAAAGCTTGTAAGAAGGCCATTAAGATGCAACAATGGGTTTTTCCTTGTCCAGAGTAAAGACTAATGAAGAAAACCTAAGATGCATGGACACAATTAGTCCAAAGGACTAGTCGACCATGCAATCCTCAGCGTGTATGACCAGGAGACCAGAAGAACTAGATGGTGCCCAGCTACCACTGTCAACCACTTAGAAAGGGATCAGTGAAGGAAATCCTACATAGAGTATGAGAACAATGTGGAACAAAACCCCAAATCATAAAAAAGACCAGGTTTACTGGTCTGATAGAGCCTGATGAGACCCCCAACACTATGGCCCCTAGTTACCCTTCAGGTCTGGAACTGAATTCACTCCTGTGGCTTCCAGCCAAACAACAAACAGGCATAAAGGGTGAATATTTACATCAGGTAGATGCACTCCTCAGAATGATCAGTCATGGGAGAATAGAAATAAGAGACTGGGCTTTCCAAGCCTCAGCTTGCCCAGGGGTAAGGCAGAAGAAGAATGTAGAGTAGTGAGGCTTGAACACTGTCAGCAGTAAAACATCAGAAGTGAATTCAGACCCTTTATTACATCTTAGTAGTGTTCTGGTGGCATCATACCTAAGGCATCTGACTACTAACCAAAAGGCTGATGATTCAAACCCACTAGCTACTCCTCAGAAGGAAGATTGGGTAATCTACTTCTGTAGTGATACTGTCTCAGAAACCCAAGGAGGGGTCACTATGAGTCGGATCCGACTTGATGGCAGTGGATTTTTTTTTTGGGGGGGTGTGATGCTTGCACAGGGAGATAACTCAGAGAGCAGAAACCCATAGGAGAGAAGGACATGGGAAAGAGGTAACTACAAGGAGGAAGAAGGAAGAGAGCTGCTATTACTTTATGGGGAATCACAAGCAATGTCATGAAACAAAATGTGTATGAACTGCTGTAGGGAAATGATTTTGATTTGCAAACTTTCACCCAAATCACAATAAAATATTTTAAAACTCTATGGTGACAGTGCAGAATATTAAATATACTATGGGCTACGAGAAAAATGAACAAATCTGTCTTGGAAGAAGTACAGCCAGAATGCTCCTTAGAAGCAAGGATTGTGAGACTTTGTCTCATATATTTGGACATCCTATCAGGAGGATCCAGACCCTGGAGAAGGACATCATGCTTGGCAAAGTAGTGGGTCAGCAAAAAAGTGATTCTCAAATAGATGGATTGACACAATGGCTGTAACCAAGAGTTCAAACACAGTAAAGGCTGTCAGGAGGGCATAGGACTGGGGAGTGTTTACTTCTGTAGCACATAGGGTTGATATGGGTTGGAACAAACTTGATGTCACCTGACACCAACAATATCATCTTAAAGACCTGAACACTTAATCCTATTATTTTAGTACCTAGTACTACAATATCAATAATTATATTCACTGTAATCTAAGATGCAATAAAGGGTCTGAATTCATTTCTGATGTTTTTTACTGCTGGCTGCGTTCAAGCTTCACCACTCTACATTCTTCTTGTGCCTTACCCCTAGACAAGCTAAGGCTTGGAAAGCCCACACTCTTCTTTCCTTGTCAGTATTCCAAAAAAAAAAAAAAAACAACTCACTGCCACCAAGTTGGGTGCAACTCACAGCGACCCCTCCTTGGGTTTCCGAGGTGGAATCACTATGGAAGTAGATTGCCCAACCTAGGCTGGCATTAAACTCAAACCCCACAAGCTCCCATCCACATGTGAGCAGGAATTCTCTTCCTAGTTCTAGCCCTAGCCACAATAAAAGTAAAGCCATGCTCCTTTCCCTGTTCTCTCAAGTACTTTTCAGATCTGCTTGGAAGCCTACCCTGTTCTCCTCAGAAAGCTTTATTATGTAAATAGTAAACCTTTTGTTTACCTTCTTGGTGAACCCCTGCATCATCAGTCTCAGCATCCAATCCGAAAGTTAGGTGGGGGTTGGATTAGAGCTTAAATTCTAAAGGACTTTGGGTTGTGCAAGGCTGTGGTCTACAGTGGGAGCCCTAACTCTACTACCGCCTCTCTGAGGCCTGACATAAGTTTCAGACCATTTGTGTTCTTTCTGACCATTCAGTCAGCATTGTGGCTATGCACAGACAACTTCCATGACAAACCAAGTGAGGGGCAGTTTGCCTTCAGAAAGAGTATGGTTGACTATGCTCACGCAAGAAACTAGGGAACTTACCTGAGTGCGTCTTTTTCTAATTTTAATTAAGTTTGGGTTATTGGTATTGTTAGGGAGCTCTGGTGGCTTAGTGCCTAAGGCATTTGACTGCTGACCAGAAGGCTGGCAGTTCAAACCCACCAGCCACTTCTCAGAAGGAAGGTTGGGCAATCTACTTTTGTAGACATACTGCCTTGGAAAGCCAAGAAGGGGTTTCTATGAGTCAAACGACTCCACTGCAGTGAGGTGTTTTTTTTTTTTTTTTTTAAATTGGTATTGTTTGGTAGCCACCTTGTGGCTAAGACTCAGGCTGTATTGTCATGAGTCACATCCTGTCTGGACCAGTTCCTAGCCAGGCAGTCAAGGCCCAGAACCAATCCTGTAACTCTTTTCTATCTTCGATTATGTATGTTTTCCAATCATGATCTTTTCTGCTCTTTTGTAGTCCTGCCTGCAACAGTGATGAATTGATTTACTGCCAGTCATGATTTTGTGATGATTCCCAGTTTTTTTCAATTATGTATATTTAGCCACAGGCCCTGACTCAGTGGACTCTTCAGTTTTCTCTACTAAGTACATGCTGCTGGCTTCCTTCATCCAAGATGGTTATCTTTGTTTTGTTTTCATCCTGTCCAAAGCTTAATAAAAGTGTCTGTATTGAACCTGCTTGAATCTGGGGTCTTTTCGCCTATTACAGGGCTCTATTCTACTTCCAAGAGGTCACCACTACAGTAAGTAAGTTGTGTAAGTATAATACACAATAATGAGGTACAATATAAATGCTATTAGTTAACACTATATCTGAGTTTTAAATTAGTTAAAACCATGCAGCAAATTCAAAAAGTACCCATATGAAAATAATAATTCTATACATGAGAGTATGGACCCTAGCCACCTTTCAAGATGGAAATTGAGCTTACTTCTATGGCTTAACCCTCAGTGACAGAACAGATAGGCCTATGAGGTGAACAGTTACACCTCCTTAAAACAGTCAACCATTGGAGATCAGAAAAGCAGCATTTGCACAGGGAGAAAGCTCAGAAGGTACAAATGCGTAGGAGAGAAGGTCAAGGGAAAAGGTAAGCAGAGTGAGGAAGTGGGAATAGAACTGTTACATTGTGGGGATTGTAATCAGTGTTACAAAACAAAATGTGTATGAATTGCTGTGTAGAAAATGAATTTGCTCTGTAAACTTTCACCTAAATCATATGAAAAGTTTTTAAAGAAAAAAAAATGAATCTAATATATTAGAATGATAATCCATTTATGTAAATATAAATGAGCATCATTCTGATAAGTTAGAAGTATTCTCTGGATATAGAACACAAAACCTAAGCTTTTGATAAATAGTTATTTGACATTGGGCAAGATACTAACTACATTTCTAGAAAATGTTTTGTATTCTGTAAAAGTAGGCATTAAGCAAACACCAAGATTCTTTTAAATTTTATCATGTGAAGAGGTATATTTTATTTTCAAGGAGAATACATTTAAACAAAATTCCAGGGGTGTTGTGAAACTACCCCTGGTCATGGTTGTTGCAAAACAAGAAATTTGTGAAGAATGAGGATGGCATATCCCTTCCAAAGGAAAAAGAATAGTATAGAAGTTGCTCTAGGTAACATACAAAATAAGTAGCTTGATACACAACTGAATTGAATATACAAGTTAAAAGGGAGTAAAGGAAGTAAATGCAATAAATAAGTTCTTACTTGCTCAGACTTAAAATTTGAAGAGAAATTTGACATCTAACAAAGTGACCAATATTATGGAAAACACTAGCACTCAGAAGTTAAAAAAATTGCAATCAAAAGGCAAGTTATTAGAATAAAAAAAAATTCTTCAAGCAAAGTTATAATTAATTCAACCAGTGACATACCCTCCCTTTAGAGAAAGCCTTCTACATGCTAAAATAAACAAGTAAATATTTGATAAAAAAACACTGGAGGAGGTGGTCAGAGACACTGCCTAACACAGTTCTGAAAAGGCCCTCAAATCTGCAGAAAAACTTCACAGGATTTTTAAGAATAGAGCTAATCACCTTGATGTCTTAACTGTATTTGTTAGAAACAATGCAAGCTCTTGTTTTATTTAACCTTAAAGGTTGCTACGTTTAATCTTCCAAAGTCTTTTAGAAAATATGAAATTTAACAAACAAATGTTACTTCTTGTTAATAACCCTCAAATATCCAATGTTGCTGTTGTTATGTGCCATCGAGTCAGACCCGACTCATAGCGACCCCTCCTTGGGTTTCCGAGGCAGTATCACTACGGAAGTAGATTGCCTCATCTTCCATTTTAAATGTAATTATATGCTTAATGGATTTAGTGAGTTTAGGATAAGTCATTAATGAGAAAGAACTTCTAAGGAATATAATTGGAAAAATGGATATAGTTGTTCAATTGCCAAGCACATATTGAATGCTAACACTGGCCAAATATGGTTTCCTTTGCTGGAGATTAGAAACTAATGTGTGTTACTCACTAAGGGAACAGTAAATTCCAGGAAAGAGTTTTATATGTTCAAAGAAACAAACAAAGACAATGGGCATAGAGAGGGGTGACAAAGGATGGTAGATTATAGAAAACAAAGTCACTTTGGGAATCTAGGGAAGATAATATCATCATCCTTCTAGGCGTGATGATAATTTTGTATTTGATTCTAAATGATGAGATGCTATTAGGTGCTTATGACAGTTGGTTAACTGGCCCTCAGCATATATTCCAACCTATTTTTATTATGTTTTACTATACTGCAAAGACTGGGATATTATAACATATATAGCCTTAGTTACCTTGCTTGCATCTAAGTTTCTAAATGCTAGTAAGGTTCTGCCAATTCAATATACTCATTTCAAATTTTAAATTGGGAAATAAAACGGGATATATTCTTGAGATTATAGATACTGTAATCAATCATGGCTTTGAGTACCAGATTTAGTGAATAAACATGCAGAACACTGAGATAATTTAAATTTCAGATAAATAATGTATGATTTTTACATATAGCTATGTCCAATGCAACATGTGGCACAAACTTATAATAAAATTGTATTCAATGTTTACCTGAAATTCAGATGTAACTAGATAGACAGAAAGTTAGATTATTGTTTTCTAGTCAGCTCTGACTCATAGTGACCTTATGTACAACAGTACATAATGTTGCCAGATCATGAGTCATCTTCAGGATCATCAGTATGTTTTATTTCAATGTTGAAGCTATTATGCCAATCAATCTCATAGAGAATTTCTACTTTACTAAACATTATGTATTTTTCTAGATATTTGTCTTTTCTGATGAAATGTCCAAAGGAAACGAGGAGAAATCTCACCATCTATGTTAGGCTGGGTTCTCTAGAGAAGCAAAACCAGTAAAGCTCATATATACATATATAGAAAGAGAAATTTATCTAGGAAAATGGCTCACACACTTATAGGAGCTAGCAAGTCCCACATTCTTGGATCAAACGTCAACCTGGAGGCTTTTTGTGACTCACACAGCTGCAGAGGCTGACGAGCTCAAGGTTAGCAGGCAGTATACTGGCTGTAGACTCCAACAAATGACAAATCCAAGATCTCCAGGCCAAATAGGGGATTGTTTGCTCACAATTGTAGGCAGCACAATAGGATCCCAATCCACAGAAGAGTGTCTCTTTTCCCAGGATGTCCATAAATATATTGGAAGCAGGCCACACCCCTAGGCAAACTCCCTTTCAAAGGATTGACTGCTTAAACATATACATCCAATCCCATCGTGGGAAGAACCCACATCACAATTTCTTAAACCATACAGAATTGTGGTCCAGCCAAGTTGACACACAGCTCCAACTATCACACCATCTTTTCTTCAAAGGAGAATTTTATTGTATTTCTTCTAAGAATGATTTTTTTTTTTTTTTTTTGGCAATCCATGGTATTAAGCAATATTCTTCACCATCACCACAGTTCCAATATATCAATTCTTCTGTTTTTCTTTTTTCTTATCCAACTTTCACATAAATATAAGGCAATTGAAAAGAGTATGGCTTTGGTCAGATGCCAAGCATTTTCACTGGCTAATTTTTAGAAATAGATCACCTGACCTTTCTTCTTAATCTTAGGCTAGGTCCTCCCCTGAAACCTGTCTGCCAAAGGAACCCCGCTAGCATTTGAAATACTAGGGGCATAGCTTCTAACATCACAGCAACACACAAGATACCACTACTGTAGGACAATCTGGCAGAAGGTATTTAATTGCTTGTTGCTGTTAACTTCAGATGAGTTGGGTTCAACACATAGTGACACTATGTACAACAAAATGAAACACTGCCTGGCCTTGTGCCTTTCTGATACTTGTGGCTACGCTCAAGTCCACTGTTAAAGCCACTCTGGCAATCCATTTCATTGAGGACCTTCCCTTTTTTTTGCTGACCCTCTACTTTACCAGGGGAGCTCTGGTAGCATAGTGCCTAAGGCATTTGACTGCTAACCAGAAAGCTGATGGTTCAAACCTACCAGCCACTCCTTGGAAGGAAGATTTGGTGATCTACTCCCATAGAGATACTGCCTCAGAAACCCAAGGAGGGGTTGCTATGAGTAAGGCCGACTGGACGGCATGTAACAACATAACAACAATGTCATTCAATGCGTTGTCTATAGTAACTTTCAATATTGTAACTCGAGATTTCAATTTTCTTTTCAGCTCTTTCAGCTTGACAGTAGTTGAGTGTGTTCTTCCCTTTGATTTTCTTAACTCCAGGTTTTTGCATATTTCATTATGGTAGTTTACTTTGTCCTTTCCAACCACTCTCTGAAATCTTCTCTTCAACTCTTTATTCATTTCTCCCATTCTCTTTAGCTACTCTCCATTCAAAAGTAAGTTTCAGTCTCTTCTGACATCCATTTTGGTCTTTTCTTTCTTTCCTGTCTTTTTAATGACCTTTCAATTTCTTCATGTATCATGTCCTTGATGTCCTATCACAACCAGTGATGTTCAGTGCATCAAATCTGTTCCTGAGATGGTCACTAAATTCTGGTGGGATATACTTAACATCATATCTTGGCTCTTGAGGACTTGCTTTAATTCTCTTCAGGTTCAACTTGAACTTGTGTATGTGCAATTGATGGTCTGTCCCACAGTCAGTTCCTGGCCTTGTTCTAATTGAAGATACTGAACTTCTTCATTGCCTCTTTCCACAAAGTCAATTTTATCACTGTGTATTCCATCTGACGAGGTCTATGTGTATAGTCACTGTTTATGTTGTTGAAAAAAGGTATATGCAGATTTCAAATGGTGGCTTTAGAAGACAAAATATAGTATTATAATGAAATGTGCAAAGAGTTGGAATTAGAAAACCAAAAGGGAAGAATAAGCTCAGCATTTCATAAGCTGAAAGAACTGATGGAAAAATTCAAGCCTTGAGTTGCAATATTGAAGGATTCTATGGGCAAAAATATTGAATGATGCAGGAAGCATCAACAGAAGATTAAAGGAATATACAGAGGTACTGTACCATAAACAATTGGTCGATGTTCACTGATTTCAGGAAGCAGCATGTGATCAAAAACTGATGGTATTGAAGGAAGGGGTCCAAGCTGCATTGAAGGCATTGGTGAAAATAAGGGGCCAGAAATTGATGGAATACCTGTTTTCAACAAATGGATGTAATGCTGGAAGTACTCGTTTTATCCAAAAAGTTTGGAAAACAGCTACCTGGCCAACTGACTGGAAGAAAGCCATATTTGTGCCCATTTCCAAAGAAAGTTGACCTGGCAGAATGTGGAAATCACTGAACAATATCATTAATATCATACATAAGGAACATCTTGCTGACAATAATTTAAAATACAGTCACAGTATATATTGAAAGGGAATTGTGAGAAATTAAAGCCAGATTCAGAAGAGAACATGGAATGAGGGATATCATTGCTGATGTCAAATGGATCTTGGCTGAAAGCAAAGAATACCAGAAAGATATTGGCCTGTACTTTATTGATTATGCACAGGCATTTGACTGTGTGGACCTAAAAAAAAAAAAAAAAAAAATTATGGGCAACATTAAGAAGAATGGGAATTCCAAAACACTTAATTGTGGTCATGAAGAACCTGTACATAGACCAAGAGGCAGTCTTTGTAGGTTTACTGCATGGCTTAAAATTGGTAAAGGTGTGTATTATCATTTCACCATATTCATTCAATCTGTATGCTTAGAAAAAAAAATACAAAAAATTGGACTATATGAAGAAGAATGCAGCATCTGGACTGGAGGAAGACTCATTAATAATCTGCTATATGATGGTGACACAACCTTACTTGCAGAAAGTGAAGAAGATTGAAGCACTTACTGATGAAGATCCAAGACTATAGCCTTCAATATGGATTACACCTAAACATAAAGAAAACAACTTCCTCACAACTGGACCAATAAGCAACATCATGTTAACTGGAGAAAAGTTTGAAGTTGTCAGGGATTTCATTTACTTGGCTCCACAATCAACACCTATTGAAGTAGCAATCAAGAAATCAGACGACGTATTGCACCGGGCAAATCTGCTGCAAAAGATCTCTTTAAAGTGTTAAAGAGCAAAGATGTCACTTTGAAGACAAAGGTGCTCCAAACCCAAGCCATGGTATTTTCAATAACCTTATATTCATGTAAAAACTGGAAAATGAGTAAGGAAGGCCAAAGAAAAATTGATGTATTTGAATTGTGGTGTTGGTGAAGAATATTGAAAATATGATGGACTGCTAGGAGAATAAACAAGTATATCTTGGAAGAAGTACAGCCAGGATGCTTGTTAGAAGCAAGAATACCCACACTCCATCTTACATACTTCGGTCATGTTGTTAAACAGGACCAGTCCCAAGAGAAGGATATCATGCTTAGTAAAGTAGAGGGTCAGCAAAAAATGGGAAGATTTAGATAAGATGGATAGACACAGTGGTTGCAATGATGGAGTCAAGCATTCAAAGATTTTGAGAATAGCACAAGACTGGGCAGTGCAACAGAACTGTTGCATAACAGGTCAAAGCTGACTCAAGGGCACCTAACAACAAGAATAACAATTTTTCTCCTTGTCGTGGAGTCAATTGACTCATAGTGAAAATATAGGACAAAGCAGAACTGCCCCATAGAGTTTCCCAAAGAAGTAACTGCCACATCTTTTTCCCAGGGAGTGGCTGATGGGTTTGAACCACTGACTTTTCAATTAGCAGTCAAAGGCTTACCCATTGCACCACCAGAGTTCCTAGCCAACACTTACATGGCTTGTTATCTGAGGATAAAAGGAAAATAAAACTTCATGAGTAAGCCCTCAGATTTCTGATAAGGTGTTCAATTACACAATGGTAATTTCTGAGAAGACTTTTAAAAGAGTAAGACTGGTATTAAGTTGTACCTGAAACAGCTTGAAAGTTTTACAACTATCAAAAGATTATGTAAAAAAGTCATCAGGTTACAATGGCTTTTGCATACTTTATATTACATGAAAAAAATCATAATCAACTGTTATTAAAATAAAATCATCATTTGACTAAATTTTATTCTGTTTATAACATAGCATATATAAATATTGTAAACAGTGCATCATTAACTTAAAAAAAACTACAAGTAAGCAACGATTCCAAAGGAACAAGAGTGCATATGTATTGTTACAGTTAACACAATTTGAACATGAAATGTTCAGTATTTTGATAGGAAATTAGAATTACCATTCTGAGCGACTTCAAGGGGGTGGGGTGGGGAAGATACAGAAAGAAAATTAAAGGAATGCATTTAAAAAACATGTATTTTGCTATTTTAAAAATATTGTATATTAAATGGATTTAAAATAAAACATTGAAATACAATGACGATCATAAAGTAATAATATGGTAAGAATCATACTTTTAGATTAGAACCATTTCTTGTACTTATTTTGTATATTTGACAATATTTATTTTTTTAAACAAAATATATTTTTAACTCAAAAATAAAATTTATTTTCCTCTACAGACATTTTAAATGTTGTTGCTGTTGTTTTTAGGTGCTGCGGAGTCATCTCAGACTCATAGTGACCCTATGCACAGCAGAACAAAACACTGCCCAGTCCTGTGCCAGCCTCACTGTCCTTGCCATACCTGAGCCCATCATTGCAGCCACTGTGTTATCCATCTCGTTGAGGGCCTTCCTCTTCTTCGTTGACCCTTCACTTTACCAGATATTATATCCTTCTCCAGGGAATGGTTTCTTCTGACAACATGACCAAAGTAGTTGAGACGAAGTCTAGCCATTCTCACTTCCAAGGAGCATTCCAGCTGCACTTCCTCTGGGACAGATCTGTTAGTCCTTTTAGCAGACCTCTTAGCATTCTTTTGCAATACCACAACTCAAAATCATCAACTCTTCTTCAGTCTTCGTTATTCATTGTCCAGCTCTCACATGCATAACAGGTAATTGAAAATACCATGCACCTTAGTCTTCAAGGAGGCATCTTTATTCTTCACTTGAAAGAGGTATTTTACAGCTGATTTGACCAATGCAATACATCATCTGATATCCTGACTGCTGCTTCCATTGTTGTTGATTGTAGAACCAAGCAATATGAAATCCTTCACAATTTCAATCTTTTCCCCATCCACTGTGAAGTTGTTTATTGGACCAGTTGTGAGGATTTTTGTTTTCTTTATATTGAGGTATAATCCATACTGCA
>NW_006921705.1:171745-172669 GCF_000298275.1 Orycteropus afer afer | reverse complement strand
TTTTTTTTTCTATAAGCTTTAATGTTGGATCATTTTCATGATTGACATAAATCCCCAAGTATTAATGCATGAAAACTTTCTCCATTATCAATATTTAATTATATTGGCATTTGAATAGCATGTGTATTTTGAAGTAAATGCAACTCTTGAAAACATTGATCCCATTCATTCAATCATGCAATCACTTACAAAATTAATCTATTTGAAGATATTAGTATGAAATTAAAAAGGAATTTCTTCTTTCACCCATAAGAGAGAAGCCAGTGCCAGACTAGTATAAACAAGTATAAAACAAGAAAAGTAAATAAATAAAATGACTACTTTTCAGTATGAGGCAAGAGATAGGGGCAGTGGCACTGGCTGTATAAACACTCAGAATAGGAAAAGTGAGATAAACTAAATAATGGCCTAAACTTTCTTCCTGGAGGTACTTTCCTGACTACAGTACATTGTGAAGATGTTCAATTAGAAAATCTTGAGAGTGGCAAGCTGAGGCTAGAATTTAGACTTCAGAACTAATACTCATGGGCTGAAATTTGCTGGTACAAGAGAGAAGGAAACCACGGAAAGAGAAGAGATGAAAATGTGTGCAGGTAAGAAACAGATTGGGAAAAATTATTCTTAACACATATTACCTGACAAGATTTGTATCCAGATGACAAAAACAACCCAATCAACTTATCAGTAAAGAAAGAAAAATAACCCAATTGGAAACCGACATGAAATTAAAAAGCACTTCATAAAGAAAGATATGCTAATGTCCAGTAACCATATGAAGAAGTGGTCATCCGAAAAAGGCAAATTAAAAGCACCGTATGATTCCACTACAGAATCATTGTTGTTGTTATTTGCCATTGAGTCGGCCCCGACTCATAGCAACCCCTCCTTGGGTTTCCAAGGCAGTATCACTACGGAAGTAGGAAT
>NW_006921705.1:145263-169532 GCF_000298275.1 Orycteropus afer afer | reverse complement strand
CTGTCCACCTATCTATCCATCCATATACCTATGTTTGTCTTCACTGACAACTCAGTACTGTATATGCAAAAGGGTTCATATTTGTTGTCTGTACTTCCCATGTACCTCTCTATGTCTTTCTCATCCTCAATGCTGCCATATTGGTTACTCAGCTTTGGGACATTGCCCTTCTCTTCACCCAAATCAATATTTATTTCTATCTATCTAACAGCATCTAACATACTGTTTGAGTTGCTTTTCATATAATAAAGTTTTAAACAAGTAATATTTTAATATATGAAATATAATCTATAAATCTAAATGTGAGTTACTCTAATAACAATTTTTAGATTTTGTTAGTTGTAACAGGATCTGTGGTCATAAATAACTAAAGACTAAACTACAAGAAATTTAAATTACTTTTTATGTATTAAATGTGTTTTTGACCATCAACATGGTGATGAACTGTGTAAACACATTTCTAAACACTAAACACAAATGAGTTAATAGCAAAAATTAAAAACAATTGTAGTTGGAAAAAATATTCTTAACATTATTATGGTTTGACCTAATAATATCTGCATTTATAAAAACAAAAGCTATTACTATTACAAGATCCTATATTAAAGGAGCTCTGGTAGCGTAGTGCCTAAGGCACTTGACTGCTAACCAGAAGGCTGGCGATTCAAACCCACCAGCCATTCCTTGGAAGGAAGATGGGGCAATCTACTTCTGTAGTGATACTGCCTTGGAAACCCAAGGAGGGATCCTATGAGTTGGGTCCGACTTGACGGCACATAACAAAAACAAAAACATATTAAACACACCAGATCAAACCAAATCATTTGGTCTTATGCGATTCTCCCTCATGCCAACCTCAAGTTAAACTCAACGTGTATCAGGGTAAACTATACACTCCATAGGAATTTCAAGGCCAGGTCTTTTGAAGCAGATCTGACCTTTTAGAAGGGGATCACCTGAGTTGGTTCAAACTACTACACTTTGCATTAGTAGTCAACCGCTTAGTGTCTGTGCCTCATGTTGCTGTTGGTTGCTGTCAAGTTCATTCTGACTCATGGCAACCCCTTGTGCACAGAGTAGAACTGCTCCATAGTGTTTGAAAGGTTGTGACCTTTTGGAAGCAGATCACCAGGCCTGTCTTCTAATGCGTCTCTCAGAACCAAACCCAAACTCATGGCCATCGAGTCAATTCTGACTCATAGCGACCCCCATTGGGCTTCCAAGGCTATAAATCTTTACAGAAGTAGATTTCCCCATTTTCCTTCTGTGGAGCAGCTGATAGGTTTGAACCACTGACTTTCTGGTTAGCAGCCAAATGTCTTATCCACTGTACCACCATAGTTCTTTAAGGTGCCTCTGGTGAGTTTCAATCAGCAATTTTTTATTAGTAGTTGAGTGCTTAACGATTTGTGCCACCCAGCTCCCTCTGTACCATCTAAACAAACAAAAAAACAAAAAACAACCAAATTCACTGTCGTAGAGTCACATCTGACTCATAGTGACCTCTCATTGGGTTTCAGGGTGGTATCACTATGGAAGTAGATTGCCCAATCTTCCTTCTGAGGAGTGGCTGGTGGGTTTGAACCACGAGCCTTCTGGTTAGCAGTCAAATGCCTTAGGCACTATGCCAGCAGATCTCCTCACTACTGCAGATAGGAAGATTAATAAGTCTTCCTCCAATCCTGATGCTGCGTTCTTCTCAGATTATTTGCTCAGAATACAGATTTAATAAACATGGTAAAAGGATACAACCCTGCCACGGACCTTTCCTCATTTTAAAACATTCAGTATTTCTTGCTCTGTTCAAAAGACTGCCTCTTGGTCTATTTAAAGAGTCTGCATGAGGACAGCTAATTGTTCTGGAATTCCTGTTCTTCTCAGTGTTGTCCATAATTTGTCATGATCCACGTGATTGAATGTCTTTGCACAGTCAATAAAACACAGGTAAACATCTTGCTGGTATTGACTGTTTTCAGCCAGTATCCATGTGATACTTGTTTCATGTCCTCTTTTGTAACTGGCTTTAAATTTCTGACAATTCCTGTGGATGAACTGCTGTAATTGTTTTTGAATTATCTTTGCAAAACTTTACTTGCATGTGATTTCAATGATGTTAGATAACTTCTACATTCTGTTGTATCACTTTTCTTTGATTTTCTTTCTTTCTTTCTTTCTTTTTTAACATTAATCTCTTGTAGTGTAGGGCTCCTGATAAAACTAAACTGCTCATTTCACATTTTAAAAGTAACCTGGATCTCTGTTCTAACGTTTGGGGGAAAAAAAAGTACTCAGTGTTGGTAGTTAGGATGCGAAGGCAAAGATATGTCTTCCACCTACTGCAGTAGTTCTTAACTGGGTTTGAGTATTCCCTCCAGGGGACATTTTGAAATACCCAGACACATTTTTGATTGTCCCATGGTAGAGGAGGTTGTACCACAGGCATCCTATGTGCAAAGGCAAGGGAGTTGCTAATCATCCTATACCACATGACATTTCCCTACAATAATGAATTATTTGTCCCAAAATGTCAATTATGCCAAGTTTGAGAAATCCCGGCCTTACAGTATAGTTTGGCAGTATTGTTTTTGCCATTGTCCCTCCAGGCTGAAAATGACCCCAGCATACACCCTATAGAATATAGATCAGGAAATCAGAATACATAGAGGATGCCATAATGTCATTGTGTCATATTTTCTTAAGTCTGTGAGTTTTAATTAACTGGTATTACTCCTTATAGGTTTAAGGCAGATAACTACGTGTATACTACAAAAAGCACATGGAGGCAGCATCTTCTGACCTCCTCCAAGTTCACAAGGGGAAAACAGAATCACCATCAGCAGCCCAAGGCTTATTCCTCTGAGGCCAGACATGCCACCATCCTCCAGCCTTTTTATCAACTCTGACACCTACTATTCCTCCTGCACCACTACTTCTCTGGGCTTCACCGTTCATTGCAATGGTCATACAGAATTCACAGACAATATTCATGATTATGGGGTTTAGTCAGGAAGTAACAGGCTGCAACTCAGGTTCTTGAATGCTCTCAGGATACAATTCTTCGATCAGGACAGAATCCCCTTTGATATGACCTCAGGCATGCCTCTCTGGCCCTTGGCCTCTTTTGGCCTGGCCTCTGCCCTGCTTGGGCAAATGTTACAAAGCTCTTTTAGCTCTGCCAGTAGGTACACCAAGGTACCCCCCACTCTACCAGCAAGCCTTCTGTCTGTGTACCAGGTAAGCCCGCTGCTCTGTCTCCTGTATCCTGGTTCCTTCTCTCTGGCAGGCATCTCTGCCAGGGATGTCCAGCACAGGAATCTGGAGTCCAAGGACTTGCTCTGCTCCACCCCACCTCCTGCTATTCTCTCTTGATGTGAGTGAGATCCACCTTGACGTGTCATCCAAGAATTTGGGAATTGCCATTGCCACTTCTATAAGTGTGTGAGGCATTTTCTTAAGATTTGTTGTTGTTGTTGTTATATGCCGTTGAGTCAGACCCAACTCATAGCGACCTCTCCTTGGGTTTCCGAGGCAGTATCACTATGGAAGTAGATTGTCCCATCTTCCTTCCGAGGAGTGGCTGGTGGGTTTGAACTGCCAACCTTCTGGTTAGCAGTCAAGTGCTTTAGGCGAATTTATTTATTTTTTCTCTCTCTACATAAGCTTTACTGGTTTTGCTTCTATAGAGAACCCAGTCTAACACAGCATTTAATGTCATTTTTTTTAATAATCTGTTTAGAGTCAAAGTTGTTTTATATGCAGCTAGGAAATATAATGTACTCAGCTATTTATTAGGAGCTCTGGTAGCATAGTGGCTAAAGCACTTGACTACTAACCAGAAGGCTGGTGGTTCAAACCCACCAGCCACTCCTCGGAAGGAAGGTTGGGCAATCTTACTTCCGTAGTGATACTGCCTCGGAAACCCAAGGAGGGGTCGCCATGAGTCAGGGCCGACTTAATGGCAAATAACAACAAAAAACAACAACAGCTATTTATTTTCTAGAAAAGGGCATCTAATATCAGTATTTTGTTTGTTTGCTTTAAAATAGTCTGTTTAGAGTCAAAATTGTTTTATATGCAGCTGGGAAATAGAATGTATTCAGTTATTTATTTTCTAGACTTCAGACAAGCTCAAATAAAGTTGTATTTTTCCTTTTTCTTGTTTCTTTCCTGTTGCCTTTTTTTCCCCTTCTTTGTCTAAGTCGCCTTTCATCCCTTATCTCTCTTTATTCTTCTTTCCTAACTGTCTATCTCTTTTTCCTCTTCCACTGCCTCCCTCTCTCCTCTTCCTTTCTCTTCTTGCGTAAGTTGCTCTACAACTTTGGGGATTACATTTTCATAACTTATTTGCTTCTCCATCTAGTGATGGATACTCAATACTGATAAAGTCAACACTACTTTCCTGACATATAATTTCTCAAAGAAAAGCCTTTCTTTCCCAAATTCTACCTGTATATTTTTGCTTCTTTTGTTCAAGCTCTTAAAAAAAAAAAGCTAAAGTGAAGCTCTTGATAGAAAAAAATGTATATATATTTTGTTCCTTACAGATAATGATGTAGTTTGCCAATCTCATTCTTAAATATCACTGAAAAATGCTACTTCTTATTTCCTTGTGCCTTCTGCTTCAACATTTTCCCAAGCAAAATTCTTTACTTAATGTTAGAAAAAGAATGACAGAATACTTAGTTTGAAGTGAGATATTAATATGCAAATTAACGTGCAAATTGAGATTATGCAAAATGTAATAAGATAATTTATGAACTGATTCAGAAGATAGTAAGGCAAACATGAACCAAAAAAGAAAAAAAGTAATAAATCAAATAAAGATTATACAATATTGGCAAAGGTTTTAATGTTTTTTAACATGATGGACTAAGTCCTATGGGATACATCCATTACTCAAGATATATATATATATATATATATATAATCATATTAACTCATTGAAATTAAGGGAGAACATTTCAATTTACAACCCAGGGAATGGCTGACCTTCCTGGCAGGATAACCCCATGATTTCATAGTAGCTGGTTAAGATTAGTATTAAAATGTAACCTTTCAGATCTACAATTAAAAGTAAATTATGGCCCTTAAATGTAGTAGCCTATAAAGTTTCACAACGGAAAATGTGTTTCAGAATTTTATTGAAAAGACTACTCTAGTACTACTAAAAGACTACTTTAGTAAAATAGCTAGAGGGCAGAGAAACTGTAACCCCTTTTAAGATTTCATTTTAGCCTTTCTTTTCTGTCTTCTCCTTAACTGAGTCTTCAACACCCACATTATAAATACTAAATATGATGTAAGCTTTATAATACAGTTGATGAAAACAAAATTTCACTAAATATATATACAATGAAGTTATTAGCAATGTAGCACAGTCTGAAATCCAAGGCAAATCTGTGTGCCAATTGAGCAGCTTGAAAGTGGAGCCTTAACTACATCTTAAATCTAGTCATGAGTCTAGAATCTATGTTGAATTTTAATGTTTCCTTCTCTAACAGCCATTTTCTCTCTCCTTTGATTAATCTTTGTGCTGTATATAACCACATACCCTTAAGGAAATATTTCTTCTCTGTGGTCAAGCATATGCAGGATGTCACAGCCTGTTCCCAGGGAAGCTTTCCTCTGGGGTCAAGCAGAAGCAAGATGCTATAGCCTGTGCCCAAAGGGTCTTGATACACAGCATTACTGACAAATCTTCTTTACAGTAGACCCCCAGAAAAAGACATGCCTGAGAAAGCAGTTTTAATAACATGTTCTCAGAAAAACATGTTCTGCAATTGTCTTGTGACCATCCGGTAATCATCAGTAAAGCACATATGCTTGTAATTATATACATTTAGCCAATCTAGAATCCCACATATAGGTTATCAACCAGTCACTACTAGGTCCCTCTTTAAGATAACCTGCCTCTAGCTCCCCGATTGCTTGTCAGCCAATCATAATATTATAGATTTAGTTTCTGCATTAACAGTATGAGTGCTTGCTTGTTTGTTGCTGTTAGAGCAGCCATTGTCACTCTGTGATTTTGGATACTTCCTAGTCTGAGCCATTCTCTGGTCTTTCAATAAATCTCTTTTATTTTACTTTTACAGAGTTTGTATTTTCATTCTTAAAACTGAAGCACAATTGCAGTTAATGACAGAAATTTAAGATAAATTTTCCATACATTAGAAACTAAACAGAAATAAAATTTGCAAATTTGGCTGTTAAAATGATAACAATATGAGCTTTATTAATCATGCTAGGAATGCAGAGTTCATTTTAGCTTTTAACTTTAAGTCTTTCAGACTAGAAATAATAGGTATAAAATGTAATAGTTAAAATATATATCACTCTCTAGCTAAAGAGTAGACATGTATTAACTCTGGTAAAGGGAAAGGCAATATACAATAAGGGGAAGTGAGCACAAAATATTCAGGGCAGAGGGAGATACTTCAGAGAAATATAAGAATTAAAGACACTGAAGGTAAATAGAATTACATACACAGTCCTACATTAATAGCAATAATAATAAACTACAACTGGATATACAGATAGGCACTCAAGGTGAATAGAGGTGGGAAGGTGAATGGAACTACACCCATGCATATAAATATATATAGGTTTGATGGAGGTATTTCTACATATGTATTTATAAATGCTGTAAATATACCCATGAATCTAGTAGAGCATACAGGGAGCAAAGCGATGAGACTTCTTAGCCATTACCAAACACCTTGCAGGAATGAGTCTCTGGGCATGTGGGCTGTAGTAGTCAAATTTGTGTGTCAACTTGGCTGGGCCTGGTTGAGTGGCTGGGCAGCTGGATGTAGTATTCTCCATGATGAGACTGTTAATCAACCCCATGGTGGAATCTACTGTAAGCAGCTGAGTAGCTGCGTTAGGGATGTGGTCTGCTTCCTGTATATAAGGAGAAGCCTTGGGGAATGGTCTTTAGCTTACGGCCTGCTTGAACCCTGCATGTAGTCGTATCATTGTCCAGCAGCCTCCCATGCTCTGCCAACTTTGGGACTTTCAATGGACTTGAATTAATGGCCTGCCATGTGGTTTGGTAACAGTAGGACTTGCCTTTTTACTTGTCAACCTTGGGTTTGTCAGCCTCAGCAGCTGGCAGCTGTCTGAGTGAAGAAAAATCTGTAGCTTCAGTGGGCCAGGAGCAGGAGGCAGAGCTGAAGCCCAGGTTGAGGGGCTTTCACCCAACCCCTAGAGACTGGCACTTTGAACTCAGATTTAAAGCCTCCAAACTATAAGAGAATAAACTCCTGTTTGTTCAGCCATCCCATTTGTGGTATATTCTTGTCAGAGTGGCACTAGGTAACCAGAACAGGGGCTTGGGACTACAGTCTCAGGGGATGCTAAGGTCAATTGGCATAACATCATCCACAAAGAAAATCTACATTCCACTTTGGTTAGAAGTGACTAGGACCTTAAAAGCTTGTGAGTGGCCATCTAAAATGCAACTATTGGTCTTTCCCAGTGCAGAGCAAAGAAAAGTGAAGAAAATCAAAGACACAGGACAAAACTAGTCCAAAGGACTAATGGATCACTCGAACCCCAACCTCTACAACTCTGAGACCAGATGAAGTAGAAGGTGCCTACCAACCATGGCTGACTGTTCTGAAAGGGATCACAATAGGAGGTCCCAGAGAGTGTGGGAGAAGAATATGAAACAAACTTCAAAATCCCAAAAAAGTCTAGGCTTATTGATCTTACAGAGACTGATGGTACCTCTAAGACTACTACTCCTAGTCACCCTCAAGCCTGAAACTGAGGATTTACCCCTGTGGCTCCACTTTCAGCCAAACAATAGTTTGTTTTGTGTTGTAAAGTGAACAATAATACCAGAAAGGTACACAATCAGAACAATCAATCATATCAGATCAAAGGGCAACATTTACCCAGGCATAAAAATAAGAAAGCAGGAAGGGATAGGAAAGAAGGACAAAAGGAAATGGTAAACACAGGGAGGAAGTTGGAAGAGTGCTGTTAGAGTGTGAGATTTCAGTGAATGTCACAAAACAAAATATATATGGATTGCTGAATAAAAAAGCAATTTGCTCTGTAAACTTTCACCCAAATTACAATAACGGTGTACGTGTGTGTGTGTGTGTGTGTGTGTGTGTATTGCTTACATGTATTTCAGTGTATCTATCTAGTTTATTGTAGTTTAAATGACACAAAATGCATGATCGTTCTCAAAGCACTAAATATGGAACAGTCATTAAAAGAATAGTTCTCAAGTGATTGAAAATAAATTTAAATAAGTTAGGAATCCTTTTAAAAATTCTAGGACTTATTTAATACTTTTCATGTAAAAATAAGTTTACCTTTGTTAATTAGAAGGAATTAGAAGTGCCTAAGGCCCTTGACTGCTAACCAGAAGATTCGTGGTTCAAACCCACCAGCAACTTCTCAGAAGGAAGATGTGGCAATCTGCTTCCATAAACTGCCTCGGAAACCCAGTGGTGGTCACTATGTATTGAAATCAACTTGATGGCGGTGGGTTTTTTTTTTTAATGTTTGAAAATTCTGTTTTAGAGGTATGGTTTAATATACTAAAAAGTAACACTTACAGATAAAATGCCATACAATTAGGTGACAGAATATAGGTATACATTATAATCATCTTATGGATACTCTCTGATATGGGCATAGTTCATATTAAGCACCCATTCCCCTCTATAATAGGAATCCATGTTGAAGTAACAGGAAAAAAAAAAAATGAACTGGTATGGAGAACAAATAAATTTATCACTTCATAAAACTAAAGGTACCAGATTCAAGGTTAACATCAAATAACTATTTATAAATCCAGGTGTGAAGGAGTTTTTGAGTGGTGCAGTTAAATGAGTGGCTATTCACCAAAAGGTTGGTGTTTCAAATGCACTCAGAGGCATCTTGGGGAAAAAAGGCCTGGCAATCTGCTTCCAAAAGACCGTAGCCTTGAAAATCCTACAGAGCACAGTTCTTTGCTCAGAATGGACCCATAGCAAGTGGGCCAAGGTGAAGTACATTTCTCTTCATTTCTCGATGTACTTCCTTGCCTTACCTTTCAGAGAACTTCAGCACAGCTATTTCATAAGCTAATGAAAGCTCTATTTTAGCTCAAAATGCCTCAGAATTGAGATCCCTTGGCCCTGGCTTACTTGAAAGACATTGCATTCTTATCCTTGAATTTTGGCCAGGGGAATGCTATACATATATTGAATGACAAATAGTTCTAAACTACTCAGAGTCCACCAGTGATGCTGGGGGCATTCCCACCCAAATCACACTCTGGGAAAGTTGAATCAAGCTTGGGACAAAAAAGAAAACCAAGAAAAGGGGCTGAGGGGATGCTAAAGAGACAATAAATAGCTATAGCTATTACAGTCTGCCAATACCAGGGAGTTTAGAACAACAAAACCGTGTTTTAATGAAAAAACAGTTTTAGCCACTGGAAAGTAGTATACACTTTTCATACATGATTAAACAGCCTGCTAAAGCAAAATTTCTGAAAGTTCTAGGATACTATTAACCTCACATCTAATTGAAAGTTGTTTGTTTTTTGGCAACAGCAAATTCAAGATGAATAATAGCTGAAAATTTAGTCACTTAAAGTGCAAAGTATAAACATAAGATTGTTCCCAAAGAAACACACCATTATTTTATAGTTACAATCACATTTGCAACAAAAATATGCCACAGGCAAATGATTCAATTAAATGCACATAATAAAGCTATATTTTTGACATGATATCATAACTGGAGGGAAAAAAATTACATAGTCTGTTAACCAGCAACTTATAAAACCACTGACATTGAAATATTATAAAACATAAAAATGAGAATGTCATGATAATACACTTATATGAGGGGATTCCATGCGGGTAGAGAAATAAAAATAACACTAAAATACCTTTTAAAAATGTTAACTATCACTAGTATTCAAATGTTACTAGTAGTGTCTCAGAAAGAAAATATAAGCAGTGAACGCAATATTATTAATGCTTTACACAGCAGGAATGAAAAGCCAAGTGCTTTCAGTTATATGTTAAAGCTGCTGAATATTAAAATGGGAAAATCAAATGCAGTGCATGTTTGAATAGTAACTGAGACACTCCGAAATCCCAATTTAACATTTGCAGTCAATTCAGCTCTTCACTCCTCTGAAGTAGATAAATTGAATATCACAGATAATAGTAGAATAGTGGTTTTGAATAAAGCCAAGCATCTGTCTATTCAGCAGTGATACACATCCCATCGTGCCTTCACAAGATCCTACCATATCTCCTTTAAGAGAAAAAACTGAGAAGAGGAAATAAAGGTCACATTTGCCTAAGAGGAACTCTGGTGGTGTAGTGCCTAAGGCACTTGACTGCTAACCAGAAGGCTGGCAGTTCAAACACACCAGCCACTCCTCAGAAGGACGGTTGGGCAGTCTACTTCTATAGTGATACCACCTTGGAAACCCAAGGAGGGGTCGTTATGAGTTGGGTATGACTCAACGGCTCATAACAATAACAACAACAACAACAACATTTTCTCTCAGTTGCCTTATACGTTAGAGTCATTTCTATCATACATCAAACCTACAAATATGTACTTTGAATCTACTGAAATTGTACATTTAACTACTTGGGAATGATAGAATATTTTCCCCCACCTACAGAAAAATATAATTGACTGATTTCTTCTTCAAAATTTTGAGGCTATAAGTATCCAAAAACTTGTAAGGATAAGAAGATGGAGAAATGAGAACAAAGAATCTCATTAGTGACTTCAATGAAGAAAGTATGTAAAAATTTACTTTCTTGTCCATATATATAGTCAGTATAACTAATACCTATTAGTAATATCTAAAAATGCTAATAATACTCATCATTTCTTTCCAATTTCCTGAGTCACATAGCTGTCAATAAACAGGCAAAATATATTGTTAAGCCTTCACCATGACAGTATCTTACTGTTTCTTGGATAGCCAAATGTAAAAATTTAACAATGATCCACAGAGCCCCCTGTATCACTTGGAAATATCACAAAACATTTTGGAGAAAAATAAACTTTCATCTTCACTGACTGATATCATGCAACCAAAGTTTACTAACATTTATTAAGTCCTTGTTACTTACTATGATATCTTAAGGACTGAAGATACGAAGATGAGAATTCCAAAATTTGAGTTCTTAAACATTTTAGAATCTAATAGGAATGCACATGAAAATAGATAGGCAAAATACTATGCAATAAGGCTAAAGACTAGATATATAAAGGTATGTTACATGTTTATTTAACAAAAAGGAGAGGTGAATCAAGGAAGAATTAATGACTGAGGTGGATTCTGAGAAATATGTAGGATTTTGATAAGTAGCTTGGAAAGAGGGAATGACATAGTAGTTAAAGGTTGTAATAGACCTTTTTGAACAACTTAGAAGTATATGGCATCTCATATGTATTGCTATGGTTGTTCTTATGTGCTGTTGAGTCGGACTCAACTCATAGTGACCACTGCTTTGGGTTTCTAAGGCAGTATCACTATGGAAGTAGATTGCCCAACCTTCTTTCTGAGGAGTGGCTGGTGGGTTTGAACTGCCAGCCTTCTGGTTAGCAGTCAAATCCTTAGGCACTATGCTACCAGAGCTCCTTTCATATGTATTAGGTGCCAAAAATTCAAAATTTTTTAAAGTAATTTATTCTGTATACAGAATATTACAAAGCACCTCATTGGGATCTAGAGTTCATCTCATAGTCAGATAGTTTTTGTTTCTACAGTGAAACATGAATATATACAATAAGTAAGTAAACACAGTTTAGAAAGAGTATTAATATAGGCTACTCAACGAAGTACAAAAAAAAAAAAATTCAGTGTCAGATTCCTTTTTTTTTAAATTATGGACTATGAACTCTGGAAATATATGTCCCCAATTCATTATTAGTTGGTGTGTAAGTTGTACTGATGAAAAAGGAGTATAATGAAAAATAAATTGGAGAAGATGGAGAAGCCTAAAGTCACACAGATATTTGATGTTAGAGTCAAGGTTTGAAAATGGATGACACGAATGCTCAAGTCCATGTTACCTGCTAGATGATACTGATCATGTGGAGGAATATCTCAAAACTAGAAAAACATTTAAGGAAATTACTAGAAAAATTCCAATGCAAGATCAGAAGAACTTGAACTCTGAAGGAGAAGACAGTTGAGTAGCAACTGGGGTCTTAAAAGCTTGTGAGTAGCCATCTAATGTGCAACTTTTGGTCTCTCCCCATGCAGAGCACAGATGAGTGAAGAACATCAAAGATGCAAGCAAAAAATTAGCCCAAAGGACTAATGGAGCATGCAACTCCCAGACTCCACAACTACGTATCCAGAACTACATGGTGTTGACCACTCTGAAAGGGATCAAAATAGGAGGTCCTTGACAGAGTGGGAGAACAATGCGAAACAAAACTCAACTTAATAAAAAAGATCAGATTTACTGCTTTGATGGAGACTGGTGGAACCTCCATAATTGTGGCCTTTAGAGCCTCTTGAAGCCCAGAATAGAATTCATCCCAATAGCTCAACTTTCAGCCAAACAATAGACAGGTCTATATGGTGAACAACAACACCAAGGAAGTATGCACTCCTTGGAACAATCAACTGTATGATTTTGAAAGGGAAGCATTTGCCCAAGTAACTGTTGGAAGGGGCAGGAAAAAAGGATGTTAGTAAACAGCAAACACAGAAAGTGGGAAGAGTGTTGTTACATAGTGGAGTTTGCCATCAACTTCATGAAACAAAGAGTGCATTAATTGTTGAATGGAAAATCAATTTGTCCTATAAACTTTAACCCAAGTCACAATAAAAAGTTATTTTTAAAAAAAGAAAGTATGAAGAATCAGAAATCTTAATTAGATTTTTAAAGAATAGTTCAAATTTGCCCAAAGAAGACAGCTCATGGGAGTTCTGGTAGGGTAGTGCCTAAGGTATTTGACTGCTGACCAGAAGGCTGGCAGTTCAAACACACCAGCCACTCCTTGGAAAGAGTATTGGGCCATCTAGTTCCATAGTCATACCATCTCAGAAACCCAAAGAGGGATCACTAGGAATCGGATCCGACTCGATGGCAGTTTTTTATTTTAATAGTTTTAAAGATATTATATACAAGTTGTGTTGATAAATGTGTTTGGATTTCTGATCTGATATGTGAATTCTAATTGTTTAGGATGCTTTTGATGCCTTAGAAATGAATAGAACTAAGACAAAAATACAGTGAAGGGAAAAATAAGATCATTGACTAACACATCTCAAAGAGTAACAACTCCTTGTTTACCCTTGTTGTTGTTGCTAGGTTCCATCGAGTCGTCTCTGACTCATGTGACCCTATGTACAGCAGAACGAAACACTGCCTGGTCTTTTGCCAGCTCGATGATCCTTGCTATACCCGAGCCCATGGTTGTAGCTACTGTACCAATTCATCTCATTGAGGACCTTCCTCTTTTTTGTTGACCCTCCACTTTACCAAGCATGATTTCCTTCTCCCGGGAGTGGTCCCTTCTTACAACATTATCAAAGTTGAATCAGATGAAGTCTGGCCATTCCTGCTTCCAAGGAGCATTCTGGCTGCCCTTCATCCAGCACAGATTTGTTAGTTCTTTTAGCAGTCCATGTACTTTCAGCATCTTTATCAACACCACAACTCAAAAGCATCAGCTCTTCTTCCATCTTCCTTACTCATTGTCCAGCTCTCATATGCATATGAAGTGACTGAAAATACCATGGCTTGTGTCAGGTGTACCTTAGTCTTCAAGGAGGTATTTTTGCTCTTGGTCCCTTGAAAGAGGTCTTTTCCAGCTGCTTTGCCCAGTTCTATATATCATCTGATATCTTGACTGCTGCTTTCACTAGTGTTGGGGAAATTCTCCTTATTATTAAAGACTCAAACATGCTTCAAGTCACTGATTATATTCCAAGACAGAAGTAGCTCAACAAACAGTTTCTCTAATTTTAGTATATGAGCTTTAATGTTCAGACAAAATGAATAACTGCTGCTTATATCTAACATGTTTCAGAGGATCTAGGGTCAGAAATAAATTTCTGAACTGACAAATACATGTAATCATTGAAGAAGCAGCATCTAATAACATTATTTAATTTGGTCTAAGTAGGGAAAAAAACTGAGTGAAAGAAATTGTTACAGCCATCAAGTATATTTGTATCTGGGAATTTATAATATAACAAGATTGAAGTGTCAGATAGTATGATGTATATGTACTTTGTGTGTGTGTGTGTGTGCGTGTGTAAAAGGTCTTAGAGTGCTTTATTGATGATGAAGGAATTTAAAAATATCATCTCCTCTGGGCCTTGCAATAAGCATATACAATGTGAAGAACAATTATTTATATTCTCATTTTAGAAAGGATGAAAAGGGCTCTGATACTTTGTGTGACTAAATGACTTTAGTACAGCCAAATAGATAATAAATGGTAGAACTGAGATTCTATTTCAGATCACTGACTATACATTTTCAGAAGTCAAAATTCAGAGTGACTGCTTTAGGGGAAGGCTTTCTCTGTTGGCTCTAGAGGAACATCCTTGTCTCTTCAGCTTCTGCGTCCTGGTTCCTTATAGATCTCCGTGTATCTTCACCCCATCTCTCGTCCCCACCCTTGTTTGTTTAATCTCTTTTATATTTCACAAAAGGATTGACTCAAGACATAACTTATAATAATTATGGCTAATTAACAAAACATAGATAATACATTCCCAAATTGGATTATAAGCAGAGGCATAGAGGTAAGAATTTACAACACTATTTTGGGGAGATTATTATTAACAATTGTTAACAGTTATAAATATTAGCAATTATTCACATAGAAAATTAATTCAAGATGTATATCATATAATCCCATCTTCTGTATTTCTCATAATTTTCATAAAATACTTATAATTCTGTATGGATGCCAGTAGGACAAACACCATTTATTGGGCATTTTTCAACAGCTCTCGATCCTTTCCAAATGAAAAAGACAGAAAAAACAATTATTTGTTTTTCCCATTTCCCTTGCAACTAAGAGTGACCATATGATTCTGGGCCAAAATATGCAAGAGGAAAAATCTGGGTGAGTTTATGGGGAAGTTTGACTTTCCCAGTGAAGAGGGTTACCACGTTTGGTACACACTTTCCCTTCTTCTGGCTTTAAATGTAGACACGATTGTTTGAAAGATAGCAACAACCTTGCCACCATAAAGGAAAGACAATGGTAATCATAAATGGTGGTATTGACATGTCTATACAGCTGTAAATGAACTTAGCAAATGCCTGTCTCTGGATTTTCCTTATTGGGGAATGGAAGGCTGTTGTAGGTTTTTTTGAAATATATTATTTTTTTCATTGTTGAGAATATATACAGCAAAACACACACCAATTCAACAGTTTCTTATGTATAATTCAGTGATATTGATTACATGATTTCAGTGATCAAATTATTACCATTCTTTTCTGAGTTGTTCCTCCCACATTAACATAAACTCATTGCCCTCTATGGTTTTCCCATGTAACCTTTCAAGCTGCAGTTGTCAGTTTGATCTTACATAGATAGTTATTAAAAGAGCACAATGTTCAAGGCACACATGGTTAAGCTAAGATATCGTTTGGTTTTAGGATTTAAGGAGATTTTTTTGGTTGAAGATTTAAAGTCTATCTCAGGGCAATAATTTCAGGGGTTCATCCAGCTTCTTAGCTGCAGAAGGTCTGGACTCCACGAGAATTTGACATTTTGTTCTTTATTTTCCCATTGTGATCAGGAGTCTTCTATAGAATCTTTGATCACAAGTTCCGTAACAGGAACCAGTCACCATACAGTTCTTCTGGTCTCATGGCAAAGAAGGCAGTTGTTCATGAAAGCAATTTGCCACACATTTCATTTCCCCCTCGGATTCCTGCCTCTCCTTCTTCCACTGTTTCTCCAGGTGAATAGAAGCCAATGTTTGTGTCTTTACAACTTATTGACAGCCCTTATGATAATCAGCTATGAAAACTTAATCAATGATATTTGTCCATCACCATAAACCAAAACTGAGTACTCAATAAGCTACCGTCCTTTCGTCCATCCCTCCTGCCCCTGTTAATCACTAATAAATTTTGGTCACTATACATTTGCCTTTTCTTGCCTTTTTGTAGGTTTTAATTTTATTTATATTCATTTAAGCCTTATACAACCATAAAATGCTATGTCCCAATTTAGCAGATATTATAAACACCATTGTCAGGCAATATAAACATGCATCATTTTTTTTTCCTGAGGCCAAATGTATATACCTTAAACAAAGAATAAATCTTATCCATACAATGTTAACATTCATCACAGACTTGGCATTTAAATTATATTTATCACATAGTACCATTTAAGTACTTAGTTGCTGTACACTTACTTTCAAAATTTATACTATATTCTTGTGCCAAATGGCTTACAGAATAAGGAATATATTTTCCCTATTGACATCTCTTTTTCCTTATTGACACTCTTTATTCAGCAGCATGCTCTCCCATCATCCTCCTTTCTCTAACAATGTCTGCTGAAATCTAGGTAAAATCTTTTTTAGGTTTGTCTGCAACAATATCTCCTATATGAAACTTTGATCTCTGTAACCAAAAGAATGTTTATTTTAATATCTTGCCAAAATGTTCAAGTCCCATGTGGTATTAATATCACACATTTTATCATATGCTTTTCTGTGCAAGTTCTGTTTTCTATACTTTGAAATATATTCACAACTCCCCCCTAACCTCTGCCTTAGAACATAACATTATCAAAGGCAGGAAATCTGTGTTATTCATTTTCTTTAGCCACACAGGACGTAGCACAAATGTTTCAGTGCTGTGATACCCATGATTTCCAAGGCTGATAGAGTTGATTTCTCTGTAAAAAATTATTCTCTTTTGTGTAGTGAAGGATTACTTTTACCCAAAGTATAGCCTCTGTCGCTGGTCCCTAGGAGGTAAACTCTAAACCTAGTTGTTGCTCATTGCTGTTATGTGTTGTGGATTTGATTCCAACTTATAGAGATACCATGTGACAGAGCAGAAGAACCTCATAAGGTTTTCTTGGCTGTAATCTTCATGAAAGCAATTCACCAGGTCTTTTTCCTGTGAAGTCACTGTGTAGGTTCAAACCACCAACCTTTGTTTAGCAGTAAAGCATTTACCATTTGCTCCACCAAGGCTCAAAATTTTCCAAGTGTATATCTTTGTTATTCATGTTGTGCCTTTCAGACCTAATCTGATGGCATATGCTAATGAGAGGAATCAGGATGAGGTCAGACCATATCAGATAGATGAGGCATGTGCTTAGAGGTTTGAAACTTTGAGATATGGAATATTAGCCAGAGCTCCACAGAGGGAAGGACAACTGGAGATGAGTGCAAACATATGGCCAATGATATAATCAATCATTGTTATGCAACAAAACCTCAATAAAAAATCTGGAGATTGAAGTTTGGGTAAATTTCACTTATCTTCACACTGTTAAAATGTGCCAGGAAGATAGGGAGTCACTGAGGAAAAGGACAGCTGTGTACTGTTCTCATAAGTAGTGATTTCAGTGAGTTCTGTGAATTGAACTAGCAAATTACATTACCTGAGAAGGTACAGGAAAACCTGAATTTGTACCCAGATGGTCAGAAGTAAGACTATTCTGGGGATCCCCAAGCTTGAGGCTGATGTCTTGAGTGGGTCATGGGAGCCCCCCAAATTTGTAGTCAGTTTGTAAGAAGTAAACATGTCCCGGGGATGCTTGAAGTTTTCACTTGTGTTTGAAGTGATGGGAGTCTTGTGGAAGACTCTTAACCTGTGAAGTTTGGCCTAACTCAGAGTAGTTGATGCCAGAAGTCATTTGTACCTTTATCTTTGTCTTCTCTACTGTTACATATCTGTCAAGAATGATAATGGTGTCTCTAATCCATCAGCCCTTCTGTGTGAGAAAAGATCTGGTGATCTGGTCCTATAAAGACTGCAGCCTAGAAAACTCTATGGAGGCAGTTCTAGTCTGCTCTACAGGGTGGCTAGGAGTCAGAATCAACTTCATGGCACACAACCACATGACTGCTTTAGTACCACAATAACAGAGTTGAATATTTGCCACAGAGACCATATGGCCCACAAAGCCTAAAATCTTTACTATCTGGCCATTATATAAAAAAAAAAGCTTGTCAACTTCTGTTATGAGGAAAATTAAAGAAAAAAACTGGTACCAAAACAAAGAAACAACACTGAACAGCTTTCTCTATGGCAAAACATCTCTGAGCCTTTAACTCCTACTATGTATGACAAATGTCCATGTTATGTCCCTTTTGACCATAAGATCTTTTTTTTAATGGATCATATCTCAGGCATAGTGATATGAGGATCATCAGTTTGGCAAATGCTTATCTAAAACAAGCATGAGAAAAATTTGCTGAATTGGATTGCAGTTTTTCCTTCAAATTAATGCCTTCATCTGAAAATATTTAAGTTTCTGTGAATTCATTTATTATTCTAGTAATTTTATCTGATAAAATTAAGCCACTCAGAGAACTGCCCAGACTCAAGATAAAAGGACCACTTAAGCTTCCTCAAGGTAAAAGTTATAGCACACCTTATGCTATAAACAAGATAGGCTGTAATTATCTGAGTGATGTGGGCAATTAACATCAAAACAGCAGCAAATGTACTTGAAGGGAGAATGTATGATCATGGATTTAAATTATTTAATCCAATTTAAATGGAGCCAGGAATACCAAGCTTTATGTAAATTAATGTGATAGATTATACAATTAAAAATCCAGTTAGATGCAGAACTAACTTTCTATATTTTCTTATAGTTCTTAAATTACTGCTTTCTTTAGCCTCAATATTCGCCCTTAGAAAATATAGTTTGTCTTATTTATACCCATTGTAAAGAACTATGCTTCTTCAACTGGAATAAATATATAGGTGACATAAAAACATGCTAAAAAAAAAAGTATTCACAGAAGATCTAGAAGTGTGCACAGATTAGTATGTTATTTCATGCATGCAACCTAGCAGTAGATAGATACACTAATAAGTTATAATTATGTTAAGATACAAATAGTCCAAAGTGCCTATGATGGATTATCTTCTGAAGTAATATTCATCCAATATATGAAGATCTACTATCTCATATTTATAAATCACATAATTCATTTACTTTTACTCAGACTAGATGACTTTCTATTTTCAAAGGAGAGGCAGGCAATATGATGTGGTAGAGCCTACTGTAGTTTTGGAGCAAGAATCCAGTTTGAGTTTAGTTTCTCTGATTGCTGTTATACATCTTAGATTTTAAGTAAACACACATCTCCTGACAAGTAAAGTCAAAGCATTTAAGTATACTCAAGAAATTTTATCCCACAATGTGGTGGTAGTATGAATGGGCCCACCTACTCCACATAGATTCCTTCAATGATGGTTTCTAAATTATTCTCTTTGGCCAATGTTTTGTTTCCCTGACATACAGTACAATAGAGAACAGTATTGAGAAAATGAAATTCCTCAAAACTAGACCAATAAACAGCATCTCGGTAAATGGAGAAAAAATTGAAGGTGTCAAAGATTTCATTCTACTTGGATCAACAAACTCCATGGAAGCAGCAATCAAAAAATCAAGGAATGTTTTGCATTGGGCAAATTTGCTTCAAAAGACCTCTTTAATGTTTTTAAAAGCAAGAATGTTACTTTGATGACTAAGATTCGTCTGGTTCAAGCCACAGTCTTTTCAGTTTTCTCATATGCACACAAAGGTTGGATAAAGAACAAGGAAGCAGAAAACTGATGCATTCAAGCTGTGGTGCTGTTGAAGAACATTGAATATAGCACAGACTATCAAAAAATAAACAAGTCAGCCAGAATTCTACTTAGAAATGAGGATGGTGAGATTTTGACTCACTTTCTTTGGACGCACCATCAGGAAAGACCAATTACTTGGAAAAAAATATGTTTAGTAGTACAGAGGGCGAAGAAAAATGAGGGAAATCGTCCAAAGAAATGGGTTGACACAACAGCCACAATAGTAGCATCTAAGATAATATAATAATTATAAAGATGGCACAAGACTGGGAAATATTTCATACCATTGTACATTGAGCTGCCATGAATCAGGGCCAACTCAAAGGCAAATATGATACATTTAATTTTTAGATATGGTCTTGTGACTCCCACAAGATGATTGGGTGGAACTATGCAAATCAGTGCTTGTAGTCCACCAAGGTGATTGGATAGCTTACTAATAATGCAAACGAAATATTTGTGAAGGTGGGATCATGCAAATAGGGTGTACAGAACCCTAATTAGGGGATTGGTAAATTTAGCCATTCTGTTAGGCTTAAAATGAGTCAATCCTAGAAGCTAAAACGGTGCTTTCATTACTATCAAGAAGAGCCGAGAGCAGAGTACACTCTTTGGATACGGCATCTCTGCACTGAGAACCGCCTAGACTCAGGAGACAGAAAGAGTCGTAACATTGGAAACAGCAGGAGACAGCAGCAGCACAGGACCAAGAGGCTAGGATCTATGACCCGTGAAATAAGAGAGCTAGGTGCCTTTCAGCAGGAGGCTTACTGGTAGACTGGAGTGCCTCAAGGATGTATTGGTGGAGCTAAAGAGCTTTGTAACACTTGCCTAAGCAGGCCAGAGGCCAGGCTGAGGCCAGCCAAGGGTCAAGGGCCAAGAGAAAGGCCTGCTTGTGGGCACGGCTGAGAAGTTTCCCTTATCAAACTGTATCCTGAGTTGGTCCTGTTACTTCCAAGTTGATCCCAATCCTGAATTGTAACCTGTTACTTCCCTATGATTGTGAATATGGTCTGTGAGTTTTGTGTGGTCATTGGAATGAATTATCAGACCAAACAGAGAAGTAGAGAATGCTGTGGGAAGGGTAGCTGGTGTCAGAATTCATAAAAAGTTTGGAGGATAGAGGGATGACTTTTACTTCATAGGATTCAGCTTTGAGCTGATAATTTTGATTCTCATCTCTCCCCATTAAGTTACACAAGAAGGTCTGTCTCCATGCCATTTTTACAGCAACTAATAACCACATTAATCTAAAATGTTGCTTTGAACAATTTATCTGTTAGATATATTCATTTGATATGATCCAAACCCACTGCCATCAAGTCGGATCCAACTCATAGTGATCCTTCCTTGGGCATCACTATTCTGTAGTGATTCCCAGGTGGCATCACTACAGAAGTAGATTACCCAACCTTCCTTCTGAGGAGTGGCTGGTGGGTTTGAACCACCAGCCTTCTAGTTAGCAGTCAAATGTCTTAGGCACTACGCCACTAGAGGTCCCATTTAATATGATACATATTTTTTTAAATTGTGATTTGGGTGAAAATTTACAGAGCAAATTTGTTTTCCATTCAACAGTTCAAACACATTTTGTCTCATGACACTGATTGCAATCGCAGTAATGTAGCAGTTCTCTTCCCGGTTTCTCCCTGTGGGTATGCATTCTTGCCCTCTGAGCTATGTTTCTATGCAAATGCTGCCCTTCTGATCTCCCATGGTTGATTGTTCTAAGGAGTATACCCACCTGTTGTAAATGTGCACCTTATAGGCCTGTCCATTGTCTGGCTGGAAGCCATGGGAGTGAGTTCAGTTGCAGGCTCTAAGATGAGTAAGCGGCATAGCCTCAGGGGTTTCACCAGTCTCCATCAGACAAGTAAGACTGATCTTTTTTATGATTTTGCATCTCTTTCTACATTTTTCTCCCACTCTACCTAGGATCTCCTATATTTATCCCTTTCCAAGTAGTTGACAGTGATATGATACATAATTTTTAGAAGGATTTGAATCAGATAAATTGTGCAAAGTGTAGTAATATAGAAATAACAAAACCAGAATAAAAGGAAGATAAAATATTGAGAAAGGTTAGGACATTGAAATATAAATTGATGAGGTTTCTGCAAGATTACTGAATCCAAACCCAAACCCATGGCCACCAAGTCCATTCCAACTCACAGAGACCCCATTGGGTTTCCAAGGCTATAAATAAATCTTCATGGAAGTAGACTAACTAACCTTCCCCCTGTGGAGCAGCTTTGGGTTCGCAACCAAATGCCTTCCCCATTATGACACCAGCACTCCTTGCAAGATTACTTAAATCTTTCTTAATTATTTGATTGCATTCTTGCTAATTTGCCCTATAACAGTATTCCAATTTCACATAATAGTGAAGAACAATGTACCAAGTTCCCAAGGAGATAAATACATTTTTTTACTAAGGTGTAGACAAAAGAGAAAAAGGGAGTTTCCTATTTCAAAAGGAGACACAAAATGTATTTTTTTTTTTTTAATGACTATCCTTTTCACATCTACTAAACTAGACTTCTGACAGATACAACATCATTATTCCACATTTGGACACATTAGTACTGTACAAGTGGGCTGGGCTACACATGAAGAATCCTTACTCTCTCCAGGAATTTATTAAAGACCGCTGCATATTAGCAAAGTTATGCTGGAAAGTTTGAGACCACTTCTTGATTAACAATATGACTCTTTAGCTATCTGTCCAAATTATCTATCTGTCTGTCCATCTATATACTTACTTATCTATCTATCTACCTATCTATTTATCAATCTATCTACATAGGTGAACAAATGTACAAATATATCTGCCACTAATTATTCTTAAAATAAGCCATTTACACTATATTTTTTATTTGAATGTTTTGAGAATAAGTATATTGTAAACTTACCTTGGACTATAAATAGCAAGAAATTTCAGGATATGAAATGAGTCTCTCTCTAATTATTCTTTCTATGCTTCTGTGGATTCATCATCAAAACAGAATCATGACTTTTCATTTTAAAATTTTAACATGGTCTTTGCATAAAAAAAGAATTACATTAACTATATTGTTCCCTAGAAAATTAAATATTCCTACATGAAGAATAGGAGCTCTGGTAGCATAGTGCCTAAGGCACTTGACTGCTAACCAGAAGGCTGGTGGTTCAAACCCACCAGCCACTCCTCGGATGGAAGGTTGGGCAATCCTACTTCTGTAATGACACTGCCTGGGAAACCCAAGGAGGGGTCACTATGAGTCAGGGCCGACTTGACGACACATAACAACAACAACAACATGACGAATAAGATATTCTCAGAAGTACAAAGCACCATGTTCATTTAAAAATACTCAAACACATCTATATAAACAAAAGGTAACCTAGAGCACTTTTAAAACTTCAGCCAAGATTTAAATTTTGACTTCATAATTACTGAGAAAATATGTTAACTATTTTCAAAATTCTGTAGATGTCCCATCAGACTGTTTTATCTCATATGGACACTATAAAAATAACATTATAAAACACTGTTCATATTTTTAATGTATTAAAATATTCTGGTAGCAAATAATTTTAGAGTGTAACTATGTCCCAGGCATGTTGATAAAGGCTATAAACACAGTGATGGGCTAAGGAGATAGGTTATCTTTCTAGAGTCCATATTCTGGTAGGAGTGATGGAAATTGCAAAGGTAAACAGGCAATGTATATATACATGATACATGTAAATACTTCATCATTATGAATAATTATGTATTTCTTCATTAACATAACTTTTCCTGAAATATTTTGTTTTAGTTAAACACAAATTTTACTCAGTATATCAGTTAAGAAGAAATTATATTTTTACTGTACCTATTTCCATAAGTTTCTATTCCAGAGTCTATTGTCATGCATTTGAAATATTACACCACTAAAATTCATCTTATGCGCTCTGGTGGCATAGTGGCTAAAGTATCTGTGTGTTAACTAAAAGGCCAATGGTTTGAACCCACAAGCCACTCTGCTTCTGTAAACATTTACAGCCTTGGAAAACATATGGGACAGTTCTACTTTGTCCTTTAGGATTGCTATGAACTGAGATCAAGTCAATGGTAGCAGGTTTAAAGTGCAACTTCCTTTGCTTTTGTTGAAATTTTTGTTAGCCAAATTTTATCCTAATCCCTATTTTGTTACCCCCAACGTTCTAGTAGCTATTTCTTCTGAAATCAAAGCACAAGCGTCCGTTCAGAAACACATAAAAGAAAATTGATTTTCATCTTGAAAATGTCAAACTTCTGCCTATAATACTCAGCTATGGTTTCTGAAACATCAAAGTTCAAAAAGAGCCATCGACCTGATGGCCCTTTGACAGATGATGATGGATGCAATGTGTCTACTGCTTTACTACCAGAATGTCCTCCAAGCGAATGAGACAATCAATGAAGAATAATAAATCTAAACTAGGTAGAAGGCTTGC